>NC_064644.1:14886497-15196140 GCF_023864345.2 Schistocerca serialis cubense | reverse complement strand
ATTTAAGTGTCAGGAAGTCGTTTCTGAAAGTATTTGTATGGAGTGTAGCCATGTATGGAAGTGAAAGGTGGACGATAAATAGTTGGGACAAGAAGAGAATAGAAGCTTTCGAAATGTGGTGGTATTGAATAGAATTGGGGAGAAGAGGAGTTTTTGGCACAACTTGACTAGTAGAAGGGATCGGTTGGTAGGACATGTTCTGTGGCATCAAGGGATCACCAATTTAGTACTGGCGGGCAGCGAGGAGGGTAAAAATCGTAGAGGGAGACCAAGAAATGAATACACTAAGCAGATTCAGAAGGATGTAGGCTGCAGTAGGTACTGGGAGATGAGGAAGCTTGCACAGGATAGCGTAGCATGGAGAGCTGCATCAACCCAGTCTCAGGACTGAAGACCACAACAACAACAACAGCAACAACAACATGTGAGATCAAATTGAAAATCAAAATGGGGTATGGAGGATTGAGTATACACATGAAAACTGAAATTATATTAGACTTTAGTAGTTATAGCTGCAAAAAATAATATGTTTCGAGCGAATGCCGACGCCACAGACAGAAGATAAAGGAACGGAGAAAGTATACAATGACATTGTACAGGTAGATAAATATGTCAAGTTAGATGAAAATCTAACAATCATGAGGAACTGGATCGCTATAGCAGGGGAGCAAATAGAACACTGACTTTAAAAGAGAGTTTTATTGGGAGGTTGGAGACATTACGGTAGAATATGGGCTGTGTAGTGGAAACGAGAAAGGAGAAAGACTAATTCAGTTCTGCAATAAATTTCCGCTGGCGAACAGCACTAGAGGAGGAGGTATATACGGAAACGGCTCAGAGATGCCGGCAGATTACAGCTAGTGACACATAAACTCAAAAACCAGACTGTGAATATCGATAGCGCAGGCATCGTCTGTCCAGCGGACAGTGACTGTCAAAAATTAACATTGTGGAACAACGAAAAGTCGCATGTAACTTCCCATCATTGACATGTTTCACTCGATAGAAGCGACCAGCTTCATAAATTACGTATCCAACGACCACCCGCTAAATATACACAACTAGCCATTAAAATTGCTACACCAAGAAGAAATGCGGATGATAAACGGGTATTCACCGGACAAATATATTATACTAGGACTGACATGTCATTACATTTTCACGCAATTTGAGTGCACAGATCCTGAGGAATCAGTACCCAGAACAAGTACCTCTGGCCGTAATAACGGTCTTGATACGCCTGGGCATTGAGTCAAACAGAGCTTGGATGGCGTGTATCGGTACAGCTGCCCATGCAGCTTCAACACAATACCACAGTTCATCAAGAGTAGTGACTGGCGTATTGTGACGAGCCAGTTGCTCGGCCACCATTGACCAGACGTTTCCAATTGGTGAGAGGTCTGGAGAATGTGCTGGCCAGGGCAGCAGTCGAACATTTTCTGTATCCAGAAATGCCCGTACAGGACCTGCAACATGCGGTCGTGCATTATTCTGCTGAAATGTAGGGTTTCGCAGGGATCGAATGAAGGGTAGAGCCACGGGTCGTAACACGTTTGAAATGTAACGTCCACTGTTCAAAGTGCCGTCTATGCGAACAGTAGGTGAACGAGACGTGTAACCAATGACACACCATACCATCACGCCGGGTGATACGCCAGTATGGCGATGACGAATACACGCTTCCAATGTGCGTTCACCGCGATGTCGCCAAACACGGATGCGACGATCATGATGCTGTAAACAGAACATGGATTCATCCAAAAAAATGATGTTTTGCTATTCGTGCACCGAGCTTCGTCGTTGAGTACATCATCGCAGGCGCTCCTGTCTGTGATGCAGCGTCAAGGGTAACCGCAGCCATGGTCTCCGACCTGATAGTCCGTGCTGCTGCAAACGTCGTCGAACTGTTCGTGGAGATGGTTGTTGTCTTGCAAACGTCCCCATCTGTTGCCTCAGTGATCGAGACGTGGCTGCAAGATCCGTTACTGCCATGCGGATAAGATGCCTGTCATCTAGAATGCTACTGATACGAGGCCGTTGGGATCCAGCACGGCGTTCCGTATTACCCTCCTGAACCCACCGATTCCGTATTCTGCTAACAGTCATTGGATCTCGACCAACGCGAGCAGCAATGTCGCGATACGATAAACCGCAATCGCGATGGTAGGAAACGTGATGGTACGCATTTCTCCTCCTTACACGAGGCATCACAACAACGTTTCACCAGGGAACGCCGGTCAACTGCTGTTTGTGTATGAGAAATCGGTTGGAAACTTTCCTCATGTCAGCACGTTGTAGGTGGTGCCACCGGCGCCAACCTTGTGTGAACGCTCTGAAAAGCTAATCATTTGCATATCACATCTTCCTCCTGTCCGTTAAATTTCGCGTCTGTAGCACGTCATCTTCGTGGTGTAGCAATTTTATTGGCCAATAGTGTATTTGGCTTTCTATAGCACTATACAGAACAAGGCATATTTAACGTGTGGTCGTTGGCTACGTATGAGCCGAGTGAAATACGTCAATGAAGGAAACTTACGTGGCTACTCTCAGATTTTAATTTAAGGTAGTGGATTGTGAGGACTACTCAGAACCAGATCTAGATGCCGCTCACAATTTAACAGTGTTGAAGAATAGGCTGAAGTTAAAGGCAGTCGTCTGCTGGAAAATGTGGATGGATGTGGAATACTGAGCTACTGAGGAATGATGAAATGCGTTTGGAGTTCATTGACGCTATAGATATGATAATGGAGACCACAGCAGGCAGTGCAGTGGAAGAAGAATGAGCATCTCTAAAAAGAGAAATCACAACAGTTGGACAGAGAAATTTAGTACAAGGAAGGTAACTAACAGTGACCTTGGATAAGAAGAAAAATACTGAAAATGGTGCACGGTTGATGGTAGTACGAAAATTCTTAAGGACTGACGGGAATGCAGTAACATAAGCAATTTAAGAGCAAAATAAATGGGACTGCAGGATAGCTTAGGCGAAATGGCTACAGGAAAAGTGTGAATAAATCGAAAACAAATTGGTTCTCGGAAAGACGGACTCAGCACACAGAAAAGAAAAAACAGCCTTCGGTGAAATTAAAATCAAAGTGACCAATATTAAGATCGTAAGAACTGTTCCACCGTTAATGCAAAGACGTGTGGAACGACGGAACTGAAAGCCCCTACAAAGGAAAGAAAGAGTCTGATTACGTCACAAAAGGTGAAATGGGAATCGCTGTGGAAGACATAGATCCAGCATCAGGGTAATAACCTGTCTCAGCGTTCGATGACTTTCGATCAAATAAGGCAGATGGCAAATAATATTCCTTCCAGTTTTATAAAACCACTCGGGGAAGTGACAGCCACGCGACGGTTCCACTTGGTGCGTAGAAACTGTGAGACCTGAGTGGGGCATACCACTGGACTTTGGGGAAAATATCATCTGCACAATACTTAAGACAGCAAGGGGAGGTAAGTGTGATAGAAAATCCACCATCAGCTTAACATCGTGCGTCCAAGCTGCTGACAACTATAATACATATGCGGCGGGGCGGGGTCGGAGGTCTGCATTCTCTCTATCAGTACACAGGGCACATGTCGTTTCTGACGCTGACTTTGCCAGCTGAGCTGTCCCATCTTGAAGTTACATTTCGTCAAAATGGTTATAGTGATAGACAGATGGAATGTGCGATGCGCTATCGACCAACTGTACATCGGGTGATTGATGATAATTCCGAGTCAACACCTAAATCTACTGCATTTTTGCCTTACTTAGGAAACACATCCAACAAGAACGGTCGTATTTTATAGAAATACCATGAGAAATGTGTTTTCCGACCTCCATCTAAAATTAGAGCGGTTTTGAGTTCCGTTAAGTATGATTTTGGACTGCGTAAGGCGGGTGTATATCGTATTGCTTGTAGCTGCGGCACGGCATATATTGGTCAGACTATCAGGACCGTGGAGGACAGATGTACTGAACATAAACGGCGCACACGATTACAGCAACCAGATCTGCTATTCCCGAACATTGCGTGGAGACTGGTCACCGCATGTTATATAATAACACCGAGATATTGGCATGTACGTCGTGCTATTGGGACAGTGTTATTAAGGAGGCAGTTGAGATTAAATTAGCGAGCAACCTTGTTAACAGGGATGGAGGTTTCTGTTTAAACTCTGTTTGGAATTCGGCTCTCTCCCTTGTCAAAAAACAGAGGGACAGATTCAATGCTACCTCACCTGTGAATTCGTAGTCTCAGAATCGATAGCTCTAACTTTGGTCTTCTTTGGTGGCACTAGTGTTCAGTGCGTGTGTTATCTTTCCTGCTTCAGTCCGAGAACCGAGGTTTTAAATTTGCATGTACGCCGCCAGTCCGTTGCAGTTTGCCTTGAAAATGGCAGGGTGTTCTCCCGCTGAAATATCGGCGGTCGCTGAAAGTGTTACCTGGCTGAATTCCCAGAAGTTATTTGAAAATAATGAGAACGTCCAGAAGTGAGATTAAAGGTAAACGTACATTAAAATTGGGTATCACGAAGTAGATGACGTGCACGATTTCTGCTACCTGGGAGGCAAATGCGGGCTAGCACAGGCAAAAGGGTCACTAATATCCAAAAGAAATTTACTACTGTCAAACATCGACCTAAGTTTCTTGAAAATGATTCGGAGAATCTCCGTTTGAAGTACAGCATTGTGTGGTAGTGTGTCATGGGCTCTGCGAATACTGGATAAGAAGAGAATCGAAGCGTCTGAGATGGAGGGCAATAGACGAATGTTGAAAATTATGTGGGCTCAGAAGATAAGAATGAGGATGTTTTGCACAGAATCGGTTAGGAGAGGAACATGCAGAAAACTTTCGCAAGAAGAAGGGACAAGGTGATATGCCACGTGTTCAAACATCGGGGATTGCCTTTCATGCTACTTGAGGGATATGTAGAGGGTAAAAACTGCAGCGGCAGGCATAGGTTGAAATACATACAATAAATAACGAATGACGTTGCTAGCGTTACTTTTAGATGAAGCAGGTGAGGAACCGGTAAGGGGCTGCATCGATCCAATCCGAAAACTGTTGAACCAAAAAAATAAGATATTTCGAAAACTTTCTAATATTCCACATGCAAGTAACTCCAAGAACCATCCATGAGTCGCGAATGTTAGATGATAAATAGATCTAATTGCAGAAAGTGGGAACTGAAACAGACTCCGCATTTACAATCGTACAACACTTGCCAGTGTTGTTATCATTTTATCTGATGGTGTATTTCTTAAGTGGAAGTCGTATGTATTTATGTGTGCAAATTTTATATTCCAAGAAAACCTGCTCCTAAAAATGCAATTAATGAAACTTTTCTTACACACTTTCTTTAATACTATGTTTACTGTTCTACATCTTATTGTTCTAGTTTGCCGGCCGGTGTGGCCGAGCGGTTCTAGGCGCTCCAGTCTGGAACCGCGCGACCGCTACGGTCGTAGGTTCGAATCCTGCCTCGTGCATGGATGTGTGTGATGTCCTTAGGTTAGTTAGGTTTAAGTAGTTCTAAGTTCTAGGGGACTGATGACCTCAGAAGTTAAGTCCCATAGTGCTCAAAGCCATTTGAACCATTGTTCTAGTTTCATCAAGGCTGGAGAATCTGACTTATCGTAGCATATACACTGGAAAGTCCTAATTTCCACATCGGTTTGCCTCGGTGGATCACCAGCATAGTTTTTCGTAGAGAAACCGGGAAGGAGGATGTATGTCATGTGCGTGATATATATTTCTCACAAAGGAATATTAACAAGGCTACATTCCATACGTCTGATAAGGCGGAAACGCAAATGATCTAACATTACAGACCCGTGCGTTAGTTACAAAACTGGTTTTTTACTTGATTACTCAAAAACTATAAGAGGTATCTTAACGTGGTCCCTCAGTTATTATTTCTGGGGTGAACTGGAGCACAAATCAAATTTTCATGTTTCTGAGTCCGTTATTTAGCGCCTCAGATTTTTCCTAAAAATGTGGATTCCGGTGTTAATTTTTGTTATATGGTTTTGGAAACCTGCACCACTTATTTATGAGCTCTGACTGCACCTTCTGACCAAATTCTGGCTTTCTAGCTTCATTATTTAGTGCCACTCATTTTCCTCTTAAAACAGCATTTTTACGTAAACTGTTAAGTTTGGAACATAAAGTCTTGGTATTTGTAACATTATAACACTAGACTATATTTTAACAAAGTCTTAAACATAAATTTTGATTTTTAATTTCATACTTAATTGTGGTGCAATACGCGTTACGGTGACGTGACGTGACGTGGAGCTACTAGCAGTGAACTGGGGTAGGTCCCGGCAGACGCGCCCGCTTCTGTATCCCACACATGATACAGCGCTTGGCTTGTTTCAATCGCATCAGGCTGTAAAAGCTGGTATCAGCGGAACCTGTAGTTGTAGAGCGCTTCAGACAGAGCTTGCAGAATATCATTAGTAATTTTCCTGGTCACACCGTTGCAATACGGGCTACTTCAACTTGCCAGGTATAGACTGGGAGTGTTACGCCATCAAAACTGGTGCCAGAGACAGGGAATCGTGTGGCGTTGTTCTGGACCTTTTGTCGGAAAATTACCTTGAGCAGATAGTTAGAGAACCAACTCGTGAGGATAACGTCTTCGTCCTCCTGGCAACAAAGATACCTGAACCTATCGGATCAGTTAACGTAGAGGAAGGTATCAGTGGTCATAAGGCTGTGACAGTATCTATGACGACGGGGCCTGCAAGGAATGTTAAGAAAGGTGGGAAGATATATTTGCTCAGCAAGGGTGACAGAAATTTCAAAATATCTCAGCAGTCAACATCAAATATTCTGTGATGAGGACGAAGATGTGGAGAAAAAAATGGAAAAAGTTTGACCTAGACAAGTATATTCCGAGTACGGTTTTAAGGGGTGGAAATAAGCACCATGGTTTAATAAGCGCTACGTAAACAAAGAGCTATTCGTCTCAGATTCAAGAGAATTAAAAATCTACCTGACAAACAAAACTGAACGAAGCGAAAGTGAGCGTAAGGAGAGCAATGAGAGAAGCGTTCAATGATTTCGAAAGTAAGACTTTGTCAACTGACCTGAGTAAAAACGATAAGACACAATTTTGTCGTCTGCAAAGCCATTAAGTGGGTCAAAATAATCTATTCATTCTCTCAGCGACCTCACCGGCACAGAAAGGGAAGATAACAGAGAGAAGGCCGAAAATCTGAATTCGGTCTTCCGAAGGTGTTTCATTGCGAAAGATCGTAACACCGTCCCTCCTTTTAATCGTCGTGCGAACTTCGAAATGGCAGATAATGAGACAACCGATCGCAAAATTTAAATTCAGCTACAATCGCTTAGCCGGTCCGTGTGGCCGAGCGGTTCTAGGCGCTTCAGTCTGGAACCGCGCGACCGCTACGGTCGCAGGTTCGAATCCTGCCTCGGGCACGGATGTGTATGATGTCCTTAGGTTAGTTAGGTTTAACTAGTTCTAAGTTCTAGGGGACTGATGACCTCAGATGTTAACTCCCATAGTGCTCAGGGCCATTTGAACCATTTTACAATCGCTTAGTAATGGAAAGGCTTCAGGACCAGATGAGATGCCTATAAGATTCTATGAAAATTATGCGAGAGAACCTGCTCCCCTTCTAGCAGTAACTTATAGCAGATCGCTTGAGCAACGAAACGTACCAAACGTCTGGAAAAATGCGCAGGTCATTCAAGTTTTTAAGAAAGGCTGTGAGACAGATCCACACAATTATAGGCCTATTTCGTTGACGTCAGTGTGTTGTAGAATTATGGAACATGTTTAATGCTCAAGAATTATGACGTTCTTGGAAAATGAACAGCTCCTCTATAAAAATCAACATGGATTCCGCAAACAGAGATCCTGCGAAACTCAGCTCGCTTTGTTCCTCCACGAGACCCACAGCGCAGTGGACAACGGCGGTCAGGTTGATGCCGTGCTCCTTGATTTCAGTAAGGCATTTGACGCAGTCTCGCACTGCCGTTTAATGAAAAAAATACGAGCTTATTGAGTATCGGAGCATACCTGCGATTGGATTGAAGACTTTCTTGCAGATAGAACTCAACATGTCTCTCTTAACGGAACCAAATCGACAGATGTAAAGCTAATATCTGGAGTCCCACAGGGAAGTGTGATAGGACCGTTCCTGTTCACAATATATACAGGGTGTTGCAAAAGGTACGGCCAAACTTTCAAGAAACATTCCTTACACACAAATGAAGAAAAGATGTTATGTGGACATGTGTCCGGAAACGCTTAATTTCCATGTTAGAGCTCATTTTAGTTTCTTCCACCTACGCTCAATGGAGCACGTTATCATGATTTCATACGGGATACTCTACCTGTGCTGCTAGAACATGTGCCTTCAGAAGTACGACACAACATGTGGTTCATGCACGATGGAGCTCCTGCACATTTCGGTCGAAGTGTTCGTACGCTTCTCAACAACAGATTCGGTGACCGATGGATTGGTAGAGGCGGACCAATTCCATGGCCCCCACGCTCTCCTGACTTCAACCCTCTTGACTTTCATTTATGGGGGCATTTGAAAGATCTTGTCTACGAACCCCGGTACCAAATGTAGAGACTCTTCGTGCTCGTATTGTGGACGGCTGTGATACAACACGCCATTCTCCAGGGCTGCATCAGCGCATCAGGGATTCCATGCATGTATCCTTGCTAACGGAGGACAAAGTGTTTGAAGTCACGCTGGTACGTTCTGTTGCTGTGTTTTTTCATTCCATGATTAATGTGATTTTAAGGGAAGTAATAAAATGAGCTCTAACATGGAAAGTAAGCGTTTCCGGACACATGTCCACATAACATATTTTCTTTCTTTGTGTGTAAGGAATGTTTCCTGAAAGTTAGGCCGTACCTTTCTGTAACACCCTGTATAAATGATCTAGTGGAGAGCGTCGGATGCTCTTTAAGGCTATTCTCAGATGATGCACTTGTTTATACCAAAGTAGCAGTGCCAAAAGGTGGTACGAATTTGCAGAACGACCTGCAGAGAACTTATGAATGTGCAGACTGTTGCAGTTGACCCTGAACATAAATAAATAGAACATATTGCGCATACATAGTAACAGAAATCCACTACTGTACAGCTACACTATTGATGACTAACAGCTGGAGACAGTGTCTGCCGTAAAATATCTAGGCATAACTATCTAGAGCGACCTTAAGTGGAATGACCATATAAAACAGATAGTGGGAAAATCAGACACAAGACGGATATTTCGGTAGAGCACTTTTCAGAGGGAGTCAAACAGCATATTACTTCCCCACACATACGTCTCGTGTATTGACGACGAGGAGAAAATTCGAGAAATTAGAGCCAATACAGAGGCTTACCGACAATCATTCTTTCCACGCGCTATTCGCCACTGGAACAGGTTTGGAGGGCTCAGATAGTGGTACCGAAAGTACCCTCAGACATACACACCGTTAGGTGGTTTGCAGAGCACGATGTAGATGTAGATACACCTCAGAAGTTCGACTACTGCTGAATCCTGGGAACATCGGTGCCAACTGTTCACGTTGGGCTTCATTCGTATGGTTGTTTCTTCCCTGGTGCTCGGTCTACTTTGATACATTGCTGTTACACTTTACGGATGCTCTCATCCTCTATGTAGATATTTCATGTTATATGTGCGCGGTGCTCTGTTAAGAGCTACACATGCTTCTGTCACATATAATACCACACAAACTATTGTCGCGAATAGCAGACAAGACAATCTAAATTCAGTGAAATGAATTGAGTGATAGGCATTGTCGGCCGGGAGACCCCATTCGCCGAGTGAAAGTCTCATTTCAGTCAAAGCCACATTGGGAACCTTCCGTGGCGGTGACAGTATAGGAGAATATAAATTCTTAGCTATAGTAGCAAAGGCGGGTACGTGACCGAATGCAGCCACTACCTACTATTTGTTCTGCCAACAAGAGCGGACTCTGCAGCATCACGAGGCTCGGAGCGAGCGAGGAAAAGTGACCTTTGAACACAGTCAGTGTGGAAATGTCATTGATGAACGCGTGATCAGCCCCACCCGTATATGTAAGGGCAGAAACTTCCAGAAGGATGGGGCCGTGCACAAAGACGCCTAGAAAAGGTCTACCCACCCAGCTGGACAGGTTGTTGCCAAGTCGTCGGGAAGAGGATTGCGAGTGTCACTGAGCAGTAGGGGCTGGACTTAGAAGAATAAAATGCAGTCGACACTTAGGCGGGCACGCTCGCCTCTGCACCACGAGACTTAGGCTCAGGGAAGAATAGGAAATCCGATTACCAAATGAACACACTTTGTAGATAGACTTGTACATAGGGAATGTGCCAACAATAGTACACTACTGGCCATTAAAATTGCTACACAACGAAGATGACGTGCTACAGTCGCGAAATTTAACCGACAGGAAGATGATGCTGTGAAATGCAAATGATTAGCTTTTCAGAGCATTCACGCAAGGTTGGCGCCGGTGGCGACACCGACAACGTGCTGACATGAGGAAAGTTTCCAACCGATTTCTCATACACAAACAGCAGTTGACCGGCGTTGCCTGGTGAAACGTTGTGATGCCTCGTATAAGGAGGAGAAATGCGTACCATCACGTTTCAGACTTTGATAAAGGTCGGATTGTAGCGTATCGTGATTGCGGTTTATCGGATCGTTTCATTGCTGCTCGCGTTGGTCGAGATCCAATGACTGTTATCAGAATATGGAATCAGTGGGTTGAGATAGGTAAAACAGGACGCCGTGCTGGATCCCAACGGCCTCGTATCACTAGCAGTCGAGATAACAGGCATCTTATCCGCATGGCTGTAACGGATCTTGCAGCCACGTCTCGATCCCTGAGGCAACAGTTGGAGACGTTTGCAAGACAACAACCATCTCCACGAACAGCTCGACGACGTTTGCAGCAGCACGGACTATCAGCTCGGAGACCATGGCTGCGGTTACCCTTGACGCTGCATCACAGACAGGAGCGCCTGCGATGGTGTACTCAACGACGAACTTGGATGCACGAATGGCAAAACGTCATTTTTACGGATGAATCCAGGTTCTGTCTACAGCATCATGAAGGTCGCATCGGTGTTTGGCGACATCGCGGTGAACACACATTGGAAGCGTGTATTCGTCATCGCCATACTGGCGTATCACCCGGCGCGAGGTTATGGGGTGCCATTGGTTACACGTCTCGGTCACCTCTCGTTCGCATTGACGGCACTTTGAACAGTGGACGTTACATTTCAGATGTGTTACAACCCGTGGCTGTTCCCTTCATTCGATCCCTGTGAAACCGTACATTTCAGCAGGATAACGCACGACCGCATGTTGCAGGTTCTGTACGGGTCTTACTGAACACAGTTAATGTTCGACTGCTGCCCTGGCCAGCACATTCTCCAGATCTCTCACCAATTGAAAACGTCTGGTCAATGATGCCGAGCAACTGGCTCGTTACAATACGCCAGTCACTACTCTTGATGAACTGTCGTATCGTGTTGAAGCTGTGTGGGCTGCTGTACCTGTACACGCCATCGAAGCTCTATTTGACTCAATACCCAGCCGTATCAAGGGCAGTGGTGGTTGTTCTGGGTACTGATTTCTTAGGATCACCCATATTGCGTGAAAATGTAATCACATGTCAGTTCTAGTATAATATATTTGTCCAATGAATACCCGTTTATCATCTGCATTTCTTCTTGGTGTAGCAGCTTTAATGGCCAGTAGTGTAGTCCTATGTCGCACTTTACGATATCCTCCCCTGATCCCCAAGATTCCTGTTCCGTACTCTAACCCTCTCAATAGCCCACTTTTCAGGCAAGCAAGTGAAGAGCAGACAGCCCACTACCAGATGTTGTTGTCGACATTCCTTGTAGCTGAGTTCCATGACGCGAATTCGTGCAGTCCTTTCTAATCCTGCTCAGGACTCGTCAGTGGGACGCGACAATGGTAGACCTTTGTAATTCCAGGTGTGGGGTTTGTTTTAGTACTGTTGGGTGGAGGAATTGGCTAAATAGATTACAGGAATAGGCAGAGGGGCGTCGCACCGCACCACTGCGGAGCCAGAGGGGCGTCACAAACGTGCCACCGCAGAACCAGAGGGCGTCGCACCGCTCCATGGCGGATCGAGAAGGACGTCGCAACGCGTCACCACAGCAGCCGAGAGGCTCTACACCACACTGGTTGCAGGCAGAACACCACGTTGCAGCCGTGAGCACAGCGCTCACATCACACGGTGCAAGAAAAGACGTGTCAGTGAAGATGGGAAACGACGCTGGAGTAAACTCAAACGAGAACAGGCTGCGCCTAAGTTTCAGCAAAGGTATGAAACTAGTGCCTCATAAGTTTGATGGAGATAGGGAAAAGTAGTCAGAGTTTGTAGATAACTGTGACAACGCATTTAATCTAGTACATCCTAATGCTAAGTAAGTGTTTCCACGATTTATTATAGGACAGATAACGATCTCTGCGCAAAGTAAATTATTAGTTGGAGACCACACATTGATTTGGTCCGACGTGAGAGCAATTTTATTAGAAAACTATGAGAGTAAGCGCACTATTTATTACTACGCATGTACTATCTTCAATAGTAGGCAAAGAAAAGAGGAAAGTGTGGCTCAATGGGGTTCTCATGTGGACACCATGCAGTTTCATTTCAGAAAAGCGGTTATGGAAGCTGAAGTGGTTACAGGGGGCAATGCTTTGATAGGGAAGTTAGGGCGAACAGTATTCATTCAGGGGCTGTACGATGACAGGATCAAGACTATAATACAAGCTCAACGAGAAAGAATAACACTATCCAAAGCCATTGACTTAGTGGCTGGCTACAGAAGAGTGCACGATAACATCTGAAATAGATATTGAAACGTCCCCTTAGAAAAATTAGTGAATTGCTGTGCTATTATTTGATTTTCAAACAGCTGAGCAGAACTGAACGTACTCAGACATTTCGCTCTTTACCTATTCTGATCAACACTAAGCTGACACACAATATTTTTAACTCAACGCAATCTGACTTTCAATAATTGCTACAAAAGAATGGCCCTGACTAACAATAACCTATACCTTTCATGAATTCTTACCTCACAAAAATCTTCGTTACTCGAACTATTGCAATACAGCGAGCACCACTACTGCCAGCTAAATAAAAGATTGTAACTCTCGAAATGGAACATGCATTACAGGCGTAATGAATACCACAGAATAAGACGTCCGATTTCCTAAGCCAGAGGTGTTACGAGAAAGAGTCACACCCCCGAGCAGTTATAAAAGCCGACGTATACCGCCGGAGAAGAAAGAAGGAAGGAAAACTCGACAGAGCTTACTGAAGGAAAATATGCGTATCTCGCACTTAAATCGGGAAGAGCGAATAGCAATAGGAGAGCAAATAATGATGTGTTTCATTTATCGGGAGACACACACACACACACACACTACTGTTGTAAAGCATCAAATGCCGTTGGCAGCTGAGGCGGAAGGAGAGATCATAAATCAGAAGCATTATCGAATTCCACAAGCGCAGCAAGAAGCGCTACAGACAGAGACAGAGGGAATTTTAGTTGACGGCATAATTTTTCCAAGTACTGGCAAATGGAATTTTCCCCTCGTATTATTGCCAAAGAAGTCCGAAGCAAGTGGAAAATAAAAGAGCGAGCAGTTGCCGATTTAATGGGTTGTTGGGACGAGACTGCCTGGAAAAGAATAAAGTAGTACTGGATTATGCCCGTAGAAAAATGAGAGAGCAGGGCGAATGAGCTGAATTATGAGAAGCATACTAAGAGGCAACCGCCGTTAAGCCCGCAGTACAAAGTGGCAGACACGCAGTGCACGAGCGAGCGAGCTATTCAGTGGTGAATATGGTAAAGCACCGGCAAAGAAGCCGCGTGCCTGAGGTCCAGAGGCGCTCTGCAAGCAGAAGAAAAGAGCCTCTCCCGAGCTGACAGTGAGGGCACAAGCGAAGGTAAGTACACGGCTCAACTAGCCAACCGACCGCCGCCCAAAGCGACCCAAAAATTTTGTACAAAACCAGGAAGAAATAAGCATGAACGAATCGAATGCCAAACTAGAGGACAGACAAAGACATGTACAGTCAATACAAGTAAGGGTGACATATTTCAAGCGCCAGAAGACATTCGGGAAATAAGTATCGGGCCAAGAGAAGGAAGATTTCAAAAAGTTCGAGTGACGCGAGGACTAGGGACCGAAACGGTAATCCCAAAACAAGAAATTAGTCCAGGGGTCTATGTACGGGAAGCCATAGAGACTGTTCGAAATGGAACGTGCATTACAGGTGTAATGAATACCACAGAATAAGAGGTCCATTTTTCATGCTCCAGAGGTGTTAGCAGAAAGAGCCCCACCCACGAGCAGTTATAAAACCTGACGTGTACTGGCGAAGGAAGGAAAACTTGACAGAGCTCACTGAAAGAAAATATGCGTATCTCACTCTTAAATCGGGAAGAGCAAGTAGCAATAGAAGGGCATATAATTATGTGTATCATTTACCAGGACACGTACTCACGCACACTACTGTAGTAAAGCATCAGATCCCATTGATACATGAGGTGGAAGGAGAGATCATAAATCAGAAGCCTTATCGAATTCTCCAAGCACAGAAAGAAGCGCTACAGACAGAGATAGAGGGAATGTTAGTCGACAGAATAATTTCTCCATGTATTAACCCATGGAATTTTTCAATCACACAACTGTCAAAGAAGTCCGATGCAAGAGGAAAACAAAAGGGGTGAATAGTCGCCAATTATTGGAAATTAAACCACATATCATTGAATATTGTTTACCCGTTGCCTTGAATTGATGAATTACGAGATAGCTTAAGGAAAGCAAAATATTTCTCAACACTAGACTTGTATAAAGGCTACTATCAAGTACCGATAGACGAAAAGGATAGGGAAAAGACGGCGTTTAGTATACCCACTGGCCACTTTGGATAAATAAGATGGCGATGGGGCTAAAGACGACTCCATCCACATTTCAGTGACTAAAGAATACAGCGCTGAAGCGCGTACAAGGCAATAAAGTATTCATATACCTAAACGACGTTGTAGTAGTGGGTACATCACTGGATGAACACAACAACCGACTCGAAGAAGTCTTCGACCATCTGCGAAAAACAAACCTGAAGTTGCAAGTTGACAAATGTGAGTTTCTGCATATGGCTTTTACGTTTCAAGGGCATGTATTAACGGCGGTAGGTCTGAAAACCTATCCCGCCAAAATAGCGACGATAGTGAAGTATCCCCAACGAAGGATAACTACAGAGTTAAAGGCGTACCTAGGAATGGTCGGGTATTACCGACGATTCTTGAGAAATTTTAGTAAAATTGCAAAACCCCTACATGAGCTGTAGAAAAAAGGAGTTCCACATGTTTGGGGTGTGGCACAGGAAGAAGTTAGTTAGTCCACCGATTCCACAGTACCTGGATTTCACTAAAGAATTTATGGTAACTACAGACGCGAGAAAGTAAGCCCTGGGCGCGTACCTGAGCCAAGGCTCAATGGGAAAGGACTAGGGTAAATCAAACGCTTAACGTAGTAACCAACAATACTTAGATAATTGCAGAAGGGATAAGAAAATTGAGTATGCATGTAGAGGAGTATGAGAATAGTTCTAGCAAAAAGATACAGCAAGCTCTCATTCTCATAACTATCAACAAATTGTTAATACAGATTACAGGAATGTTTAATGAACTTGAACGGGAATACGACGTAGTGATCTCTGTAATGGTGAACGTGCAGAAAGGTCTGTTAGAGCCACATTTAATAAATCCAGTACAAGTAGTTAAGTATTAAGTGCTAATATGAGACGAAATGAAATACAAAAAAATTCCCGTTGAGCTCCCCAAGGATGAAGGGTATCTGTTACTTCGTATTTTTGATTTAGACGTATTTCTAGCCGGCAATACGTTAAGCTATGTGTTAAATATGCCATTAGTGGATAGTAATGTACACACATTACATAGAATATGGCCATTACCCGCCGAGTATGTTAAGGCAAGAAATTTGTACGCTTACATAGCGCCTGAGAAAAACTGTCTAATTATCAATGATACCAAACGACAGTATGGGCTAATGTCCAGTGACCAATTACACTGTAAAAAAGTCCCGTTAGGACATCAGATTTGCAAACAAAGGTTTGTTCTAATGTCCACTTATGACCACGAGCGATGTGAAGCTCGTAAGCTACAACCAATAGAAGAAATACCAAAAGATTGGAATCTAAAATATATTATAGTAGACAAAAGTATCTGGACGCAGATACAATACAATGAATGGTTGTATTTCGCACCAAAGGATGCGGGCTTAACCATGTTGTGTAATGAACTACCCTGTAACGACCTTAGAATAAGAGACACTGGGAAGCTAACCTTTACAAACCAGTATAAAGGGTATGGTGCGCAAATCATGCTACAGGCGGAACATATTATTAGTACCAACATTAGCAAGAGGAACTTAGTACCTAAGTTAAATTTAGAAATAGATTGTTGTATAATAGATGACGATAAGCAAGAAGTCACCAAAATACCTACAGTGTTACCTCTAGAGCATATCGTAAGACATTTAGATGACCCAAAGATAGCAGACCATAGAATGAAATAACTTACCAGCAACGAACGACCTTCTGAGGATGGTCACAGAGTACGTATTCCATGTGGGGATACTCGGGGTCAGTTATAATATGCATAATGATTGCGACATGTTGTTCATGTATCTATTGTAAGTGCTGTAGAAGGTGTGGTAGAAAACTATGTGAAGTGGGAGGAAGTTGTTGTACCAAAGTGTGTGTGATAACTGGTAGCAGTTATGAAGGAAAAGTACCATAGCTCCTTTCCTAGATTCTGAACAACACGGAGAGGATGAGTATGTAGGAGAATACGGGTTAAAATATACACAGCGTACTCCGCTCTCTGACAGAGTGCAGTGAAGAGAGCGCAGTCAGAGACCACGACTCACTGAAGAGAGTAAATTACACGTACCTATAGTGGAGCCATTAGTACCCAGGACTGACAAAAAGTAAATTAGGAAGGGAGAAAATATACTGTGAGAAGGTATAATATTATGTGAAATTTCTAGCATTAAAATGTGTTGTGTAAGAATGTAATGTTTTAAAATATACTGTGTAAAACTGTAATGTTATGTGAAACGTTCATTATTAACATATACTGTTTAAAACTATAATGTTGTATGTAAAAACGAGGTAATAATATGTACTACTGTGTGAAATATTTAAAAATTGTATGACAAGCGTGTATATAAATTCAAAACGTCGAAAATATCCCACTTCAAATTATGTACTACGTATGAATCAGTCAGAAATACCCAAATATCTGTATGTATTTTGGTCCTTATGTATGTGGTGTCATGCGAGTAAGAGTTTAGATACACATGTCAATGTACGTGTATGTATGGGAATCTATAATGTGGGAAACTAATTGAAAATAAAGACTGGCAAATTTCACTGGCACCCGATGTTAGGGAACGAAAATTTTGCAACCTCGGAGGTCCGAGCTCACAAAATTTTCCCCTGCTGAACAGAGGTTCACGAATAGCAGAAAAACCAAGCTAAATTCAGTAGCGTAGTAGAACATACATTCTTAGCCAGAGCAGCAGAGGGGAGTGCGTGACCGGACGCAGCCAGTATCTACAATTTGTTCTGCCAACAAGGGCGGACTCTGTAGCATCACGAGGCTCTGAACAAGCGAGGAAATGTGACCTTTGAACACAGTCAATGTGGAAATATCACACGTGCACGCAAAGTGGGTGTAAGGGTAGAGACTTGCAGAAAAATTGGGCCGAGCACAAAGACACCTATAAAAGGGCTACCCGCCCTACTGGAGAGTTTTTTTGTTGCCTAGTCGTCGGGAAGAGGATCGCGAGTGTCACTCTGCGGCAGGGGCTGGACTTAGAAGAATCCCACGTGTTCGACACTTAGGCCGGTACGCTCGCTTCAGCACCACGAGACTTAGGGTCAGGGAAGAATAGGAAGTCTTATAACCAAATGAAGACACTTTGTAGATAGACTTGTACATAGGGAATGTGTCAGGGGGTGCTTCCAGTAATAGTAATCGTATCTCCCGCTTTATGTATCCTCCTCAGATCCGTGAGATTCCTGCTGAGCTCCGTACCCTAACTCACTCAATAGCCTACTTTTCAGGCAGACGAGTTAAGAGCAGGGGGCCACCAGCAGAAGTTGCTCTCGACGTACCTTGTCGGTGAGTTTACATGACGCACACTCGTGCAGTCCTTCCTACTTCCTCATAGGACTCGCCAGTGGGACGCGACACTATGCCCTCTTAAAATGTCTCTTCATCGACTGTGACTCTTTGTCCCTCGTTAAGATGTTCCAGTTATGAAACGTCCCCTTAGAAAAATTATACATGACTGTGTTTAAACTGACACACAATATACCTCACAAAAATCTTCGTTACTCAAGCTACTCCAATACAGCGAGCGCCACTACTGCCAGCTAAATAAAAGATTCAAACTACTGAAGGCACTAACTACTGATAGGCATAGTTAGAAAATGAAAGATTTTGATAGAGAACAAACAATGTATTTACCTCAATAGTTTTCAAAAGTCATAATATATACAGCAGTTCATGACATCCAGTCTAACAAATTTCAAAACTCCGCCATCTCTCTCCCCACATCCACCACTGCTGGCGGCTCACCTCCAACTGCGCAACGCTACGCGCTGTTAACATCCAACTGCCCAACACTACAATGGCAGACAACAATGCAAAACTAGCCACAGACTGCACACAGCACACCCAGTGATTTTCATACAGAGCGCTACGTCGCGTTACCAATAAGAAAACCTAAACAGCCTACTTACACAGTATCTCCTAAAAACATCCGTCGTTGCTTCTTATGGCAAATATGTAAAGAACATTAGGATCAATCAGCATGTGGGTCACCTACTGAGAAGAAATTACGTGACTCACTATAACACCTTGTTCCTTTACTGAAGCTATCCCAGAAGCGTTTCGATTGATATATCATCAACGTTGTTACTCCTTCTTACCAGGGATTAGTTTATTGGTTTCTGCTCATACAGTTTATACTTATTATTTCGAACATAATTTTCAGCACTCCTTCTTCTGAACTTCAGATTAATCGGATAAATGCTCAGAATCACTACAGTCTTTTTCTGAAGTTGTCCAGAGGCCACCAGAGATTCTTATTTGGGCACTGAGTTGTTTCCGTCGTAGGAACTTGCACTGAAATTGACTGCTGGGGTAAGTAATGATAAAGTTTAACGAAATTTGCTGTTAACCCAAATTTTGTTATTGATATGTTGATACTACGTGAATTAGCTTACACGGTCTTTTAATAGACTTAAGAAACGCGGGCAATCTGTGTCCTACCCTCATCCAGTTATATGGCCTAATATCGATTTTCCACTTCAGTACTAATGGGAAAACTAAATAGTCTAATGAAATGCCTTTCAACTCCATGTAGAAATCCTTGTCTGTGGCTGTCCTCTGTTTATTTGGTTCGCACACCAGACAACGCCCGTGGCATATGAACGCCGAGAGCTTACGACACCAGATGATGGCATGTCCCTGTGATTGCTATATCTTGTTGGAGAAATAGAGTGTTTCTACGGGTGCCGTTTCTCTTGCCGCAGTCACCTTCACCTCCGATGGACTCCAATAGCCCCCGCCAACCCATCGAGTATGTATGTATGTGTGTGTGTGTGTGTGTGTGTGTGTGTGTGTAGGGTCTGATTGGCGCTCAACGTCGAGGTCATCAGCGACCCCAACCTATCGAGCCTGTAACGTCTGGCTAGTGCCTGATGTTCCTGCCACGCGCCACACAACCACGTCCTGCAGGTTGCCACCCCGTCAAGGAGCCCGCATGCAGGTCGACCGCAGCTGATCTTGTCTGCGACAGTCGCTGCAGTATTTTGGGGTGCCACATCCGACGGATAGAGCCACCACTAACTCACGTCCACGAGCCACGTGACACCCGACGGCATCCTGGAATTCCTCAGCTGGGTGGCCTTTGTAAGAAGGTACTCAGCAGCTCGCTAGTCAGTGCGATTCGCAGTATCGACATCAACGATCTACTTCGAAAGTGCCATGAGCATATTGCTCAGAGTGCAACGCACTCCATCAAAATATACGACATTTCCAGGGTATCCTATATCGACGGTGCATATGACAGTATTTCATGCATATGACAGGGTTTCTCGATCGTGACGGACTGAGCGCTCAAATTGCACGTTCGAGAAAAACGAGGGGTGTTCAGTAAGTAAGGCATCCGTTTTTCTTGTTCTGGAAGCAGATTTGTTTCATTCAGGATTCCAATACACCACATAATTGCCCACTCTTTTCGCTACATAACTCTGTTATTCAACATAATCTCCGTTCAATGCGACGGCTTTACACCACCTTACTGGGAAGGCCTGTATGACCCCATGGTACCACTCTACTAGTCGACGTCCCACAATAAATTCTGAATTCTTTAAACCGAAACTAGCCGAGAAAAAAAAATGTATTGCATCCCTTCCCGTCTCGTATTATCGTATTAGTGACCATCTTTCATCAGATCAGAACGGTCTTTACACTGTCTTCACTAGGAATTTGTTTTAGTTGCTCAACGTTAACGTGTCCTTTATGTGTTGTAATAAAGTTCTGTCATTTCTTAGCTTTGGCTGCCTGGGCACCTTTATTTTCTAGTGTAAGCATCGCCCACGACAGAGTAGTACAGTAACTACAACGCCCAAATGGAAGAACGGAAAGCTATCCTGACAGCTAGAACAACGACTCCACACACACTCCAGACACCGACACCTTGAAATAATCGGTTGTCTGAGTCTTTCGCTGCTTACTCTTTAATCCTCTTTGTGATCAAGGAAGATAGTTACAACTTATAGCATGTTGCTAACCTCAGATTCAAGTCTCTCTTTACGTTCAAGTGACATCAACTGTAATTTTCAATGAAACAGGAGTGAGGGCATCGTCTCCATACTTATATAACCAACTGCCGATAACTGGATTGGCATGCCTCGTTTTGCACTTATACTTGATTTAAATTCATCACAATCTGAGTTCTATCACTAGCAGTTAATAAATATTTAACCCTTATAATAAGTAACGTATTGATGATAACTTCTGAGTCGTCTACTCGTTTATCAATTCCTCCTCTCTTCTGATGGCATTTAAAGGTGAAACTTTCTGTAGTTCAGCTGGGGCTATGACAACCCAGGGAAGAAGAAAGCCGTAGGAGAGCGACTTAGCCCCCCCCCCCCCCCCCCACGCCCTCTCGGAGAGGGGATGGAGAGAGGTGTTCACTCGCGGAAGATGCAACTCCACGGACCAAGTATTGTTTGGCTCGGGCGTCCGAAATTGACTTTTGTCAGTTTTCTTCATAATGCGCTCCGTGCAATGTAGGGCCTCGCCCTCTATCTAATAAGCCATAAAACGTGCCGTGAGGAGCACTTGCCTTGTACAGAATCTTGGCTTGTAAAAGCTGTGCCATCTGATCATAAGACATTTCAAAAGAACTTTTCTTTTCGCCGATGAGTCACCTTCCGAGAGAGTAGTGGAGGAGGGAAGTCAGACGTGGATAAAGATCTTTTTCTCCCTCGAGAAGATTTGCAGAAGCAATGAGTCAACATTGCTTTTCACTGGGGCTTGGGAGTTGCATAGGATTTGTGGGAAGGAGGGAGAAGACTGTTTCGTTGTAAATCTCTTCGTCTAGCGATTCTGAGTAAAACTTTTCATCTGGAGATATTGAGAGAGGCACTTGGTCGTCAGAGGTTGAGAAGAACATTTCACACTCAAACGGAGAGAGGCGACGCTGCCGCGGTCAGCAGATGGTGTGATCCAGAGAGCAGCAGATGATGGCATTCGTAGCAGAGTATGTTGATAAACTGCTGGTTAGGAGAGCGGTATATGACACGTATTGGTTGTTTGAAGCCACTGTGTTTCCGTGAAATAGGTTCTACTAGTCTTATACTTTTCTTGAATGATTGAGGGCTCACTCGTGACTCGACCAGTACTGTAGTAATTTTGCATTCTTCTGGTGCAGTCAGATAAACAGTGTATCTCCACTGCGAATTTTTCTTCCCATAACAGGTTTTTAAGATGCCTATCTTTCACGTCCACGTAACCCATCCGGTCTTCTTCATGTCTTTTAATTGTTAGATCAGGTTTTAATGTTAGTAATGGTCAGTTTTCGAGCTCTCTGTACTTTTCAGTTTGGAACAGACCCTGTGATTAGTTCTTATTCATGTATGCGTCAGTAGATGTCTTAATAGTAAAATGGGGTTAATTTGGGTCATTATTTCGTTTTGTAGTTAGGTGATCCATTTTTTTTATTACCAGTTGTAAGGTGAAACTCCTATAACTCACCATTGCGAGAGCCGTCCTTTTTCTGTCCCAAATCCGTTGCGCTACACTTCTTTGTATAAGCATGTGAGCCCATCGGGTAGAAACGGCGGTTATCGCTGTAAAGAACTGTTTTCGGTTATACCTGTTTTTTTCCACCCCTGTTTGCCCGACTATTGAACCAGCTGAAATTAACAGGTGTCTAACATAACCGATTTTCGGCTTTTTATTCATATTTTTCCTGTAATAAAGGTAAAAATCGAACAGAGACTGAACAATTTCGACTCACTCAGTTTCAAGATATATAGAATCAAAATATCAAATTAAGTATGCAAATTAACGCAGCTTTTCTCGAAAATTCATAAGTGGCTGAATACTTTAAAAATCAGCGGTATTGTATTGATTCTAATTTTTGGAAACTCTGCTAAAAATCATGTTGTAATCGGATATCATACCACTATTTGGGCATTACGATTTATCAGTACAAAATGGTGAAAACTCAGACTGGAAGACTATTTTTCGTGTAAATTAGTCCATTTTGAAGGGTTACATGCCGGTAAAGTCATTTTACGTTGAAAGAAGCAGTAGGTCAGCTACTTGCTCTTTTTACTGTGTACTATGCATGAATTGTTGTTAAGTTTTTAATTTATTACTGTTACCATAATTTTCTTCCTCTTTTACTATTTCATAGAAATAACAGACGAATATTTAATCTCTTAAAGCAAACGAAGCATTGTACTTCATTCCTACGACTGTTCGTAAATATATTCCGAGACAACTGGCGCCATTCGGGCGACAAACGCGATAAACTACCGTATGGACGAGATGGAGACCAAGCTTCCACACAGTACGTACATGCATGTCTTAAACCACGACACATGACAGTAGGGACAGTATTGTCCTAGCGGTGATATCGCAATTTTTATACCATATGTTTGCTGCTCCTTCTGTCGCAGTTGTTATAGAAATGGCACTGTCAAAACTCTTCCCAATTTCTACAATAACCCAATATTTCAAATCAGTGGAAATTTCACGAATACAAATTACTGTTTTTTTCTTTAAAGTTTATTTAAAAACAAAAAAATTAATGCTGTTCCTAGGGCTAATTGATATTTAGGTTCCTTTACTCGGTTACTAGTAAAACATAAAAACACCTGTGATAACCGTTGTCAAATAAATATCGAAAACTACCTGTTATTCCGAACTAAAATACCGGTATCTGCTTTAACTGGTCGGTTTTTCCCAACCCCACCGCGGGGAGCAATCGGACTATCGGTCAGTCTAACCACTGCGGATTATTGTGACACTCGCAGTAGTATCTTAAAAGCTCAGCTAATGCTTTACAGCTACACACCATAATGATGACCAATTGAAAGAGTTGCCGAAATATTGGTTTTATGAAAAACCTTGATTCAATAATATATCTAGAAACGTTGTTATAATTGGACAGGCTTCCGAGGCCAGAGTTAGTCGACATAAAAGTTTTCTGGGTACCGCGTCATAATGAGAAAAATTGCTGCTGCTGGAGAAAAACCAACGTTTCGGCCACGGTTGCAGCGGCCTTCTTCTGGGTGTACTGATGCGTTCTAGCTATACAATGTCCCTTATATTTTGTTGTTACGGTTCACTGTGCATGCCATTACGTCATAATTTTAAAAGATGGTTCGTTCCATTGGCCACTTAAGGAAAAAGGAGAGGGAACTTTATTTTAATAGGTTAATGCTGTGGAGGGAGAGCGTAACCTCTGGTGTCTGTTGTCTCTTGTGTTATGTGCCATGATTGGTGGTCACCGTCGAATGAGAAGTCGGCTGCAAGGAAAGGGCAGCTATCAAGGAACTGAAGGACGACGACGAAATTGTGATATTAACAGCAGACAACGTGCAGTACGAAGACAAGATGAAATAATTATTAAATGATCCCATTTACAAAGATCTAAGGGCGGACCCTACGGCGAAGATAATTCGAAAGACGCAGGCCTCGATTGACTCGACAATTGACCCTGACACAACTAAGGGTCTTATTCCCAGAGTACCAGTCTGTTCTGGAATTTACGGTGTTCTAAATATACAAAAGGAAAATTATCCTTTGAGGCCAATAGTGAATGGGATCAATTCACCTACTTACAATTTGACAAAGTATCTAGCCTGCAAATTAAGACGTCTACTTGGCAAGACGGACTCTTATGTGAAGAACTCGATGCGCTTTATAGAACACCTTAATGGAGAAACAATTTTACCAACGGACATCATGGTCAGCTTTGACATGAAGTCCATATTTACGAACGTGCCAGTAGATGAAACTATCCACATCCTTCAGGAGCATGTCCCGCCAGACATATGCGACCTGGTTGAGTTGTGCCTGACTTCAACATACATGGCAAGGAAAATACTACGAGCAGACAGACGGCGTACCAATGGGGTCTCCCCTATTTCTGCTGTCAGCCGACATTTTCATGGAAGCCTCTGAAGCAACGGCCCTTGGTTCAGCTCCTTTACGCCCACGTTGCTGGTACAGATGTGTGGACGACACGTTCGCTATATGGGATCATGGTGAAACAGAGGTACACAAGTTTCACGAATGTTTGAACATCATGCACGGGAAGATACAGTTCACGCTCGAAGTAGAGATGAATGGTGCAGTTCCATTTCTAGACGTCGAAGTATACAGGTCAACGGAGGGTACACAGGAGCACAGAGTATATCGCAAGCCTACACATACAGCAGGGATCTGCACGCCCAATCCTACCACCACCCAGCGCAGAAGAACTCGGTAAGTCATACGTTCTCTGGAAATCCATAAGCAGCGCCTAAGTGATGCTCAAATCGTAACACCTGACCTTAATAGGCTACGCACGACGTTCCAAGCCAATGGCTACGGCGTAAGGCGATACACACAGCCTGGTCGACGAAACCAAGTAAGAACGATAAGAAAGAAATAGACAAATGGCAGCCAACACTGCGCTTACCTTATGTGAAAAATGTTACTGACCGAATAGGCAAAGGGCTTCACTGGGTTGGGGTGCTGGCTGTCTTCTACAGTGGTCGCAGGATCCAGGACGTGCTAGGTTCCACTAAGGACAAGGTGGATGCATTACACACTGCAGGCGTGCACAAGGTGGGATGCGAATGTGGAGAGGCATACATCGGCGAGACTGGTAGGCCAATAGCAACGCGCATTCGGGAACACGAGCGCTATATTCGTCTAGGGCAACACAACAAAGCTGCAGTGGCAGAACATCAGCAAGACTGGGGGAAAAAATGAGATTAAGCGAAGCCTCTGTGTTGGCCAAGCCGCCGGTTATGATGAAGCGAATATCAGAGAGGCCATGGAAATACTTAAACACCCTAATAACATGAACAGGGAGGATGGACTCAGGCTTGCCCCATCTCGGCTGCCAGCAATCAGAGCCCAACAGACCGCACTGTCAACACGAGGCACGAGCACCACCGGCTAGTAACTGCCGCCGCGCGGCCGACGTCCAGCAGTTGGTAAACAGCAGCCAACTTCTCATTCGACGATGATCACCAGTCATGGCACATAACACAAGAGCCAACAGACAACAGAGGTTACGTTCTCCCTCCTCCGCAATAATCTATTAAAATAAAGTTCCCTCTCCTTTTTCCTTAAGTTACCAATGAAACGAACCATCTTTTAAGATTATGACGTAATGGCATGCGCAGTGAACAGTAACAACGAAACATAAGGGACACTGCTCAGCTAGAACGCACCAGTAGACCCAGAAGAAGGCCGCTGCAACCGTGGTCGAAACGATGGTTTTTCTCCAGCAGTAGTGGTTTTATACATTAGAAACATTTTGTTAAAGAGAAGTCACATAACTTTCATGTATTAACGTAGTAACGTGCTGAATGTAAACTCACTTTATTGTCCCTGGAGTAATAGTTGGAATACAGTTACTTAAAAACTGTAAAAATTGTTGCAACAGCATGCGTTCTAGTACCTAGGCAACAGGTGAAAAGTCAACACTAATAAATAAATAAATAAATAACAAAGTATAGGTTGATTCTACCATTTTTATTCATCATTCTCACTAATTTAATGCGGCCTGCCACGAATTTGCCTTCTTGGTCAACCTTTTCAGCTCACAGTAGCAATTCCAGCCTACGTCCTCAATTATTTACGGATGTATTCCAGTCTTCATCTTCCTCTGCTGTTTTCACCCTCTACAGCCCCCTCTAGTAACATAGAACTTATTCCATGATGTCTTAACAGATGTCCTATCATCCTGTCCCTTCTCCTTGTCAGGGTTTTCCACTTATTACTTTCCTCTCCGATTCTGTGCATAACCTCCTCATTCCTTACCTTATCAGTCCACCTGATATTCAGCATTCTTCAGTAGCATCGCATCTCAAATTCTTCGATTCTCTTCTATTCCCCTTTTCCCAAGGTCCACGTCTCATTACCACAAGATGTTGTGCTCCAAATGTCCATTCTAAGAACTTTATTTCTCAGATTAAGATCTATGGTTGTTACTAGCAGATTTATCTCGGCCAGGAATGCTTCTTTTGTCAATGCTAGTGTGCTTTTTATGTCCTCCTTGCTCCATCCGCCATGCGTTATTTTGCTGCCTAGGTAGCAGAATTTCTTTACTTCGTCTACTTCGTGATCCTTAGTTCTGATGTTGAATTTCTCGCTGCTCTCATTTCTGCCACTTCTCATTACTTTCATCTTTCTTCGATTTACTCTCAGTCCATTTTCTGTACTCACTAGACTGTTCATTCCATTCAGCAGCCCTGTAATTCTTCCTCTTTCATTGAGAATAGCAATGTCATCAGCGAATCTAGTTGTTGATACCCTTTCATCCTGAATTTTAATCAAACTCTTAAATCTCTCTTTCATTTTCCGCCGGCTGCTGTGATCGAGCGGTTCTAGGCACTACAGTCCGGAACTGCATTGCTGCTACGCTTGCAGGTTCGAATCCTGCCTCGGGCATGGATGTGTGTGATGTCCTTGGTTGGGTTTACGTAGTTCTAAGGACAGGGGAATGATGACTTCAAATGTTGAGTCCCATAGTATTTAGAGCCATTTGAACTATATTTTTTATTTTCCTCATTTCTTCCTCTATGTGTACATTGAACAGTAGGGGCCAAAGACTAAATCCTTGCCTCAGACTTTTTTTCAATACGAGCACTTCCTCCTTCGTCTTCCACTCTTATTGTTCCCTCTTGGGTCTTGTTCTTACCGTGTATTACCCGTCTTTTCTTATAGCTTAATTCTTTTTTTCAGAATTTGGCACAACTAGAACCAAACTACTTGTCGAGCATTTTTTCCAAGTCAATAAATCCTATGAATGTGTCTTGATTGTTTTGCAGTCTAACAGCACGCGTCTAAACTGCGTCGATATTTTCCTTTAATCGTACACGGTGAGGGTCCCAAACACACGAACAGCATTCAGTAACGGGGCTCCCACTAGCATTATATGCGCCATCTCCTTTACGTGCGAGGTACACCTTCCTAAAATTCTTGAGAGGGTCACTGAAATTTACCACTGTTAGCTGATGACACTGTGATGTACGGGAAGACGTAGTAGTTGAGGGACTGTTCGAATACAGAAGATTACTTAGACAGAATGGTATGAGGAAGGGCAGCATGCTCCAATTGTAGGAAAATGTGAGTTAGCGCGGAAGAGTGCGAAAAACAATCATGTAACGTTCGAATCGAGCATTAGTAGTCTACTGCTTGACAGAATAACATCGATTAAATATTTAGGCATAGCGATACAAAGGGATTTGAAATGCTATGAACACTATAAGTTGGTGGTAGCGAAACCGAATGCTTGACTTCGTTTTATTGGGAGAATTGAGGGAAGCTCATTGATTAAAGAGTCTGCGTATAGAGCGCTACTGCGACCCATTCTTGAGTGGTGCTCGAGCTTTTCGGATCGTCACTAGGTGCGATTAAAGGAAGAAATCGAAGCAGTTCAGACACATCCTCCTGATTTGTTACGATAAGTTCGATCAGCACGCAAGTATCGTGGATATGCTTCGTCAGATGAAATGGGAATCGCTGGAGGAAAGACGACGCTTTTTTCGCGCGATACTATTGCGGAAATTTAGGAATTCGTCATCTGAATCTGACAGCACGACTCTACTGCCGCCAACATACATTTCACGTAATGACACGAAGAGAAATTAGGGCTTCCACGGGGGCTTTCAAGAAGATGCTTCCGTCAACTAAAATGGGAATCCCTAAAGGGACCACGACATAAGAGATTAGGGCTCGTACGGGGGTATATAGACAGGCGTTTTCTATTCACTCTATTTTCGAGTGGAACAAGAAGGGAAATGATTTTCAGTAGTGGTACAAAGTACCCTCTGCCATGAACCGTATGGGGCCTTTGAAGTATGTATGTAGATGTACATACAGAGAGAAGCCTCAGACTCCTATATTGATTCATGTGGAAGCAGAATACTGAGACAAGTGAAATAGCATGAATCTTCTTGATTCTTCTGTATTTACGTTCCTGGCCAGTGTTTAAGAAGGTCATAAAACGAAAGATTAGTCAGTCTTTTAAAATAGGGTGATGATCGCCTGGGTAGCAGTAGATCGTACAGAACCGGTACCATGCTGTCATCTGACCCACCACTGATGACATAAGCCGTGGCAGTGAAATGATCACTACCTGCCACTTAATGGTGCGGAAACAATGTGGCAAAACTGGTTCACACAAAGAAGCCGTCTAGTTTTGACGTGCCTATTACCACGCCGTGAATGATGTTGCCCTATTTGTCTGCGTATCAAAGCGGACTTTCCAAAGTGTCTACAAGGGGTGGTGTACCACTCGGATGTACGTAACACCACGTACGAACTATGGTCCTAGAACTGACAGTGAGAGTGACAAATGACAAAGCCGACAGAAACTGCAACTGCCACGGAATGCAGGTCTGTATCAATAACGAGCAAATTGCTCGAAGGGAACTCCTAGCATTATATCTGGAGTCGAGTACCTCAGTAAAGGCCGTCGATCACAGCGGCCGTTCGATCTGAACATCTCCAGTGGGCCAAACGGTACAGTAACAACACAGTAGCTGACTCGCTGCATGCAGTGCAGTTCGACAAGTCGCATTTTTTTTTTTTTTTTTTGAGTGTACAAGGCGTCTACTGCTCAGACGGCCTTGGAGGCATTTAACGCGCATTCTGTGAGAGGTATTGGCCCTAGTTCAGGCCAGAGACGGTTCTGACATGCTGTTTGGTGGTTTTCTTATCATAGCCTGAGTCCACTTATTTAGAGTTATGTGAATATGAGTCATGATGCCCTGTTTCAACATTCTCGATGACGAAATGCCCTTCTCCAACTTCATAATGAGAATGCTATGATCACTCTTGTCTCCCAACGTTACAACAGCTTTTGTTCATAGACCAGCAAGAATACGTTCCTTGTTGGATGGATACAGAGGCACCAGAGGCACAAGTGAAATATGTGTACAAATCTGTGTGAATTGCTTTATGAATATGTGAAATATGTTTGACATGTGCGTAGGCGGACCAACCTAAAGGTAAAAAATCATCGTAAACATCTGGAACATGATTTCAACCAAATTTGGTACTCATTTTATTTACGATCTGGAAATAATTGCTGAGGAGTAAGACCCCAGGCGTTCTACTGGGGTGAGTGAGATAACGTGGGGGGATGGCACTGACGGTGGGGGGGGGGGGAGGAGGAACTATAGAGAGAGAGAGAGAGAGAGGAAAGAGAAATGGAGAGACAGGAGAAGTGGTGGACGTAAAGAGGGAGCAAGAGGAGATGGACAGAGAGAGTGGGAGGTAGAGATGGGCACAACGGAGGTGAAGGATGAGTTGGACAGGGAGAGGGTAAAGGAGGATATGGACTAATAGAAGTTTGGAATAAATACATACACGCACAACGCCGGGTGCTAAACTCGTATCGCCTAAAATAGTATCAAACTGATCGCTTTCTAACATTCTGCGTGGTGTCTGTTTGTTCTAAGTCGTGTCTCCCTACCACTTTCGCGCAATGACGCTCTGAGCGTGTATTTAAGGGAATTGACTACTTTGAACCTGGGACCTGTTGCTGGTAAGGAAACGCCAGACCACACATGACATGTAGAGTTCAGAAGAGTTCAGTGAGACTAGCGATGATATAATCAAATACTTAATGATTTCAGCATCAGCTCTTCCCTGTAAGAGAATCTTAATATGAACTAAATTTAGTGGAACGGGTTCAAGGCTTTCCTATTTTTAGTTAACTGGTAAAATAACGTCGAAAAAGCAGTTAAGTTTACCATTGGAAATTTTATTCTACTCAAAAAGCATTGTTTATAAATTTCACTATCGATAAAAGGAAATATTTTAATACAGGATGTTAAAAACCAACTGCGTTCAACAAATATGTGAACGAATATTCCATGAATGGGTTTCCAAGTTCTACAATGGATCGAAGGATGACCTATGCCATATCACATCTATAATCAAGGTTTAAATTAAGTTTCATAAAAGAGAAAACTATCAAAAATGGTCTACAGAGACTCTCAATTATCTTTAATTACTTCTTTAACTTGTCGTAAATTACAGTGGCTGATGTGGCTTCTCAATAATTATATAAAAGAAAAATGATCGCATTTCAGATTTTAATTTCTAGTAGCAAATGTGAACACCATGTGATTTAATTGACGATCGACACTAGTATTATGTAAAAAGGGGATGTAACAGATGAGACTTCTGCAGTTCTGAGTGAAGCCTTATGCGCCCAAAAATGCGGCATCGCGTGCTTTCATTACCGTGTCGGTGTATAAGCAGCGTCAGGGGGTGGAGGGCGGCACAGCTCCACTCACCTCGTCGTCTCGGAAGCAACTCTCAAGCAACTCTCTCCTAACTTCTCCTTACTACAATGTACCGAAGTTGGTTTAAAAAAAGCTATCTGGCTGTGTTTTCAGCTGACCAATCAGGGTCTCAGTGTTAACCTTAGGCTCTGCCTACAAAAATTCTGTCTATCCAATGAGAAACGCTATACTTTTCGTGGTGGGGCAATGTTTTTAACGTTTGCAACGTAACAGAGACGCGAAAAAGTCTCACGCTAAAACTTGCATCTGGTGTGGCCCTTTTAGTGTTATCGTATGATCTATACTGTTCTTCTGGAGGGCTCTATCTTTTAACATGGGCTGGGGGGGGGTGGTCCTGGCGGTCAGCTGGATACGTGGGTGTCCGTCCCTTATCGTAGGGCCTCCTAGCTTAACACGGTTCTGCTCTCGGTTTCTGTTCTCGTTTCTCCCCTCGGAACTGCGTCTGTTTCACAGTGGGAAGGTATGACATGCATTTAGGCGCTCTTGTGTTAGTCTGTGGTATTTCATTTGCTCACTCGTTGATCGTATTACTTTGGTTAATTTAATGTCAGGATTTATTCGGAGCTATGTGACATACTGTCGGATTTGCTAACATGTCAGGGTTTTCATGGAAGGTGTTGGATTTGCCTGACACCTTACAGCTTCGACGTGATATAACGCCCTTGAAACACGATGAAAATAACTATAAGAGATGCAGTACCGTAGTGTTATAATGTCGTGAAAAATTCTAATTTCGCCTCTTCGGGGACATAAGAGCTACATGACGTTGCACAAAGCTGGCATGCTTATCAGATGTTCCGAGCGACAGGACCTGAGAGCAGTTGTCCAGCTAATCTGGTTGGTATCACGGGTCGTTAAAGGCGGGGGCCGATAAGATAGCTATTTGTAGACCGCTCCCATATGGCCGCGATAAATTACTGCTAATTATCAACGTCGAGCCTCTACGCTTTCAGCGATGAATGAGAAGCAGAGTTCCGCCAAAACTTGGGGGAACTGCATCATTAACAAATAACTGACTCAGATCGGCCGACAGAATGTGTCGACAAATAATGCTCGGAGTAGAAAAAGCTATTGAGATAAGGATCAATATGAGATAAATGTAGTATGTGTTGTGTGCAAGTCTTAGACGCTCTGCAGACAAAACATGGGGTGCGATTACAATTAAGGAACCAACACACACTGTGTGTTACTAGCAGATTTGGCTACAGCGGCAGACAATGAAATAAGGGGCGAAAAAGATCTGCAGCCCGTGTAATTATATGTTGAAAGGTAGCTCCCAGACATTGGTAAATTACACAGTAACGTCCGTAACGATTACAAGCCCTAAATTTATAACTGTGGCTAAATTAACGTTAACTAGTACAGTAAGGTATTCGTCCAATAGTCACTTTCGATGCATCAGCATATTACGTTCAAAGTACTTACGTCATATTATGTCACACATACAGACAGCTAAATATATATACAACGAGAACATATCAAGAAGTAAGCCGTCATCTTCTTGAATGAACCATTTCAGCGCTAACCTGAAATAATTTAGAAAAACAAACAACTAAACTACGCCATTAGATTTCAACATAGTGTACGTTTCTCTTTCGTTTCTACATACGCGCGACAAGGTAGGAACATCCTTGCATATTTCAGTGCACACAGGGCTGCAAAGTGAAAATTCGTTTTCGAACAAGTCAGTTTAAGAACATCAAAATTATTTATACACAATGTTCTCTCTAAAAACTTGTCTCCCTATACACTTTCAGATGACTTGAGTAAGCTGAATTTGCTTTAGACCTCCATATAATAACTTAATAACAATGAAATTTGTGTATATAATAATAGTGTCCCCACCATGAACCATGGACCTTGCCGCTGGTGGGGAGGCTGTCGTGCCTCAGCAATACATATAGCCGTACCGTAGGTGCAACCACAAAAAGAGGTATATCTGTTGAGAGGCCAGACAAACGCGTGGTTCCTGTAGAGCGGCAGCAGCTTTTTCAGTAGTTGCAGTGGCAACATCCAGGATGTGACTACGAAGGCTTTCCCGGCGTAATAATTGATAATATTCTTCTCGGGTATGCAGCTGGATCATAACGTCTTCATGACACAATATTTCCGCGGTCCATCTGGCCGCCATCTTCAGGCGAGAGTGCTGGTGCACGAACTCGCCGGAGTTCGTGCACCAGCACCCTCACCTGAAGATGGCGGCCAGATGGACCGCGGAAATATTGTGTCATGAAGACGTTATGATCCAGCTGCATACCCGAGAAGAATATTATCAACATCCAGGATGATTGACTGATCTGGCATTGTAACATCAAACAAAACGACCTTGCTGTGCAGACACTGCGAACGGCTGAAAGTAAGGGGAAACTGCAGCCGTAATTTTTACCGAGGGCATTCAGCTTTACTGTATGGTTATATGATGATGGCGTCCGCTTAGGTAAAATATTTAGGAGGTAAAACAGTCCTCCATTCGGATCTCCGGGCGGGGACTACTCAGAAGGACGTCGTTATCTGTAGAAAAGAAACTGTCGTTCTACTGATCGGAGCGTCGAATGTCGGATCCCTTAATCGGGCAGGTAGGTTAGATAATTTAAAAAGGGAAATGCATAGGTTGAAGTTAGATATAGAGGGAATTGGTGAAGTTCGGTGGCAAAAGGAACGAGACTTCTGGTCAGGTTAATACAGGTTTATAAGTACAAAATCGAATAGGGATAATGCAGAAATAAGTTTAAGAATGAGTAAGAAAAGAGGAATGCGATTAATCTACTATGAACAACATAATGAACGAATTATTGTAGCCAAGATAGACACGAATCCCACACTCACCATCACAGTACAATATTATATGCAAACAAGCTCAGCACACGAGGAGGAGATTGAAGAAATGTGAGATAATTGAAAGGGGGAGTGGAGTTCGATAGTAGGTCTATAGTAGGAAAAGAAAGAGAAGCAGAACCAGTAGGTGAATATGGACTGGGGAAAACAAATGAAAGAGGAAGCCACCTGGTAGAATTTTGCACAGAACATCATTTAATCATAGCTAACACTTGATTTAAGGATCATGAGAGAAGGTTGTATATGTGGAAGAGACCTGGATACGCCAGAAGGCTTCGGACTGATTATGTATTGGTTAGACTGAGATTTAAGGACCTGATTTTAAATTGTAATACATTCCCAGGGGCATAAGGTGACTCTGTCCACAATTTATTGGTTCTGAACTGCAGATTAAAACCGAAGAAAATGAAAAAATCGGTAGGGATTTAAGGAGATGGGACCTGGATAAACCGAAAGAACTAGAGGTTGGAGAGGGTTTCAGAGAGAGCATTAGGGAACGATTTACAATAACGGGGAAAAGGCATACAGTAGAAGAAGAATGAATAGCTTTGAGAGATGAAATATTGAAGGCAGCAGCGGATCAAGTTGGTAAATAGACGAGAGATAGTAGAAATCCTTCGGTAACACAACAGATTTTGTATTTAATCGATGAAAGGAGAAATATAAAAATGCAATAAATGAAACGGGCGAAAGGGAATACGAACGTCTAAAAAATGAAATGGGAAGGAAATGCAAAACGGCTAAGCAGGAATGGCTAGAGGACAAATGTAAAGATGTAGAAGCATATATCTCTAGGGGTAAGATAGATACTGCCTACAGGAAAATTAAAGGTACCTTTGGGGAAAAGAGAACCACCTGTACGAATATCAAGAGCTCACATGGGAAACTAGTCCTAAGCAAAGAAGAGAAAGCCAGAAGATGGAAGTATATAGAAGTTCTATAAAAGGGAGACGTACTTGAGGTCAATATTATGGAAATGGAAAAGGACGTAGACGAAGATGAGAAGGAATATATGATACCCAGTAAAGAATTTGACAAAGCAGTGAGAGACTTAAGTCGCAACAAGGCCCCGGGAGTAGACAACATTCCGTTAGAGCCAACCATAACAAAACTTCCATCTGACGAGCAAGATGTACGAGATAGGTGAAACAGCCTGAGACTTTAAGAAGGATATAATAATCCCAATTCCAAAGAAGGCAGGCGCTGGCAGGTGTGAAAATTACCGAGCTATCAGTTTAATAAGTCATGGCTGCAAAATACTAACACGAATCCTTTACAGAAGAATGGAAAAACTGGTAGAAGCCGACTTCACGGAAGATCAGTTTGGTTTCTGCAGAAATTTAGGAACATGGAAGTAATATTGACCCTACCATTTGTCACAGAGGATAGGTTATGGAAAGATAAGCATACGTTTATAGCATCTGTAGACTTAACGAAAGTTTTTAACAATGTTGACTGGAACACTCCCTCTAAATTCTATGGGTATCAGGGGTAAAATACAGGGAACGAAAGACTATTTGCAATTTGTACAGAAACCATATGGCAGTTACAAGAATCGAGGGGCACTAAAGGGAATCAGTGGTTGAGAAGGGAGAGTGACAGGGTTGTAGCCTATCCCTGCTGTTATTCTAACGGTATATTGAGCAAGCAGTAAAGGGAACAAAAAAAATTTGGAGTAGAAATTAAGGTCCAGGGATAAGAAATTAGAACATTGAGGTTTCCCGATTTTATTGTAATTTAGCCCCAGACAGCAAAGGACTTAGAAGAGCAGTTGAAATGAATGGACGGTGTCTTGAAAGGGGGATATAAGAGAACATCAACTAATGCAAAACGAGAATAATGGAATGTAGTCGAATTAAAACAGGTGATGCTGAGGGAATTAGCTTAGGAAAAGGGACGCTTATACTAGTAAATGAGTTTTGCTATTTCGGAAGCAAAATAAAGGATGATGACCGAAGTAGGGAGGATATAAAATAGAGGCTGGCTATGGCAAGAAATGCATTTCTCAAGAAGAGAAATTTGTTAACGTGTATTGATTTAAGTGTCAGGAGGTCCTGCCTGAAAGTATTTGTATGGAGATAGTCATGGAAATGAAACATGGACGGTAAGCAGTTTAGACAAGAGCAGAATAGAAGCTTTTGAAATGTGGTGTTATAGAAGAATGCTGAATATTAGACGGGTGGATCACATAATTATGAGGATGTACTGAATAGAATAGGGGAGAAGAGAAATTCGTGGTACAACCTGACCAGAAGGAGGGATCGGTGGGTAGGACACATTCTGAGGCATCAAGAGATCACCAATTTAGTACTGGAGGGAAGCGTGGGGCGTAAAATTCGTAGAGGGAGACCAAGAGATGAATACAGTAAGCAGATTCAGAGGGATGTAGGTTGCAGTAGTTACTCGGAGACGAAGAGGGTTGCACAGGATAAACTAGAATGGAGAGCTACAACAAACTAGTCTTTGGACTGAAGACCACAACACAGCAACAAAAACAACAACAAGAACAACTATGTGTGTCTCATGGCTTCCAGTATTACACACTGCAAAATTGGACATTTCCTTTCGCAGTGTCTCTGTACAGTCATTTCACCGAAACTGATAATCGACATTAATCTGTAATAATTTCATGTTCGCTGCACCGTCGTTAGTTGATGAATTAAATTTAATGTAACGGACTTGTTTTCTCATTTAAGTGGTTCTATGTTCATTGTTAACTTAAAAAGGTTGTACAGTTGCACAACATGTGAGTTTTATCTCCTTTTCTGGTAAGAATTCTGGTATTTTATCGGTGACTACAATGTTGTGGTAATCAGTGAAACCGTTTTTGATCGTGTCTTGTACTCTCCGGGAACTCGCCGATTTATTGGAAGAACAGAACTGGTCCTAATGCATTATCCTGAGAAAGATCTATGTTAACATGTTTTTGAACGCGTAATTGTTTCACTAAAGTTTTTCATCTGAGGTATAAACAATCTCCATCGTTTGTACCCGATTCTCTAGAAGGGATTAGAAGTACTAAGTAGCTATACCTCTCACCCCTAGTGGTTCTATATTTTCATTACCATTTTGTAGTCAACAGTGTTCAAAAATGTTCCTGGAATACGGTCATTCTTGTCGAGAGCACCGAATAACTCATACTGTAGATACTGCACCACTGTTATTTCTGATACGAGACTGTGCTTAGTTAAGGAGTTATCCGAGTACCTACTTTGCAGAACTTTCGCAAATGAGTCTGTTATTTCTGAAAACGATTGTAGTAGACAATCACGCATATAGTCTCTAGTATTTCCCACATAATCATTCCTTAGTTGGGGAAGAGTCGTGCATGCTCCAGATTCTCTCAAAAATTAACTGAACTAAAGGTTTCAATTATTATGTCTGTTAGTGGTATAAGAGAGATAAACACCTGAGACAGGCCTACCGGTTTCTTAGTTTTCGATTTTTGTATCGTCTTCTTGACTTCTTGCTGTGATGGTGAAAGTAACATAATTGTGTGGGCTACATAATTCACTCTGTATTCTACAACTTATGAAAATTTTGTTACAAGTTCTCTGCAGCACATCAACAGTTTTAATTTCCAAAATTAGCTAGTTCCAGGGAATTATCCGGTTATCTACTCTGCTCTCTGGCTGGTATGTTCTTATATTTGTGTATTAATTTTTTGGCTTGTTGTTTTATGACTATTACACTACTATGATTTTCTCCTTATGTATTATTTTGTCATTAAATCATCTATTTGCAGTGAGCTGTTTTCTTCTGTACACATTCTTGTAACTGTGATATAATCTGGGTTTGATTAGCATTGCTTGTTTTTAGAGAACTGAGATGTTTAAACCTCTCGGAAGAGTCATTAATACCGACAGTTGTCCATTTATTTGTCTTCTCTTAAGTGACCGCCTCATAAATTAGTTTTAACAAAGTGCAGATCTTGGGGAGATTTTTATTAACTATTTTTTCCTTTATAAATCTGAACCTACGGTTTGTCTGAAAATTTACTTGAAAAATAGGTATTTTACATTAAGAAAGCAGTATGCCAGCAGATTTGTAGAATTTTCCAAGTCAGTAATGAGCTTTATTTTCTAGCAGTTACGATCTGAGGGGCCAAGACATTTTATGCATATATTGCACTTTTCTTTGCTTTTGTCTGAGATCACGTAGTGTCAGATTGACGCTAATTTTTTTTATTAGTCTTGTAACATATTTTACCATTTGCGGCATGCCAAAAGCATTGACAAAGTTTGACATGATGTAGCTGATTTCATCCTTAATCCTTTGGTTTACATTCTCGTCCCCCAATGAAACAATGTTAATTTTGGCAGGTGTCTTTCTGTCCAAAGATTTCAGTTAATTTATTAGAAAAGTATTACCTTCCCGGCACAGACACAAAATGCAGAATTTTGTATGGATGAGCACCTTTGTCAATTCAACGAATGACATGTCAAAATGTTCATTTACTCTAATCGTGATGACAGCTCTATCTTTAAGCTGTTCCCACTTCCGACGTAAATTCATGACTCCATCATCCTCTATTACATCTTAACACTAACAACTTGCAGTTTCCTATGATGATAGGAGAACGTGCTGTATTTCAGTATCTGTACATCAATTCTCATAATCGATAATACAGTGCCCTTCGAAGACTGTAATTCATTCTCAAATCTGAAGTCTTTAGTCTGAAGACAATGCAGTTGACGAAGGATTTATAATTCAGTTTCAGTGTCTATGGTGTTTGTTTTTAAGATATCTTTTTCTTAAGATATCATTTTCCTTACCTCCCCCTTATCAGTGAATGCTCTAAATCTATCGTCTATGAAATTTTTTGTCATATGTTACAGATTACTATTCCTTGGAGATACTGAATCCTGTAAGGCCAAATACATTAAAAATTTAGTTTATGGCCAACCCCCTTCCCAGACACGTGGGTAGGACAAAACTATGGAGATACAAAAAAGGACAACACATGACCATGTCTTATATGGTGCATTAAAACTGTTTATTTATTTATTTATTTATTTAACCTGATCAGATTGCTGTCATTGTTGTCATTCAGAACAGCTCGTAGTCATCTTGGCATGCATAAATACTTGACCTGTTTTTTCCTGCAATATATTGGCAAATTCAGGTAACGACAACGGATGTGGATAGCGATCTTCCGTCCATCTGTCCAAACAAGGCCACTAAGTCTGAATAATAATAAGATATGCTGACTGCGGTGACCAGGGAAGGCACGACAATTCATCCTCGTCCCCACAAAACCAGTCCCGGATGATGCGAGCAGTGTGAACAGGCGTCCTGCCGTCTTGGATCACAGCACCACCACTGGGGAACAGACGTTGTACCATGCGACGCACTTGTACCATGCGACGCACTTGTACCATGCGAAGCAGCTGATCATCAAAAACGGTCACATAATCCCTGGAAGTAAAGCGAACTTTATATTACCGATGGGGCCATCAAATACCACGATATGGTTGCTACAATCTTCACAGAATTGCTACCATGTTTCACTCTTATGAGATGGATTTCTCTCCCCGTCAAACGTATCAATCAATAAGGGCAGACAAATGAAAAGAACACAGATGATAATAAAGTAAGTAAATTGTGTATTAGTTTGTAGGAAAATTCCGTTACCAGTCACAATAAAAGATTATTTATGCGTCACATGACCGGTTTCGGGCTTGTGCCCATCCTCAGGTGTTTATACATTCCTGTACATGTTTATATTGCTAGATACCGCTGTTTAAATACAAAGAAAATTATTAGCTGGTGGCTTAAGAGATGCAAGTGCAACAATTGTAAGTGGCAAGGCAGCATTTGTCGAAAATATATCTGTAGTTATATAAAGATGAACCATCCTTATTATAATTATGCTGTGGTGGCAGTTTTTCCACTCAGCTGCATATTTGTTAATATTTTCACGTCCATGTTTCAGATTTTTTTTAAATTTTGCTGCATATTTCCCTACTGTGTCGTGCACTCGTGATATAACCTGTGTTTACATACAAACACGTCAGTTATGGTGATGTTTCTGTTTGAGAAATATCTTTGAACCTCCTATGCCTAAGTTCTTTGACCATAACCTACATGTTTGTATGTAAACGTAGAGTATATCACGAGTGCGCGACACGTTAGTGAAATATTCACCTACATTAAAAAAAAAAACTGAAACATGGGCGTGAAAATGGTAACAAATGTGCAGCCGAGTGGAAAATTGTCACCACAGCGTAATTATAATAGTGATGCTTCATCTTTATGTAACTGCGCATATATTTTAGACAAATGGTGCCTTGCCACTTACAACTGTTCCACTTTTATCTGTTTAGTCGCCAGAAAATAATATTCTTTGCATTTAAACGATGATCTACAACAATATAAACATGTACTCGAATGTGTAAACACCCGAGGATGGGCACAAGCCCGAAACCGGTCGTGTGACGAACAAATAATCTTTTGTTGTGACTGGCAGAGGAAACTTTTCTACATCCTATACAGGAACAGTCACGGAGTCCAACAGCGTCAACTATGGATAAAATTCGCTTAAACTGTGTATTATTTCAAGGGTAATAGCTGTGACTGTTAACACATTTATCTCACTGTGAGACAAGACGGTACACGTCTTCATGGAAAAAATGTTTGCGGTTGGCTACGGAACCACGATCGTACCCTGGCATGCGCCTGTTCGTTACATTACATTTTACGGATTAATAGCACATGCGATTCTGAGGTACCAGGCATCAACCCATACTGAAATACCCTTGTTAGTACATAGTGGAGTCTCCACAAGCGGCAGTCCATGCGCTGGCTCTGGTATCCGGTCGATCGTACAAATGGCGAACACTCCTCTGGCGCATATTATCCCACACCTGCTCGATCTGTCCGCGTACTTTTGTAAGAGCTGTTGATTGACGGCTCGCATGAATCACCTCTCGTCCCATCTTATCCCACACCTGTTTGAATGGAGACAAGTCCGAAGATCGGACAGCTCAGGAAAGTAGCTGCACGTCTTTCAGAGAAACTCGAGTTTCACGGGCAGTGCGTTGGCAAGCATTATACTGTTGCAATAGCGCAACACCTTCTTATCGACAGCAATAGATAGATTCATACCGCGTAAGTTAATAAGAGACGGGACAGATCCACCACGGTACACAAAACACGTCAGAACACTGTTGCAGAAGCAACGAAAAAAGCATGCCAAATGAAGAAGAACGCAAAATCCCAAAGACTGGCTAAGTTTCACGGAAGCTCGAAATTTAGTGCTGACGTCAATGAGAGATGCTTTTAATAGTTTCCACAAAGAAATATTGTCTCAAAATATGGTCGTATGTAAAGTACACCAGTGGCAAAAAACAGTCAATACCGTCACTGCCCGATAGCAATGGAAATGTTACCGATGATGGTGCCACTAAAGCGGAGTTACTAAATACAGTTTTCCTTAATTCCTTCACGAAAGAAGAGGAAGTAAATATTCCAGAATTCGAAACCAGAACAGCTGTTATTATGAGTTACATAAAATCAGATATCTTAGGCGTTGCGAAAGAACTCAAATCACTTAAGAAAAGCAAGTCTTCCGGTCCAGGTGGTATACCAATCAGGTTCCTTTTAGAGTATGCAGACACAATAGCGCCTTTCTTAACAATCATATACAACGGCTCACTTGACGAAAGGTCGGTTCCTAAAGACTGGAAAGTAGCACACATCACACCACTATTCAAGAAAGGAAATAGGACCAAACCCTTTGAAATTTTCAGTAGGATTTTGGAGCATATACTGTACTCGAACATTATGAATCACCTTGAAGAAAATGACTTTTTGATACATAACCAACACGGATTCAGAAAATATCGTTCTTGTGCTCTTTATTCCCATGAAGTAATGTGTGCTGCCGACAAGGTATCTCAGATCGATTCCATATTCCTAGATTTCCAGAAGGCTTTTGATACTGTTCCTCACAAGCGACTATTAATCAAATTGCGTGCATATGGAGTATCATTTCAGTTGTGTGACTGGACTCGTGATTTCTTCTCAGAGGTCACAGTTCGTAGTGATAGACGGTAAATCATCGACTAGAAGAGAAGTGACATCTGGCGTTCTGCAAGGTAGTGTCATAGGCCCTCTGCTGTTCCTGATTTACATAAATGATCTAGGTGATAATCTGAGCAGCCCACTTAGATTGTTTGCAGATGACGCTGTAATTTACTGTCTAGTAAAATCATCAGACGATCAATTCCAACTACAAATAGACTTAGAGAGAATTTGTGTATGGTGCGAAAAGTAACAATTGGCACTAAACAAAGAAAAGTGCGAGGTCGTCCACAGGGGTACTAAAGGAAATACAATACATTTTGGGTATACGATAAATCGCACAAATCTAAGAGCTGTCAATTCGACTAAATATCTAAGAATTACAATTACGAGCAACTTAAATTGGAAAGACCACATAGATAATATTGTGGGGAAGGCGAAACAAAGACTGCGCTTTGTTGGGAGAACACTTTAGAAGGCGTGACAAACCCTCGAAAGACACAGCCTACATTACACTTGTCCGTCCTCTGCCGGAATATTGCTGCGCGGTATGGGATCTTTACCAGGTAGGATTGACGGAGGACATCGAAAAAGTGCAAAGAAGGGTAGCTCGTTTCGTGTTATCGTGCAATAGGGGTGAGAGTGTCACTGATATGATATGCGAGTTGGGTTGGCAGTCACTGAAACAAAGGCGGTTTTCTCTGCGGTGAGATATATTTACGAATTTTCATTCACCAACTTTCTCTTCCGAATGCGGAAATATTTTGTTGACACCCACCTACGTAGGGAGAAATGATCATCGTAATAAAATAAGAGTAATCAGAACTCGAACGGAATGATTTAGGTGTTCCTTTTTCCCACGCGCCATTCGAGAGTGGAATGATAGAGACGTAGTATGACAATGGTTACATGAACCCTCTGCCAGGGACTTAAGTGTGAATTGCTGAGTAACCATGTGGATGTAGGTGTAGATGTAGATGTTATTGTAAGAAGGGCAAAAGAGCAGGTCCAACAACGTTCTGCACGTACCGAGCGCTGGTTAGGGTCCCCTATAGAAGCACCAGGGTTGAACGAGAGCTGTAGCTTATCACACCCCAGACCACAAGGCCTGAGGTAGAGCCAGTGTGTCTCGGGCAAATGCACTCTACGATACGGCGCTCACAAGGTGTTTGCTGTACCCGCAAACGACCATCACTTGCGTTCAGGCAGAATCTGCTTTCATCGTTGTAGACCACGACACCAATCGAGTTGCGCGGGTGGAAAATGGGTTAAAGGTGTGCGTGACCCTAGTCCCACTGCTAATAACCACTTCTCAACAGTTCGAGATGACACGTCTGGGCTCACAAGGCCTCTCATAAGCTACGACAAGCTGTACGATCTGCCACCGCTGCCGTTACGACTGTCCTGAAGCTCGCCTGCACTGAACCTCGTCTATAACCCTTCTAATACCGAGTATGATTTGTTACACTGAGTACCATTGGGGGTCTTTAGTGACCCCAACGGAATTTATTTTTTATTAAGGATAGCTTTAATAATGGTAGAATAAAATCACATTCCTTATTTTTCCCACACTCTAAAATATGATGTCAGTGACATTACATTGAATTAAAATGCACATTTCTTTAAATTATTTATTTCCGTAAAATTTACAAACGATTCTCATGAAATTACAAACATTTATGATTAAATTCCGAATTGAAATTTATGACGCATTACAATTACAGCAATAAATTGCAGAGTGGTTTTTACACACACAAGATCCACATTTTGTACATTTATCGGTGAATTTTCAATCCTCAGAACTTTTACAAAACGGACAACTTCCTCTTTTCTTTTTGTCTGTACTGTTGATGCAAGTACTGGGGTAATAATTTTGTCTGGCTTTCTTCCGACGAGCTGCTTTCCTAATTCTATGAGAAATGCCCGTCTCTTGTAGTTGGTCCTTTCTTCCCTGTCTGGTGTAAAGTGTAAAATGTAGCCATATGATGAATGCATTCAGTGCACTGATATCAATCATGTTGTAAAATAATACCATTGGCCACCTTCTGCTCATCCTCTTTGTAGCGTACGTTCTAATCAGCTTGTCCATGGTATCTACTCCTGATTTTGTTTTATTATAATCCAGAATCATTACTGGCTTGCATTCTTCACGATCTTCCACTCCCATCCTTGAATGCATTGTACTGAGCAAAGTTATAACTCTTCCTTTTTTCGGACAATATGAAACAATTGAAGCACGCTCTTGGAATCCTAAAATAGATGAATATTTGACTCGGGTTTGGTCTGAGTGAAAGCTTGTGGTAGTTCTCCTTTATTTTCTCTAATTGTTCTTAAGAGTGTGAGATTGATTTTCAGAAGTTCTCTCGCCAAACTAAGGCTAGTGAAAAAATTATCAGTTGTTTCATTTCTGCCACTGTTTTCTAAGCCTTTCACCATATCTAAATCAACTCTCTTGCCTTGACCAACTTCACGATATTCATTTTCTTGTCGACCAGTGTAAACTTGGCGATTGAGAACGTAAGACGTTGCACTATCACATACTGCCCATAATTTCAACCCATATTTTCCTGGTTTTGAAGGAATATATCGTCGAAATGGACATTTACCACGAAATGCCACAAGTTGTTCATCAATTGTTACGTTGCTGTGAGGAACATATGCTTCCAGAAATGTGTGTAGCCACATTTCAAATATTTCTCTAATGAGACCCAGATTGTCAGGAGCACAGTTGTGACGTCTCACATCTGCGTCATCAAATCGGATGCTCTCATAAATTTGCGTAAAGCGATTTCTAGCCATTGCTTCACTAAAAATGGGTCTACCATCCTCTTTGTTCCACAGATGTGTAACTGCTTCATTATGGGCCTTGTAAGCACCTGCTAGGATCAAGACACCGATAAAGCACTTCCGTTCAGTGGCATCTACTGGTTTCCATTTACTACCGTAAACAAGACTACCCTCTTTGTTAGTCCACTTTAGAATTATATCAACAATGCTTCTCCTAAGAAACAAGTGAAAAGCGAATTTTGTTGGACCTGGTTTTACTCGCATTATGCTCCATCTCACTTCTCTTCCACAAGCTCTTCTCAACTCGTGTTTGTGCCACAATTCTTCTTTGTTTTTAGACCTACACAAAATAAAAAAATAAAAAATGCAAAGGGTTTATCTAGATGCGAGACCCTAACGCATATTTACAAAAATACAATGTCTACTTACATATAACAGTCAGAAATATGTGTTACTTCCTGTTGAGGCTGGACATCTGCGCTGTCCAAATCTTCTTCTGAACTTCCGTCTGATGGAGGAATATTCTCTTCTAAGATGTCAGTTTCCCCATCGCTGCATGAGACATCAGAAACTATATCGCGGATTTCATTATTTGATTCTCCAGATAGAGGATTATCCTGCAGTAATATTTCAAGCACTTCATCTTAGGAAAGGTGACGAGACATTTCCCACTAAATGCAACACACAGAATAGTAGTCTCTTCTTGTATGGAACCAATAACTGTCGGCTTATAAAGTATTGCCAACAATCACACATTACAGCAATATTTACGAGAATGAAACAAAGGAAATACAGCAACAGTTACAGATCCAATGCAACATTATTGGGTAATAATACCGCAAGAGAGAAATGGGGTCACATTTAACCCCAATGGTATTCAGTGGTTCTCTCTTGATTTTCTGCAAAACTAAATACTTTCAAAAAGTTACATTAATAGATTACGAACACATTACTTAATTCAGGAAAAGTCCGAATTTTTCGTAATTTTTAGGAATAGGATATAAGGTATACTTTACAGCAAATTGCGTCCTGGGGTCATTATAGACCCCCACCGTATTAGGAGGGTTAAGTCTGAGAATTTTCACGAGTCCACTGACACCAACATCGTTGCAAAACTAACCCAGTACGTCCATCTTGTGTGTTAATTCTCCGAAAGGCGAAAGGTATGTGCTAAGGTCTGATCAGGGTAGCTCCAGAAAATAGTCGGTAGTTGCCAACCGCAAGGTGGAACGAGTATAATATCTTTGAGTAGGAGGATCTTTGATGGTTAAGAGAGCCAGGCGCGCGCAGTAAATAAACCTGTGAGTCGCAGGTAGGTGCCCGGAGCAAGGAGACGTGTGGTGACAGCGTTAAGGTAGGTCGCTGCCCCTGACCTAACATAAGCACGTGAATGAGAGAAGATACATAATCATTTCAAATTGGTTTTTGTTAGATAATGTTCAGAGTTAGGATTTGTATGTCCAAGGTTTGATGCAGTAAGCGTTTCGTAAATTTTTTTGTAAGAGTGATTTGTGCTACGAGAATGTTGAAATGGTAGGTTTTGTGTATAACTTAAAATTTTAACAATATATATATATATATATATATATATATATATATATATATATATATATATATATATATTGAGATCAACATTGTGTTTACATTGTGTTTAAATCTAACAGCCTGAATCATAATCCACATCCTTTGCTTTTACTGAATATGAAAATGAGTAGTAAACTAAAGTTACCCACCAATGAAACAACCAAGTAAACATCAGGGCCAAAAGTTAATTTTCCAGTACCATCTTAATGCCATTGCACAAACTTGATTGCTGAGTCAAATACATGTTGTATTTCTGGCAAAATGGAGGAGTGCAAGAAATAAGTTCACAGACGCAGACAGATGCAGGTTTGCTGAATAATTAATTTAGAACAATCTTATCACTGATACTTTCACAGAATAAAAGGATACAATTTTGGTTAGATACTTTCAAAGGGTCGTCCCTCCTCTCACAATGCCACAGTGTGACCACTTTCAAACCCTCTCAGTTGGCTGCAGGAACCATGAGTGAGTCTCTGTTACTTGGTTGCCTGCTTGCTTCGCACGTTGCACAACACTGTGCCTTCTGGTTGTTAGCATTCCCCATCAAAGGACAGACGCAGATGGCGCTCTGGTAGCTATGCGTCTGCGCTGTTGGCGGACGACGTTCAGACCATTATCACTACTGTCTCACAGGTGGAATATGCCGTCATACGATCGCGGAAGTGTATTAACAGCTATGGCGATTACTTTTGAAATAATAAACAGTTTATCAAAACTAGACATGATTGTCTTACTGTGATTGCAACGATCGTTCTTTAAATAAAAATATGGCATTTCAGTCTTTGATCGCTATTTCTTATTTTAAGTGACCGGTTTCAGTCTAGCTGCCCGTCCTCAGATCATATATTATAGTTACAGAGTAACCTGTCAGTACATAACTATTGGTTCGCTGTCATAACTATTTTTATTTAAATAAACAGTTTACTTACTTCTTTCATAGTTGTATCGTTTGAAGTGATGGGGCATCGCCAGGGTGTTGGTCCGAGAGTAATATACTGATCGTCTGCCAGCAACCTGTTTTGCTCATCATGACAGAACATGGGATGTACCACGTCTCCGCTTACTGATGTTGATGAGGTCCCATACTACGAGGAGCGTAGGGGACTATGCGGGAGACCCGCACCGCCGTACTAGGTAAGGTCCTAGCGGAGGTGTCCTTCCTCCTACCGTAATGGGGATGAATGATGATGATGAAGATAGCACAACAACACCCAGTCATCTCGAGGCAAGGAAAATCCCTGATTCCGCCGGGAACCGAACACGGGACCCCGTGCGCGAGAAGCGAGGACGCTACCGCAAAACCACGAGCTGCTTACTACCCGCCATTAAATGTTCTTTGGACTTTATACTCTATAAACATACAACTGCTTCACATTCTCGCTCGGTGTCGTATTTGGTCTACAGAGATGCTAAAGGTAACTCAAATCTCATCATTTAGAGACTTGCGTCATTTTGTTGCAAAGTAATAACTACCAATAGAAGAAAACCAACATCCACAAACACCATGGCCTTTTTTTTTTTTTTTTTTGAGGATCCTAAATTGTAACACACATACTCTTGTGGGTTAGTGCAACGTCCTGTATTTTTATGTAACGTAACTGGTTGTATGTTTTCTCCCACTAAAAACTTCAGTTTGTTTGACCGAATGCATTCTCTCAAAGTACTGAACCACTCTCTAATTTATTTATCCGGTTATTAACGATATTAGTGGAATGTTACCTTTAATCTCTTACCTCTCGAAATATTTTTTCAGTCTTTGAGTATCATATAGCGTATCGCATTTTTCGGAATCGCTTTGTATCACGATCACGAAGAGACTGCACCACTTTGTAACGTGAGTAGAGATCAGTTGGCGGGGAAATACGTGGACCTTGTAACATTTATTGGCTTCTTACCGAAACGAAGGTCTGCTGTTAGAGTCTTCTTTTTGCATTCGTGTTTTGACACATTTCGCAATATTTCCTGTGGTAGCTGTTACTGGAATTTCTCGGAAGTGTAAGATACAATTTCTTTATATTTTTTGCTCTAGCGGATTGCTTACATGTGCCAACAATTACTCTGGTACTACTGAATAAATATAACTTTGCAGGAAACAGTTACGTAATGTGCACATGACGTGCAGACAGTGTTGAGTGCACAATCTGTACACTCGAATTTCCTGTTGTACACGGTGCTGCGCCGAAATAACATTTCGCGATAGATCAAACCGAAATAACGTTACTGGTAAAGCAGTTTTTCTGTACGTAAAAAGTTATTATTTATTACGTACAGCAACTCCTGCCATTTACTGCACCACTAACTTAAATAAAACACTATTCAACCTGAGCTTCTCACCTCTCGAAATAAAAGACGATAATGCGTGAGTAGCAAGATTTGTTGCAGCCTCGCCTAAATCGCATATGTAGGGTTCACAGTAGTTATTTAGTTATAACATAGTGAACTGCTAAGTTCGAATAACTTACTGCAACCAACCCGACGACGTTCGTAACTATCTACAAAACTTTCCTGGGTACATTACCGTATCATATCGTAAAACACGTGTTACTGCAAAATCTTACTCTTCTGTCACACTGTGGCCTGTATCTGGGCCTAGAGTAAACACAGAAAAAGGACTCTATAACCGTGACTAAAACGTAGATTTTTTCCAGTAATAGTTAATTTATAATATGACAATTTGATATCCAAAAAGTTTTTACTCTAAATGACTGTCCTTGTAACGCTACAATATCACACGTCTTGCGACGTGCGAGGTTGCATTGAATGTGGGACCTATTCTAAATGACTAAGCAGCCTGTAAATTAAGTCACTCCTATGAAGTGGTGCCTCAAACCTGTTGTATGTAATGTGGACGAGTGCTCCTAGAATCTCAAGGTGGTCTGTTCTGTGTACGTATAATTTTTAATCTTGTTTTGATTTGTGCCTTATGTGTTACAGGAAGGTGTCTTGAAATTCCATCTCTTCATTTGCTGTGTCTGTAGACTCTTGACCTGGGAGCAAATTATAATTAGAAACGTCTCTACTGAAAGAAGCTAGTTTGGCTGCTTTGTATTTGGTTCCGTTCCCACCTGACGGTGCCAACTTATAGACAGAATTTGGGGTCGTCCGGCTGAAGGTGTGCACTGTTTTTTTTCTTTTCCTTTAAAAAGATGAGAATTCCTCTGCTGGTCCTTTACTAATAAAAGTGTATGTTCCGATATTTTTGTGGACTACCCACTCTGAATAAGATGTAATCTTCAATTTAATGGTCTGTTATTTACTAAACTATATTCATATCTGCGTTCTTTTTTAAACGTTTCTCTGATTGGCAGCTGTGTTTTTATTAATTCATTAGATCATTTTCATTAAATTCTGCCTCCAGTTGCTTATTCCTTTAAATCTGACCCCTAGCGGCTTTGCTTATTCCTTTAAATTGTGCCCCCAGCGGTTTGCTGTAAATGCAACTGTATACCTGGTGAGCAGTTGCTGTTTCTCTGTTAACTAGTATTTTAATTCTGCCATCAGTTGCTTATTATTCTTTTAAATTGTGCCCCTCTCGTTTTCTGTAAGAGTAATTGTAAATCTGATGGTCGGTTGCTGATTCGTTTATTGCATTAATTAATCTTTTAAATTCTAAATGCGGACGCTTTTTGCAACTTGCAATAGTACCCTGCTGAGCAGTTGCTGCTTTGTTTATTCCATTAAATTCCGCTACCAGTGGTTTACTAATCCTTTAAACTCTGCTGCGACTTGCTTTCAATAAGTGTAACTGTAAAGTGGGTGAGCAGGTGTCGTTTTCTCTTCTTTTCTTTACACTTGTCAAAAATTTTGATTATTAGAATAAAGTGGGTTGTGTGAATTTAAATGAAGCTATTTTGCTTCAGCACGTTACTAAATGTTCTAATGTATGTAAATTTCAAAGGGACCAAACTGCTGAGGTCATCGGTCCCTAGTCTTCGACACTACTTAAACTGACTTATGCTAAGAACAACACACACACACACCCATGCCCGAGGGAGGACTCGAACCTCCGGCGGGACGGGCCATGCAGTCCGTGACATGGCGCCTCAGACCGCTCGACCACTTCGCGTGGCTGCACCTTACTCCTCAGCACCATCTACCTATGGATTTAAATGGCAGCGCAGCGTGGTTGTAACAGAGTGGTCACGTTCCGACGCTCTCTAGCGGTAAGGTTAGGAAGAAACTTTTTTTTGGGACAGTTTACTGTGTCACAGATGTTCTACGATCAGGTGAATCACCACTCTGCGTTAGGGGTTTCGTATCTGACTAAAGACCAGCTCAGATATGAAACTTCCATCTGCGGAGAAAATGCGGGTGACAGTGATGCGTATGTGGTGCAACAGTTGCGTGGGGCACAACGGAGCAGGATTTTCGTTGCCACCACCACCAGTACAGTAGGAGAGGTAAGTGACCCTTGCTCTGTTTGCGACGAGACATACTTCAGTGGTTCCACGGCAGTGACCCCATCTACACATGAGTATTTCGTGTTCAGCGGCAGTTAAAACATCTTGTATTCAAAATGATTCAAATGGCTCTGAGCACTATGGGACTTATCATCTGAGGTCATCAGTCCCCTAGAACTTATAACTACTTAAACCTAACTAACCTAAGGACATCACACACATCCATGCCCGAGGCAGGATTCGAACCTGCGACCGTAGCGGTCGCGCGGTTCCAGACTGAAGCGCCTAGAACCGCTCGGCCACACCCCTTGTATTCAATTCGTCGGTGACTTAACTCTGACACTAAGCAGAGGTCAGTAATTGGAGCATTATGTGACGAAGTATATATGTTAAATTGTCAATTTAACGCGGTCAAGGAAGAGGGTTCGGGTCCCACAGAAAGTGAAGATACAAGAGCACTTGGTGTAGTAGAGATGCGATCGCCCACATAGTAGTGGCTGCTTCTTGGCATAGCTGTGCGCAAATAAACGTTAACCTCCTAGCTTGCGCACCAGGTCCTGGGCAGACCTTCTTGGAACTGCTCAGTCCAAATTTGGGGAAGTAGACGACACTGGTAGACTAAAGCATTGTGACCACACCCCACTACGACGTTGGATGCCATCCGGCGGCGTTGCGGACATGTCGCGCAATAACAAAAGTATGTAAGTGGAGTAGACACGGATGGGGGAACACTCTAGTGAAGATATGGGCTGCAAATGGGGAAATCCATTCAGATAAGCGATTTTGACAAAGGTCAGATTATTATTTCCAAGAGCCTGTGAAGTAGTATCACGAAAACGGCGAAGCTGGTCGAATGTTCACGTGCTACTGTCGTGGGCATTTACGGAAAGAGAAAGACAATGAAACTGCCACTGGGTACTAAATGGTTCGACGTCCACGGCTCTTCACAGAATATTGTGTTCGGAGGCTTGTCTGCTCTGTAAAGTAGGATAGATGGTGATCTGTAACATCCCTGCCAAAAGAACACAACGATGGTGCACGTGAAAGTGTTTCGGGGTACAACGTTTATCGTACTTGGTTGAACACGGAGCACCACAGCAGACCACATCCACGTGTTCACGTGTTGACCCAACGACATCGTCAGTTACGACTGCAATGTGCTCAGCACCATCGAGATTCGGCCACCGATCAGCGGAAACGCATCGCCTCATCGGGCGAAACACATTTTTGCTACACTGTGTCTATGGATGTCTTCACAAACGCCTGTAACGTCGCGAGTCAATACGCAGTAGCACTTATTACACTACTTTGCATTACAGCTCGTAGCTTTGGAGCCGTTGGCGCTGACAGAGACAGCCGCTTGTATCTTAGCGTGACTCATTCGCACCTGTCGCTAACCTAGCCGTGGAAAGCGGTACCTGTGTCAATTCGAGCGACAGAATATTCAAGCCCCTAAGAATCTAAATAAATTATATTAAATATTATACAATTTAGTTAAAAGTAAATATACTGACCTTTATTTTTGAAATGAAGGTTGTATAAAAAGCTCAGCTTTCTAGCTGGCATACTTTAGGAGTTAGAGAAATTTACTTAAGAAAGTCAATAACCGATAGTTATAAGATTAAATTCAGTTAGTATCTATAATAGTTTATCTTTTGGTATCACTAGGAAACACTTCCAGGACACTCAATGGGCAGCACTATTTAAACAGGATTTTCACATTTAAAAACTGTAACTACTTTTAATTTTTTTAAGAAAAAAATTCAAGAAAAAATGAGTAATTGTTTGTTTTGTTGTTGTGGAATGAATGAGAATGAGTGAGAATGTGTATGTGGGACATACGTAACATTCAGTATTACATCATATACACCGTTACACAACTGTACCGTGGGAAAGTTGTGTTTTACCCACAATGCTGATGACGTATGTCTAAGTTACTTGCTTTTGTAAGGAGGCAGCCAGAATATCCGTTTGCAGAGTAATAACTTTCTAAATTTATTTCAAGTTTAGTTTTCCTTTTGTTTGGTTATGTTAAACATTATATTAATATCTGTATATTGACGTTAATGCAACTGGGAATAGTGATTGGTGTAGGAGAGTTTTGGCGTGAGAATAATCTCGAAGGATAGTGCTGACTGGCTGGTCATTTTGATCAACTAATGAGAGTTAAGCAGTTCCTGCGCACTGCTAGGTAGCTATACTGGGAGACAAGTAGACTGAAGAGCAGTCGCTAGTCAGCTATCGGACGTGCAGGTCATGTTGAACGCTTCCGTCTTTATTGTGTGTAAAATGAGGAAATAATAGGCTTCTAGCGTCCATATTGTGCGACCGTAATAGCAGTTGCATTTACTTACAGTTTGGAAGTTTCTGGATTGTTTTGTTGGAAAGATAACCGCGTGTGAACTTTCGGCCTTTGTAAAATTCCGCGTGGCATGTTTCATACTCGTCTATGGAATATTCAGCGAGCAATTTCTTTATTAGATATCCACTGGAAAAGGACCTGATGTGAAACTCGTATATTGTAGCAGAGTAATGACTGTAAATCGCGTGATAATTCGGGTTGGACTTAAGTACATTCCTGGCTGCCTTGTGTGTGTACTGGGTTGTCTGAACTGTGAGCTTACGACAGTGATGCTATTCGTTAATCAAATACTGGCTGATGGCAAGTTTTATTTTGAACCTGAAGAAGTAAAAGAATTGTTACAGAATTTTGACATTTTTCTAAAGAGATGAAGCAATCACCCTCCAGCCGAATATTGTTACAAGATATTACAGGATAGTTTGCTACCAGAGCTTACACGGACTTTTCAAACATAAGTATTGACAGTGTTTTTCTTTAACGCTGCTTTTAACACCGCCTGAACAGTATCTACGTATGCAGAGAAAAGGGCTGGTGATCAGGTACTGAGGCAGGTGGAACTTGTGTAGTGCACAGTACGACGAGAGACAGTGATCAAACAAATACGGTTCATTCCTAACCCCGCCCCGCCGCACGCTGTCATCTTGGTGAACGGCTGTTCGAAAAGGGTAGCGCGAGAAAGATGCAGGCTGGTGGGAGCTGTATTATGCTATGGGGACATTCTCCTGATCTTGCATCGGACATGTGGTAATAACCGAATACAAGCTACACCCCACCATGTTTCATGTCTTCGCTGATGGCGATGTCGCCTTTCAGCAGTATAATTGTCCGCGTCTCGGAGGCAGAATCATGCTACAGAAGTTTAAGGAGCATGATAGATAGCTCATGTTGATGTCTTGGCGTAAACGGATGTAAATCCTGCGGTGCCCGTCTGGGTCGCCATGGGCGCCATCACCGTGTATGCAAATCAGCGGTCCGTTATCAACGCGAATTAAATGACCTGTGCGTAGATATTTGGTGTCACATACCTCCAGAAAACCTACCTACAAGGTGTCGGATATCTTTTACGCTGAATCAGTGATGTATATCGCTACAATGACAGCTAAACAAGCTATTAAGCAGAAGGTCGTAATGTTTCGGCTCATCAGTGTATGTGATCTGCTCGGAAACAGTGCATACTTTTGAAATAGTACGAAAAACTTCTGTATGTCACTCTCGCCCACGTCCCGATCATTTATTCCTACCGTTACCGTTGATTCCATGTTCACTGGAGCCGGTTCCGGATCATCACGAAAGCGACATAGCCAGTCTGTTAATTTGCGCAATTCTAATCCTTCTTCGCTCCTGTCTTCTTTGCTCATTAATATTTCTGCGATTTGCATACTTTCCATTGAGCCATTATTTCGTTAACCTCGCTTAAATAGATCAACGCATCCCGCCTGTGACGGTCAATATCTGCCTGAATTTCCTTGAAAAGAAAGAGTAATTTCATCACTTCCTAATCTTTTAAATAAACAGGAACAGTCTTATCTGAACTTTCTTCACTGCATGATGCCAAAGCTTCTACTTACACCGTACTTGAAAAACGTCGCGGTGACTACATTCTCACCGTCCAAGGTGGCCGAGACCAAGCGGTTCTAGGCGCTACAGTCTGGAACCGCGCGAACGCAACGGTCGCAGGTTCGAATCCTGCCTCGGGCATGGACGTGTGTGATGTCCTTAGGTTAGTTAGGTTTAAGTAGTTCTAAGTTCTCGGGGACTGATGGCCTTAGAAGTTAAGTCCCATAGTGCTCTTAGCCATTTTGAACCATTTTTGACTACATCCTCCCTTTCCTTAATGATGTCAGCATCCTCTCGTGACTCAACGGTCGATTTCTTCACTTTTTCAATTGCCGTGCCTAATTTACTCTTTCAATTGCTAATTTGATCCACAAGGACGTGTTTCGTTCTCTCTACTAATTTTATAACTTCTTCCTCGATCTTTTTGTCTACTTTTTACATTAGTCCGTCACACCCCTCCACGTGACTGGTTATCTGTTGTTCTAACGTGATCACTGCATTCGTTAAATAGATCTGCAATACTTTTAAAACGCGCATCACGTTACTCGTCTGCCTTCTTAAAATTTTGGTCTGTGTTTTCAAAATTTTCATTTATCTTTTTATACTTTTTGTTCGTCATTCTGAAAAATTCACCTGTGTTATTGTACTACTCACATGACTTTTTGTCTATCCTTTTGATCTGTTCTTGGCTAATTTGTAGCACTTGACCTAATAGTGGCAGTAAATGAGCATTTAATGGCAGAGAAGAATTTGGGTTGCGATCGGTAACACTTTACGTTACATTTTCGCGACCAGCGGCTACAAAATCCTCCATTTTCTGTGACAGTCTCACATTCTCTTCACTTAATACGTCTGTCCTGCTTGTTGTACGTTACTCTGATAGTAGTCTGATTCAAATCTGATGCTACCGACTTGTCTGTTTTACTCTCCAGAATTGCGATTACTTCAGAACTGCTCGAAGTGTGCCTTATTCGACCTCCATGATGAGTTCGCGGTTTACAGTTTGTCTCTTTTCTTCCCTATCCAACGTACTCATTCTTTCTAAACCATAAGCAATGCACAAGGGATAATCTTGATACAATCAAATATTAACACAGAAATTACACAGTCTCCCCAAATAATCAAAAGTCTGGCCTACACGTCACAAACACAGTGAACTTCCTAACATAAAGATATTTCTCGTAGAACTGCAATGATGTGAAATCAGGATAACGATGGCCTTTTACTCATCAACAGTTTTTCATTTACTAGGAAAGAACACATGTGAGTTAAAGTACATGCATGTAAATTTAATTTAGAATTGATGACGTTCATTTATTATTGGTTGTTTAGCTAACTGTTGTGGGTAAAAGTCACCTAAAAGAAAAACTGACTTCGCAAATCAGAGGGTAACCGGCTACGAAAATGCTGGACAAGTATCAATAAAACGGTATGTAGGGATCCGGTTGTGGTTGGAGCATAACCATACGATGCACAGTACCTTATTCTGGTGACCAACAGAGTGAGGAACAATCCCAAACGTCCATCGAAATTAATTTAAAACATGGATACTTTCACACAAGAGAAACACCTTACTTAAATGAATGTTAATAGCGATGGCCCAATTAACCATGAAACAAAGGGATACTGCAACACCCACACAGACATATTAATGGGAGGAAGGATTTTCTAGCTATGAATGGGAACAAATGGTCACTAAACAGTTAGTTTTACTGTCCTTCAATATGAAAAATTGCTCACTGATATTTTAAAAAGAATCACTGATAACGTGGACAAGGGGTAAAATCTCTACAGCATAACCTTACCACAGGTGGATGGGGAGGATAAAATACATGTACATTAATAACTGGCAGACAGGCAAGTGACTGCATTACAATACATTATATTTCATAATTAGTTGTTCCACAGATCATGATTACGACATTTCGTAATAATGTGGAACGTGTCAGTTCAACATAATGTTTCTTTACACGACATAACTGATTAATTATTTTTTTACAGTTACTGTTTCATATCTAAAAATTCATCTACTGAGAAGAAGGAGTTGTCATTTATAAATTCTTTTAATTCATATTTAAATGTCAGTTGGCTATGTGTTACACTTTTAAAGCTGTTTGGTAAACGTCCAAGGACTTTTGTGGCGGTATAATTTACCCATTTCTGTTCCAAAGCCAGATTTAACCCAGAATAGTGAAGGTCGTACTTTCTTCTAGTGTTGAAGCTATGCACTTTACTGTTATTTTTAACTGGGATGTGTTATTAATAACAAATTTCATAGGTGAATATAGGTATTGTGAAGGTACTGTGAATATCGCTAGGTGGTTAAATAAATTTCTGCTAGGTGATCTTGGGTTTGCTTCCGCCATTTTTCTGATTTGTTCCATGAATTCTTTATTCTTAATGATGAATTACCCCAAAATATGTTACAATATGAAAGTAGTGAATGAAAATAGGCATAGTAGCTAATTTATTAATGTATTTATCACCAAAATTTGCAATAACACTAACAGCGTAAGTAGTTGGACTCAAACTTTTCAGCAGATCATCAATTACTTTTTCCAATTCCAGTCCTCATCAACGCACAAACCCAGATGTTTTGAATATTCTGCCTCAGGAACTGAGTTCTGTTCCAAGTCTATATTCATCAATGATGTCAGTTAAATACGAATTAACCGTTTTGTGCAGTGCCCCATTCATACCACAATACTTAAGTTTATCTAAAAGACTTTCACGATTCACGCAGTCAACAGCTTTCAGAGATTACAAAAGTCCCAATGAGTGATCTTCAGTTATTCAGAGAATTTAATATTTGACTGATGCATAAGTTGTTAGTTAAATGTAGAAAGTACACGGAAAGATAATAGCGATCACGGTAAGATTCTCAAAATGTGCGTTGAGATCAACAAGCTGGCTGCATGGCTGTAACACTGCTTACTTGGCTCCATGAATCAACTTCGCAGCTGAACGGTATCTGCGGATGCAACAACGGCGCACCTTACCAAGAACGCGGAGCGTCATAAAGGAAGGCGGCGGCAGGAGAGGTTGAGAGGTTGGAGAATCTGATAGGGGCTGTCTCTGTACTTACTGTCAAAGTACAGACATCCTTCTACTAGCAGCTACACTCGCCTCACGTGTCTGTCTTGACAAGTCTCTCTCCTGTCCTAAATTCTACAAAAGCCTAACATGAAGCCTTTCCTTAACCAAAGCCTAATGTGAAGACGTTTACTCTCCAAAAATCTAAAGTGAAAAGTTTATGTGTGACATCTGTGTTACATGCCTGTCTTATCAGCAGCGCAGGAGCTTACCACCCACTGAGCGCAGAGATAGCGAGTCCGGATAAATGGAAAAGACGTACCAGAGTCAGGAAATCGCCAGCACTTTCCTGTCTCAATATTACTGAGCCAATCGATCGGAATGGGCCAAACGGACCCAGGAGACTACTCCCACTCCGTGACATGATTCTGAAACTGAAGAATGGCTAACGCGGCAGGTAGACCTCAAATATATCTACATCCATCGTAAGGCGCGTCGCTCACGATATCACGATCCACTAGTAGTCATTTCCCTCACTGTTCCACTCGCAAACAGAGCTAGGCAAAAACAGCTCTCTGTATGCATCCGTATGAGCCCTAATTTCCCGTATCTTACGGTCCTTTCGCTCAACGCTTTTTGACGGCAGTAGAATAGTTCGGCAGTCAGCTTCAGATGTCTGTTCTTTGAAGTTTCTCAATAGCATTCCTCGAAAAGAACGTTGCCTTCCATCCAGGGATTCCCATTTGAGTTCCCGAAGCATTTTCGCAACACTTGCGTGTTTTTCGGAACTTTTTTTTTTGGTCATCAGTCTACTGACTGGTTTGAGGCGGTCCGCCACAAATTCCTTTCCTGTGCTAACCTCTTCATCTCAGAGTAGCACTTGCAACCTACGTCCTCAATTATTTGCTTGACGTATTCCAATCTCTGTCTTCCTCTACAGCTCCCTCTAGTACCATGGAAGTCATTCCCTCATGTCTTAGCAGATGTCCAAACATCCTGTCCCTTCTCCTTATCAGTGTTTTCCACATATTCCTTTCCTCTCCGATTCTGCGTAGAACCTTCTCATTCCTTACCTTATCAGTCCACCTAATTTTCAACATTCGTCTATAGCACCCCATCTCAAATGCTTCGATTCTCTTCTGTTCCGGTTTTCCCACAGTACATGTTTCACTACCATACAATGCTGTATTCCAGACGTACATCCTCAGAAATTTCTTCCTCAAATTAAGGCCGGTATTTGACATTAGTGGACTTCTCTTGGCCAGAAATGCCTTTTTTGCCACAGCGAGTCTGCTTTTGATGTCCTCCTTGCTCCGTCCGTCATTGGTTATTTTACTGCCTAGGTAGCAGATTTCCTTAACTTCATTGACTTCGTGACCATCTATCCTGATGTTAAGTTTCTCGCTGTCCTCATTTCTACTACTTCTCATTACCTGCGTCTTTCTCCGATTTACTCTCAAACCATACTGTGTACTCATTAGACTGTTCATTCCGTTCAGCAGATCATTTAATTCTTCTTCACTTTCACTCAGGATAGCAATGTCATCAGCGAGTCGTATCACTGATGTCCTTTCACCTTGTATTTTAATTCCACTCCTGAACCTTTCTTTTATTTCCATCAATGCTTCCTCGATGTACAGATTGAAGAGTACGGGCGAAAGGCTACAGCCTTGTCTTACACCCTTCTTAATACGAGCACTTCGTTCTTGATCGTCCACTCTTATTATTCCCTCTTGGTTGTTGTACATATTGTATATGACCCGTCTCTTCCTATAGCTTACCCCTATTTTTTTCAGAATCTCGAACAGCTTGCACCATTTTACATTCTCGAACGATTTTTCCAGGTCGACAAATCCTATGAAAGTGTCCTGATTTTTCTTTAGCCTTGCTTCCATTATTAGCCGTAACGTCAGAATTGCCTCTCTCGTCCCTTTACTTTTCCTAACGCCAAACTGATCGTCACCTAGCGAATTCTCAATTTTCTTTTCCATTCTTCTGTATATTATTCTTGTAAGCAGCTTCGATGCATGAGCTGTTAAGCTGATTGTGCGATAATTCTCGCACTTGTCAGCTCTTGCCGTCTTTGGAATTGTGTGGATGATGCTTTTCCGAAAGTCAGATGGTATGTCGCCAGACTCATATATTCTACACACCAACGTGAATAGTCGTTTTGTTGCCACTTCCCCCAATGATTTTAGAAATTCTGATGGAATGTTATGTATCCCTTCTGCCTTATTTGACCGTAAGTCCTCCAAAGCTCTTTTAAATTCCGATTCTAATACTGGATCCCCTATCTCTTCTAAATCGACTCATGTTTCTTTTTCTATCCCATCAGACAAATTTTCACCCTCATAGAGGCTTTCAATGCATTCTTTTCACCTATCTGCTCTCTCCTCTGCATTTAACAGTGGAATTCCCGTTGCACTCTTAATGTTACCACCGTTGCTTTTAATGTCACCAAAGGTTGTTTTGACTTTCCTGTATGCTGAGTGTGTCCTTCCGACAATCATATCTGTTTCGATGTCTTCACATTTTTCCTGCAGCCATTTCGTCTTAGCTTCGCTGCACTTCCTATTTATTTCATTCTTCAGCGACTTGTATTTCTGTGTTTCTGATTTTCCCGGAGCATGTTTGTACTTCCTCCTTTCATCAATCAACTGAAGTATTTCTTCTGTTACCCATAGTTTCTTCGCAGCTACCTTCTTTGTACCTATGTTTTCCTTCCCAACTTCTGTAATGGCCGTTTTTAGAGACATCCATTCCTCTTCAACTGCACTGCCTACTGCGCTATTCCTTATTGCTGTATCTATAGCGTTAGAGAACTTAAATGTATCTCGTCATTCCTTAGTACTTCCGTATCCCACTTCTTTGCGTATTGATTCTTCCTGACTAATGTCTTGAACTTCAGCCTACTCTTCATCACTACTATATTGTGATCTCAGTCTATATCTGCTCCTGGGTACGCCTTATAATCCACTATCTGATTTCGGAATCTCTGTCTGACCATGATGTAATCTAATTGAAATCTTCCCGTATCTCCCGGCCTTTTCCAAGTATACCTCCTCCTCTTGTGATTCTTGAAAAGGGTATTCGCTATTAACAAATTTAGCAGCCCACTCCCGATTTTGGTCGATGTCTTCCTTCAGTCCGACCTGGAACGGATTCCAAACACTCCATCAGTACTCCAGAAGAGGTCACACTGTCATCCTATATGCGATCTCTTTCACAGATGATCCACACTTTCCTAGAATTCTGCCAATAAACCGAAGTCGACTTTCCCAACCATAGTTCTCACATACTCGTACCATTTCACGTTGCTTCGCAGTGTTACTCTCAGATATTTCAACGACTTGACTGTGTCAAGCAGAACACAGCTAATGCTCTGTCCGAACATTGGAGGTTTGTTTTTCCTACTCATCTGCATTAATTAACATTTTTCTACAATTAGAGCTAGTTGCCATTCATCACAACAACTAGAAATTTTTTCTAAATCATCTTGTATTCTCCCACAGTCATTTAACATTGGCACCTTACCGTACACCACACCATGTCATCATCAGCAAACAACCACAAGTTGCTGGCCACATTGTCCACCGGATCATCTGTAAATAGAAAATAACAGCCTCCCTATCACACTCCCCTGATGACACCATTATGTGAGATACACTCTCGCTGTCAAGGAAATATACTGGATTCTATAACTTAAGAAGCCTTCCAGTCACTCACATATCTGTGAAACTATTCCATATACTGGTACCTTGAAGGGGTGCAAAACCTTCAGAAGGATGGTGTAAGCCAATAGGATTTCTGTATTCTGAAAGTCTTGAACGAAACGTTAGATGGTATTCGCAGACAAAATGCTGTTTCACACGCAGGCCAAACGAGACATCACCTGTGTAGAACGTTTATCTGTCCGTTAGGTCTTACAGAATGCTGTGTCTTTCGGAGGAAACGACTTGGATACTATCTGTTACGCAAGCATTGGGGGTGCCACCCTAGCCCGGAGCGAGTTTACGACTCTGCCTTGTTCTCTCACTAAAGCGCTTATCTTTAGCAATCCAGCCCTGGAAGCTCTGTGATACACAGAGAAGCGAAGAGGAAGATTGAGGTGGAAACAGCCACTGGTGTTTGCTGACCCATATCTGCCATTACAGTGCCATGTAACTGAATGACTATTTGATCAAGGGAATTCACATATCACCCTCTGAAATACGTTAGTGAACTACTTCATAGAACTTTGTCCATGAAACAAAATATGTTGAAACAACGTAAAAAAACGACCTACCGTTAGTCTACGAAGATGCATGCGGACAGTATCACCACTTTAATCCGTGTGCTCAGATTTTCTGTGCGAACTGAGAAGTACAGACTGTAAGCGACAGAGTGATACATCGCCTTTTTACAGATAGACACTGGCGACGACCGTAGCCATTAGTTATGAGAACAAATTATTCCCTTATCACTTCTCATGTAACTGAAATAAACGGCGATTGCCTTATATGTGGGACATACAATATTTCACGCTTGTCTATAAACTGTATTATAATATAATCAGTGTATCCGAAGTTAATCCATAGTTAAGATTACATTTTTTTGACCCTACTTTATGCTGCTGCCAGTACCTCCAATCTCTTCTGAACATAAATTAAACGCAAATTACACTCTTCAGCTCTTCTTTAGGTATTTGAGCAGAAGATGAGGTGAAGGTTAAAACGGTTCAAATGGCTCTGAGTACTATGGGACTTAACATCTGAGGTCATCAGTCTCTTAGAACTTAGAACAACTTAAACCTAAGTAACCTAAGGACATCACGCAAATCCATGCCCGAGGCGGGATTCGAACCTGCGACTGTAGCGGTCGCGCGGTTCCGGACTGAAGTGCATGGAACCGCTCGGCCACACCGGCCGGCTTGAGGTCAAGGAAACTCACGGAAACGTTGCTTCACGACTATGTAGCCATCGGCTGCTGCTTCGAGAATATTTCATCTGTGAAACACGCACATAAACAACAAAGCACTTCGTTTTGAAATGAGAACAGTACTTCAAAATCTGAGATTACATTACTTCAGATTCATTTTTCATTTCAAAGACTGAAAAATGAGTTGCTTCTCGTGGGCGTGGAACAAGCGCGGAAATACAACATAAAAACATAAAACATTTCAATATAATACTTACTGCTCTGATAATTTGTTAGGAGATTTTCAAACTAGGTGAACACATTACAGTAAACCGGATCTGCAAATATTAACAGAATTAATACACTGTCAGAATGAAAGATAGTTACGGACTTTTAACAGATTTATCATGCACAAAATACATAATCTTGACTGTTGTGACCAAGTGCTGTCAAAACAAATGTAACAGACATTTATACTTAAGCTGCTCTAACAGTCAGTATTACGTTATTCATCTGTAGACTAGAAGAACCGCCTATCAAAAAATCCTTCAAACTCAGTATAACTGTGCGTTATCTGAAACGAAGTTTTTAATGATTGCTGGCAATTTTTTGAAAATGTGTGTTTCTGAATATTTGGAGCAAGGTAAGTAGATCTTTACATAGATTGTTATTATTCCTTGTACTGATACAATGTACCGAGGTGTTGGTTAGAAACAGAGATATACCACTTGCAACAAATTAATGTACTGGGAAGTAGTGGTTAGAATACAAAGTTCCTTGTAAAGGTTTCTACATGACGTTCTTGAATTTACAGCACTAATGAGTCTTAATACACGCGTAAAATGTTTGTTCTGCTTGACGAGCTACCCCAGAATATGATCCAGTATGACATACGAGGGGCGTTCAGAAAGTAAGCTCCGATCGGTCGCGAAATGGAAACGACTATGAAAATCCGATAAAGCTTTGCACAGATGTGTTGGGTAGTGTCTCTAGTATAACCCCAGTTAGCATCACGTCGCTCTTCTCATTTCTGAGCTCGCAGTGAGTGCGTAAAGATGTATAGAAAATAGTGTCTGCCGCCAAGTACGAGGGCCTGGTGAGAAATTTCGCCTGAAGCTATGCAGCTAACATTACGTAACTGTCGTGCTGTTTCGTCTTCACGACAATTCTCAGCCGCATTCTGCAGGGGCAATGAAGATGCTCCTGCATCGGTTTCAAATGGAAATGTTAGATTACCATAATACAGTCCGCAATTGTCTCCCCCTGAGTTTCATCTCTGGTCACATTGAACCGCTGTCTTTGAAGACAACATTTTGACACAGACAACGAGGTGTAGGCCAGCGTGGAGAATTGGCGGAAAGCACTGGCGGCTGCCTTCTATGATGAGGCTATTGAAAAGTTGGTACAACGCTATGACAAAAGTCTAAGTCAGAACGGCGACTACGTAGAGAAGTAGCTGAAAGGTGTAGCTAATTGTTACAAGTAAAACATTTCTGATGTTCACTGTGGTTTCAATTTGGCAATCAATCGGAGCTTACTTTCTGAACAGGCCTCGTAATAGGGTGAAAGTAATCAAAGTTTGGAAGCATTTTTATATCTCCTACATCTCACATCATTCTCACTGCAAATACAGATTTGTTTAGGCGCTTCAGCAATTCTGCGGTACGAACTTCCCCACTGAATTTAATTATCGCGTTGTAATCCCAGAAATTTAACCCTATGAACATCTTCGATGTCCATTTCTTTATATGTTATATGCATGCTGAAAGAAAATCTCTTACAATTTCAGAACTGAATATTGTCGGTCTTTTCAAAGGTTAATGGTAGTGAATTAGCTTTAAACTATTTATTAATGTCAGTGAAAATTTGATTAGCAGCCATTTCTATATCTGCGCTTCTCTTGATACTTATTGCAATGTTCGTATTACCTGCAAACAACACAAACTAAGCTTCTGGCAATGTAACAGACGGAAGGTCACTAATGTACGCACCAATGCATGTACTTCTCGTTTCGTGACATTAAAACACTCACTCACACACACACACACACACACACACACACACACACACACACACACACATACACACACACAGAAAGAGATAGAGAGAGCAAACAAATAAATAAAACAAGAGATTTCAACAAACGTCCCAACGCTTTGCAAACAGCCGCTGGAAACATACTACTCAACCTGACTTGTCAGCGGGGTTCTAGTTACGTAGCTGATTTGTAGTCTGGTGGATCCAGTAACAGTGAAGGTTAAAAAAAAAGAGAGCTTTTGGGAAAGGCTGTGTTTAGTGCAATATCCACCTTACTTTAGTCTACAGAAATACAGGCAAATGGGGTCATCAATTTAAGCTATGTACTTCAGTCCTGTATGTGAACTGAATACATGTGAATAAACGCGACAAGCAGAATGAGCCAATTACTTTTCGCGGACAGAGACAGTGCGAGGTTCTGTAAATGACAGCTCTCCGAATTAAATGTCCCCAACACACCCGTTTCATCTCGCTGAAACTGAATACGAAAGCCTTTTATGTGTCGTGTGTGAGATGATATTTCTCGCTTATTACTTCTACGATCTGTGCTTCATTGTAATTGGTGCAATTAAAGTCATTGCTGCCTTTACTGATGCTATTTTATGTGTGCTCCACGAATGCCCGTCAAAATGAAATTGTAGTTTTTCCTCCTATCTATGTAGTTCTCAATTCGTTCGAACAATCAGTCATTCATAATATGAAACACAGTCATAGCTCATTCACACAAAATGATTCAGAAATTTTGCTTGTTAGAATGAAATCAGGCGATGATTCTTTTTCTCTGGAGGCTCGTGCTTTACGACAGTCTGCTAATCTGTACAAATAAAATGCCTCGTAATTTTTGGGAGCGTTGTATAATCAGTCGGGAAACCTCAGATCAAGCGGATATTTGGCTTTGATGAAGTTTAGCCTTCTGAAGAAGTAATGGACCTCTTGGATTATTAACTGCAGGTTCGTATCCAGTCTTTCGGAAGTTCCCTTCTGATTAACAATTACGCAATATATCGATGAATATCATTAATTCTCAAATGTCAAATACACCCCTTTTGTATGAAGGAGCAATGTATATGTATATTTCCCTTTTAATCGTGCAATTTCGTCTCATTATCCTGTGTCATAAATCCCAATATTCAGATTACAATTCTTCAAACCAAGCTCAGGCTAATCGGCACGAAGACAATCTCGGAAGCTTTTTTTTTCTAACAACCACCAGAGAGAGTACTACAAAGAATAATTATGCGCTCATGGCATAGCTATTGTATCAAACTATTTTGCGCATGGATTCTGCGAGTATGAAGGTAGAAAATTTGTAAACGTCATTCAAGGGTAGAATTGTATCAGAATAATTCATCGAATATAAAGAGATATTACAAAATCACACGAGTTACCTCCTTTTCAGCCCACGTTCTTTTTTGATCCAGTGCTTTGAGTAACAGCCGGGAGTGACCTGTATTGAGTCACAATGTCTCCTATGTTCTTCTTATAATGAAGCACCAAACGGCAGACTTCGCTAAAAGACTTCGCTTTCGACAATTGTTATAAATTTTATGGGATATTTCGGGTTCGCCAATCATCCTGTAAGTGAAATACTCAGAAGAGTTACTGGTATAGTATTACACCCTCAATAGTAATGTTTGGGTAGCCAGCGACTTGAAACCGTGATCATTTGTGTTTATTAAGCCAAAAATAGAGACTAGCACAGTACATTCTAACTGGAGCTTAAGAAACTTGTTGGGCAGTAACATCATCCAGAGAGTGCAATGGGGCAGTTCAGCACTGAGAATCTGTGTCACGGGACAGTTAAGAGGAAAGCATGAGTAAGAGGAGACGTACAAAACACAAAGCGAGTGCATGCCATTTGTGTGAAGTATGAATCATGAGAGAGAGATAAATGCAGAGAGAGGGGAAATAAATTATAGAATAGGCTAATACATTAGTTCCACAGGCTGCAATGGAAGATGCTAGCACCCACAACTGGTTATATATCTTCGTCTCTGTCCAAGTAAGTCTCGTACAACGCTATAGTTTATGAATACTGAATGAAATTTTAGTTCCAATAAATTTTATAAAGACCTCCTCCACTGGAAGATAGAAACGCAACTTTTAATATCGGTTCAGCAACCCTCCCCCTTATCCTCTTCTTGGGTTTTCATGCTACACTAGATTTATCTACGAATTTTTTTTTTATTTCCGACCTCTACAACAACGAAAGTCTATGTTACTTGTTGGTTACTCTTCTTTGAATTCTTAACAACCAGTTTATTTTCAGAGGATGTGATTCTTGATATTTACCTACCTTGTATAGTTGCAGTGGGTTTGTTCAGTTCCCTGCTTTTCACACCTAGAATCACAAATACGAGAATCATCTTTAGGAAGAGTTCTGAAGACTGGTAGTCAAGAAAGGCAGGATTTGGTTACTATTGCGGATGGGGCCGCAGTCAGTTACTATTGGTTCCCTTTTCCAATTACACACATTTATTTTAAAATGGTAATTCCATAATCAACAATAAATAAACATATCACACATTATTAATGAAGGAATAAACACCTGTGTGATTAATAGTGCTTTCAGTGCGTTACAATTTACCAAATGAGCATAAAATACAGACACAGCAAAAAATATTTTAAAAACAAGCCAGTGTGATCCCAATTAGAATTTTAAGGCAAGTAACCACAGTCACGGCTGAAGGCTTTTAACACCAAGAATGGCAATTATAAAAACATTTAATAAACGTACTGTAAAACAGCAATGCAATAGCAAGGTTAATTTAAAGAGACAGGCAACCGATCACCAGTGCAGAAGAATCGCCAACCAACCTTCAATCAAGAAAGCTGACAAAATTACATGCCTCACCGGACAGCAGCGGCAAGGCAAGAAAACCTACACTGCCGTTACATATACTAACCCCCACGGCAGGTAACTGGGGCGTTAGCGGTCACGAGGCAGGAAAAATATCGCTGGTTGAACTTAAACAAATAGTAACAAACTAAACGCAATAAATAGTAATTAGAAGTCCAGGAAAGCTAATCAGATCCGCCTTCCCCAAGCACTCCACCCACTGCTCTTCGTATCGGCAACACTAAGAGCAGCAACACGAACCAAAGTCACTGGACAATTGCAAGATCTCACAATGGCGGACGTTTCCCTACTTGAATCCAAATGCACTCAACTTAAAGCTTGCAGGATTCGCCACGGGCCTTCGATCCGGCAGTTCATGCGCACCGCCAGCGGTCCCGGCGTGTGTCCGCACTGCGCGAACCTCGCTCCTCCTGAGTCGCCAACCGAACTGTCCACTGACACGACCTGGAAGAACCACTACGTCGCCCCAAAGATAGGGCCACAGTTACTACATATCGATAATTGTCGCTGCTGTCGCTAGAGGACAGGCAGTGCTTGCGAAACCAAGTGGCGCCAGTCAACACGAGAAGACAAACAACCGCAACCATGGTAACTAAACGATAAAGGTCTAGCCTCCAACAGAGGGCGGAAACCTACAAACAGCAGCAACGAGAGCCGCAGCATGGTTCAAGTTCTCAATGAAATGTTAGCTGAAGATTCCAACTCAGGGAGTGGCAGTGAAGATGAAAGTGATGTCGACATATCAGAGACGACAGCTTCAGATAGTGACCGTCAAGATGTGATTGTGGCAAAGCCTGGCAGAGGTTGTGTAATCACACTGCCCAAAATGTCTAGGAAGCCTGTGTTTGACACTCTCCTGGAGAAGATTTGATGTCACTTTTTACACCTGAGATCATAACTGTTGTAGTAAAACATGCAAATGAAGACAGTTAAGCTACAAGTTACTCCTACTAATAAGAGAGAAATTTACGCCTTTGTAGGAAAACTGTTTACTTATGGGTGCAGATAAGGACAATGCTGCCAGTGCACACAAAACCTGGTCAAACCTAATGGATAGGGTATTATGGCAAGAGAGCGTTTCAAGAAGTTTATTAGAATCAATAGATTTCATGAAAAACTACCCGCAGCAACAAAAGAAAACAGACAAGTTCACAGCAATCCGTCGAGTTTTCAACAAAATGAACGAAAGTTTCCACTGCTGTATAAACCAGGAGTGCACCACACCATAGCTGAGACGTGGGCTGTAATTATCATATGGCAGCGAAACTTGGTAAACGTTCTAATGCGTTAATACGGAACTGATTTAAGTCGCAAAAATAATTAGTTCCGATTCTGGCTACCACGTGCAGGTGTGGCGCTGTGAAAGCGAGTAAGACGTGTAGAAATGTTTCCGTAAGTCATACATTAGAACGGACTGTGGGCAGAAAACGTCAAGTAGGTGTTGACTTCATTATTAACAGTCACTTTCACAAATTGTTCAATATGAGGACCGGAGACGTCGACGAGATGTAGCACCCGTAAAACAAAGAGATCAGCAGTTTGCAGAATGAGATTTTCGCGCTGCAGCGGAGTGTGCGCTGATATGAAACTTCCTGGCAGATTAAAACTGTGTGCCGGACCGAGACTCGAACTCGGCAGCATTGCCTTTCGCGGTCAACTGCTCTACCAATTGAGCTACCGAAGCACGATTCACACCCCGTCCTCACAGCACTTGCCCGCTGAATGCAATGGTCCCGAGTTCGAGTCTCGGTCCGGCACACAGTTTTAATCTGCCAGGAACTTTTATATCAGCGCACACTCTGCTGCAGAGTGATAATCTCACTCTGGTAACATGCCCCAGGCTGTTGCTAAACCATGTTTCCGTAATGTCCTTTCTGCCAGGAATGCTACATCTGCAAGGTTCGCAGGAGAGCTTCTGTGAAGTTTGGAAAGTACGAGACGAGGCACTGTCGGAAGTAAAGCCGTGAGGACGGGGCGTGAGTCGTTCTTGGGTAGCTCAGTTCAAAAAAATGGTTCAAATTGCTCTGAGCACTATAGGACTTAACGTCTGTCATCAGTCCCCTAGAACTTGGAACTACTTAAACCTAACCAACCTAAGGACATCACACACATCCATGCCCGTGGCACGATTCGAAACTGCGACCGTAGCGGTCGCGCGGTTAGAGACTGTAGCACCTAGAACCGCTCTGCCAATCAGGCCGGCGTATCTCAGTTGGTAGAGCACTTGCCCGCGAAAGGCAATGGTCCCGAGTTCGAGTCTCGATCCGGCACACAGTTTTAATCTGCCAGGAAGTTTCAGATCCGCAGTTGCTCGAAGCAAGTTCAGTGGAATCTGAGCAACGTGTTCCCGTCTACCGGCCTTCAGATCAGGTAGAGACCGAACGTGTCCCTGGTAAACGCATTCCTCTAGGTATCCGCACAGGCAAAAGTCACATGGATTTAGATCAGGTGATCTTGCAGGCCACGCACCTGGAAAATCTCTGGACATGACACGTTCTTGGAATGTTGCGTTACGCAACTCTTTTACTGGGCAAACGGCATGAGGTGTTGCCCCATCTTGCATGGAAACACTGGTTTCCACGCAGTGGCGCTCTTCCAAGGCAGGAATCAAATGCTGTACAAGGAAGTCTCGATAACGTGCAGAATTCACGCTACATCAACATGCATTCTCTTCAAAGAAGAACGGACCGAGAATGAAGGTGCTTATGAATCTACACCACACAGTCGCAAACGGCCAGTGCAATGGCTCTTTGTGCAAGACAGCCGATTTAAAAATACCTAAAATTCGGCAGTTTTGTGTATTCACTGCACTCTGTTATAGCGGAACCAAGATAGCCCCTGAGGGCCGGCAACCCATATAACACCACAGAGGACGCGGTTGTCTATGCCAAAGGCGTACCTAAAAGCACCATGGTAAACACTGGCTATTTACATCCAAGGTAATGGAAACAGACATTCCGAGCACTACTTACTTGCAGGGAGCTCGAGCCACGGCCTGTAGGAAGTACCACTACGCCAAAACCTGATTTGCTGGAGACAGCTATTTAGGGACTAGAACCAGGCCTGAAGTTCAGTTCACGCCGAATGCCGACTTCGTGTACAGCGACTGTTGAAGATTACATATTCGTCTCGGAATTGGACTATTACTAGTGTGTGAGAGTGTTACCACAAACCTTTGTGGAAAATTGGAAGTGAACTTTTGTTTGCCTACATTGTTGTTGTTGTTGTTGTGGTCTTCAGTCCTGAGACTGGTTTGATGCAGCTCTCCATGCTACTCTATCCTGTGCAAGCTTTTTCATCTCCCAGTACCTACTGCAACCTACATCCTTCTGAATCTGCTTAGTGTATTCATCTCTTGGTCTCCCTCTACGATTTTTACCCTCCACGCTGCCCTCCAATACTAAATTGGTGATCCCTTGATGCCTCAGAACATGTCCTACCAACTGATCCCTTCTTCTGGTCAAGTTGTGCCACAAACTTCTCTTCTCCCCAATCCTATTCAATACTTCCTCATTAGTTATGTGATCTACCCATCTAATCTTCAGCATTCTTCTGTAGCACCACATTTCGAAAGCTTCTATTCTCTTCTTGTCCAAACTATTTATCGTCCATGTTTCACTTCCATACATGGCTACACTCCATACGAATACTTTCAGAAATGACTTCCTGACACTTAAATCAATACTGGATGCTAACAAATTTCTCTTCTTCAGAAACGCTTTCCTTGCCATTGCCAGCCTACATTTTATATCCTCTCTACTTCGACCATCATCAGTTATTTTGCTCCCCAAATAGCAAAACTCCTTTACTACTTTAAGTGCCTCATTTCCTAATCTAATTCCCTCAGCATCACCCGACTTAATTAGACTACATTCCATTATCCTTGTTTTGCTTTTGTTGATGTTCATCTTATATCCTCCTTTCAAGACACTGTCCATTCCATTTAACTGCTCTTCCAAGTCCTTTGCTGTCTCTGACAGTATTACAATGTCATCGGCGAACCTCAAAGTTTTTATTTCTTCTCCATGAATTTTAATACCTACTCCGAATTTTTCTTTTGTTTCCTTTACTGCTTGCTCAATATACAGATTGAACAACATCGGGGAGAGGCTACAACCCTGTCTTACTCCCTTCCCAACCACTGCTTCCCTTTCATGTCCCTCAACTCTTATAACTGCCATCTGGTTTCTGTACAAATTGTAAATAGCATTTCGCTCCCTGTATTTTACCCCTGCCACTTTTAGAATTTGAAAGAGAGTATTCCAGTCAACATTGTCAAAAGCTTTCTCTAAGTCTACAAATGCTAGAAACGTAGGTTTGCCTTTCCTTAATCTTTCTTCTAAGATAAGTCGTAAGGTCAGTATTACCTCACGTGTTCCAGTGTTTCTACGGAATCCAAACTGATCTTCCCCGAGGTTGGCTTCTACTAGTTTTTCCATTCGTCTGTAAAGAATTCGTGTTAGTATTTTGCAGCTGTGACTTATTAAGCTGATAGTTCGGTAATTTTCACATCTGTCAACACCTGCTTTCTTTGGGATTGGAATTATTATATTCTTCTTGAAGTCTGAGGGTATTTCGCCTGTTTCATACATCTTGCTCACCAGATGGTAGAGTTTTGTCAGGACTGGCTCTCCCACGTCCGTCAGTAGTTCCAATGGAATATTGGCTACTCCGGGGGCCTTGTTTCGACTCTGGTCTTTCAGTGCTCTGTTAAACTCTTCACGCAGTATCATATCTCCCATTTCATCTTCATCTACATCCTCTTCCATTTCCATAATATTGTCCTCAAGTACATTGCCCTTGTATAGACCCTCTATATACTCCTTCCACCTTTCTGCTTTCCCTTCTTTGCTTAGAACTGGGTTTCCATCTGAGCTCTTGATATTCATACAAGTCGTTCTCTTATCTCCAAAGGTCTCTTTAATTTTCCTGTAGGCGGTATCTATCTTACCCCTAGTGAGAAAGGTCTCTACATCCTTACATTTGTCCTCTAGCCATCCCTGCTTAGCCATTTTGCACTTCCTGTCGATATCATTTTTGAGACGTTTGTATTCCTTTTTGCCTGTTTCACTTACTGCATTTTTATATTTTCTCCTTTCATCAATTAAATTCAATATTTCTTCTGTTACCCAAGGATTTCTACTAGCCCTCGTCTTTTTACCCTCTGCTGCCTTCACTGTTTCATCCCTCAAAGCTACCCATTCTTCTTCTACTGTATTTATTTCCCCCATTCCTGTCAATTGCTCCCTTATGCTCTCCCTGAATCTTTGTACAACCTCTGGTTCTTTTAGTTTATCCAGGTCCCATCTCCTTAAATTCCCACCTTTTTGCAGTTTCTTCAGTTTTAATCTACAGGTCATAACCAATAGATTGTGGTCAGAGTTCACATCTGCCCCTGGAAATGTCTTACAATTTAAAACCTGGTTCCTAAATCTCTGTCTTACCATTATATAATCTATCTGATACCTTTTAGTATCTCCAGGGTTCTTCCATGTATACAACCTTCTTACATGATTCTTAAACCAAGTGTTAGTTATGATTATGTTGTGCTCTGTGCAAAATTCGACCAGGCGGCTTCCTCTTTCATTTCTGTCTCCCAATCCATATTCACCTACTATGTTTCCTTCTCTCCCTTTTCCTACACTCGAATTCCTGTCACCCATGACTATTAAATTTTCGTCTCCCTTCACAATCTGAATAATTTCTTTTATTTCATCATACATTTCTTCAATTTCTTCGTCATCTGCAGAGCTAGTTGGCATATAAACTTGTACTACTGTAGTAGGCATGGGCTTCGTATCTATCTTGGCCACAATAATGCGTTCACTATGCTGTTTGTAGTAGCTTACCCGCATTCCTATTTTCCTATTCATTATTAAACCTACTCCTGCATTACCCCTATTTGATTTTGTGTTTATAACCCTGTAGTCGCCTGACCAGAAGTCTTGTTCCTCCTGCCACCGAACTTCACTAATTCCCACTATATCTAACTTCAACCTATCCATTTCCCTTTTTAAATTTTCTAACCTACCTGCTCGATTAAGGGATCTGACATTCCACGCTCCGATCCGTAGAACGCCAGTTTTCTTTCTCCTGAGAACGACTTCCTCTTGAGTAGTCACCGCCCGGAGATCCGAATGGGGGACTATTTTACCTCCGGAATATTTTACCCAAGAGGACGCCATCATCATGTAATCATACAGTAAAGCTGCATGCCCTGGGGAAAAATTACGGCTGTAGTTTCCCCTTGCTTTCAGCCGTTCGCAGTACCAGCACAGCAAGGCCGTTTTGGTTATTGTTACAAGGCCAGATCAGTCAATCATCCAGACTTTTGCCCTTGCAACTACTGAAAAGGCTGCTGCCCCTCTTCAGGAATCACACGTTTGTCTGGCCTCTCAACAGATACCCCTCCGTTGTGGTTGCACCTACGGTACAGCTATCTGTATCGCTGAGGCACGCAAGCCTCCCCACCAACGGCAAGGTCCATGGTTCATGGGGGGGGTTGCCTACATTAGGAGACTTTTTTTTCGTTATTGTTACCATTTGTGTGTATGTTCAATCATAAACCTTGTGAACTTATATCAATAAAAGTTGTGTTTGTGAAAAATTGCGAATTGTCAGTCACAACACACTCTATTGTCTATCATGTGCCTCACCAGCCCATAGAATATTGCCCGACTGCATGTCATCAACTTCTATCCATGCCAGAAACCGAAATCAAATTCAGAACGTCGCTGCGGACCATGAGGTTTCAGTTGCTGGACCGTCTGGATCTTGTACGGGTATCATTGTAAAACACACCGCAAAACTTTCCGTAATGTTGACCATGGGATGGACCATTCTCGTGACAAAGGACGAGCACTAACACTGCCCGGGGCACGTGCTGTATGGTCACTTACAGCAACAGCAACATCGTCAATAACTTCCGCCTTGACTGGACGCCTTCCTCTTCCAGGTCCCACACCAAGCTTATCCGTGTTTTCGAATTTCATTGTCATCTTCATTAAGCCATTTTATGACCTCGGGACTCTCTTTCAAATTCTAAAGGTGGCAGGGGTAAAATACAGGGAGCGAAAGGCTATTTACAATTTGTACAGAAACCAGATGGCAGTTATAAGAGTCGAGGGACATGAAAGAGAAGCTGTGGTTGGGAAGGGAGTAAGACAGGGTTTTAGCCTCTCCCCGATGTTGTTCAATCTGTATATTGAGCAAGCAGTAAAGGAAACAAAAGAAAAATTCGGAGTAGGTGTTAAAATTCATTGAGAAGAAATAAAAACTTTGAGGTTCGCCGATGACATTGTAATTCTGTCAGAGACGGCAAAGGACTTGGAAAAGCAGTTGAATGGAATGGACAGTATCTTGAAAGGAGGATATAAGATGAACATCAACAAAAGCAAAACAAGGATAATGGAATGTAGTCGAATTAAGTCGGGTGATGCTGAGGGAATTAGATTAGGAAATGAGGCACTTAAGGTAGTAAAGGAGTTTTGCTATTTGGGGAGCAAAATAACTGATGATGGTCGAAGTAGAGAGGATATAAAATGTAGGCTGGCAATGGCAAGGAAAGCGTTTCTGAAGAAGAGAAATTTGTTAATATCCAGTATTGAGTTAAGTCTCAGGAAGTCATTTCTGAAAGTATTCGTATGGAGTGTAGCCATGTATGGAAGTGAAACATGGACGATAAATAGTTTGGACAAGAAGAGAATAGAAGCTTTCGAAATGTGGTGCTACAGAAGAATGCTGAAGATTAGATGGGTAGATCACGTAACTAATGAGGAAGCATTGAATAGGATTGGGGAGAAGAGAAGTTTGTGGCCCAACTTGACCAGAAGAAGGGATCGGTTGGTAGGACATGTTCTGAGGCATCAAGGGATCACCAATTTAGTATTGGAGGGCAGCGTGGAGGGTAAAAATCGTAGAGGGAGACCAAGAGATGATTACACTAAGCAGATTCAGAAGGATGTGGGTTGCAGTAGGTACTGGGAGATGAAAAGGCTTGCACAGGATAGAGTAGCATGGAGGGCTGCATCAAACCAGTCTCAGGACTGAAGACCACAACAACAACAAAATGACCTCGGGCCTCTCTTGAGACCTTTCAGTCAGCGATACTCTCTCAATGCAGAACTGTGATTGCTGTCGTTCACACAAAACAGTTTCACTATCACCGCAAGGTCTTTTTCTCGATAGCTAGTGTTCACTCACTTTAAGGGCACGTCACATCGTCATACAAACAGTGTAAAGCGCCAAATTTGCACCCGGTGTCCATGACTAGAACTAATTTGTTTTCTAGCGTAAATCGTTTCCTCATTAACGCGTTAGTATACCTTCTTAGTTTCCTCGCCCTACGATAATTACAGCCCACCCTGACCTTCGTGAGTAGCAGCACTTTAATGATAACCACCCGCTATTTATGAAGAAGACAACGGCCAAGTACGGCATCATTATACGTGTGAGGTCAGATGCAACAGACAGATACCTCATGACAATGGAATCATATGTGGCTAAAGTATAGAGTTTGTCGGAGAAAGAACGAGGTTCAGCCGTTGTCGTTAAACGTTTGGCAGCGTCTGTGAAATACACTGGTCGAAATATTACTGTAGACCGATACTACACATCGGTGTATTTGGCGGAACAGTGATACCAAGACAACAAAATTACTATGTTAGAAACTTTTCAGTCTGACAGGAAGGGTGTTCCTGACATAATGAAGGAACATCAAATCCAGAACTATATTCGTCAATGTTCTTGTTCACAGACCCAACAATAGACAGTCCACCAGTTACTTTGGTATCCTATACGGTAAGAACAAAACCAAGTGAAAACTTGCTGATATTACGAACAGTATACCAAGATAAAAGCACTGCACAATAAGGAACAATAAAACTCGCATAATTACTTATTATAATTACAGTAAAGGTGAAATCGATACCACTGGTAAGATGTCTCGTATGTGCACCTCCAAGAGGGGAACGAAGAAATAGCGTCTATCAGTATTTTACTACCTCATCGATATCCTAGCTACCAATGCAACCACCAGTTTCATATAGCAACATCCAAGATTCAAGGAGAAGAAACAAAACAAAGGAAAATTTTGCTTCTGCGAGCTGGGTTGGAGCTACGGAAAATGCAGGTAGCAGGAAGAAGAACTTACAGGGTTATCTCACCAAACTGTTTAGTCAATGGAAAGGATTCTACGAAATAGAATCAAAGATATGACATACAGATCAGCCGTCTGCAGGGAGAGGTCTATGGTATTTTTGTGTAAAAGAAGCTAAAACAAAGAAGAAGAAGTACCATAATCTAATTGAACTAAAGCAATGTTGTGGACAGTGTCATAATCATTTGTGTAACAACGTTCAGGAAGAATTTTGAAGTATGTCTTCACCCTTGATGTTGAGGACTCAGTGTAGTTTGCGTAATGTATCAACCCGTTTGTTGTATTTTTTATCGTAATATGCCAATTACTTATTGAATCACCCTAATATTTGTAAGTATTAACAACTTTTATGAGTTACTGCCTGAGTTAAAATACGTAAACCTTTTTGAATGTTATTGTTACTTATCAATAGACTTTTTTAATACCAGCTAGTTCATCGAACAAAATTTTTGGCGTTCTGGGGTTAACAAGGTCACGATACTGCCATGGAAATAGTGTAAAAAAAAGTCTCATGTAGAGACTGCAAACAGTTCAATAATGCACAAATGGCAAATTCCGGCGAAATATTGCACTACTGCACAGCTTTTCCTAAAAAATGTAACACCCAGAAGGACACGACTGAATCAATCCAAAATCGGAGGATGTGTAGAACAATGGGAGCACAACAAGCGTTTGCAGAAAGATGGACTGGCTTGCACGTAAACCCATCAACACCCTCTTTTCTGAGACCGGACAGCTCAGTATTGCGCCACACTCGGTTGGTGCAGAGCCGTCAGACGAAGTGAAAACCTGCAAACGAGTGCCACTCTGCCTCTACGACGTCAGAGGACCCAGTGCCAGTACGTGAGTGAGTTCAGACGCGTCAGAATGACTCGACTCCAGCAAACAGGATTGTTCTACCGTGACACTGTGGGTCGTAGAGGGTACGCTGCTACGACAGAGATGTGTGGGAACCAGTGGACAGAAGAGGCTCATACACAGCGACCGGAGAGTATTGGAGCGTACAATATTACCGCAGTGCTGTATGACCAGCATCTTGTCTGCATGCCAGTAACTGACAGAACAGCCTACGTCCACAGTGTGGCCTCCACTATGGCTGTTGATAAAAAATGATATATCGATGTCGATATTTATTCAACAGGACGTCGATATACGTCGGCGATATCTATCGACACGTACATATCGATACCTATATGGCAATACCGAAAGTCGATATTTTTATTTTATATTATTTTTTTCGCAATTTTCGGTAAACATGTGAAATTATTCTTTTGAAATTGTAGTGGAATATAATTTTCCTTTCACAGTGTGAAGGAGTTGGGCGCTAATTTTTGAGTGCCCATCACGTCCAGTATTTCTCTTTGACTGTGTGAAGCAAGGATAGGTGGTGCAAAGAAGAAGTCCGATTGTATTGGGGGTGGTGGTGGTGGGAAGGGGGAGAGGGTGCGAATGGAATAACAAGATTTTCGATTTGCAGAAATAGCACACTAGCTGCGTGAAAAACAGTGTGCTATTCCTTTACATCGGCGTTCTTAAGAAACAGTTGCTGAAAACGATGATCATAATCTAAATGTCAATATTGGTTTTTGGGGTGGACGGAGAATTGTGAGGGGATATACTGACGTAGTCGGTGTTCTGCGCTACCAACAGAAACTGCAACGTTTACACCGCACTGTTTTGACAGTAAAACTGATAGATCGCTGGCGTTTGCAGATCTGAAAAAAGAAACAGGGGTGCGGACAAGAAGTGCTACAGACAAATCCAATATGTGACGAAATCGATAGACAGACCCAATCAGACACCTTTTATTGAGACATTTAAATGCAGTTACCATTGTACTAAATACTTTCTCTGAGAATGACTTTGAACAATTAGTTCATGAGCCGACACGAATTGTAAATGGTTGCGAAAACACACTCTTAGCCACAAATATCCTGATCTAACAGAGAGCGTCATGACGGATACAGGGATTAGTGAACACAAGGTCGTTGTAGCGAGGCTCAAATCCATTTCAACTGAAACCACTAAAATTAAACGCAAAACATAGCTGTTTAAAACAGCAGATAAAATTTCGCTTGATGCCTTCCTAAGAGAGAGTCTCCATTCCTTCCAAGCTAATTATATAAGTGTAGACCAGATACGGCTCAAATTCAAACATACAGTATCCACAGCAATACATAGATTCATACAGCATAAGAGACGGGACTGATCCACCACGGTACACAAAACACGTCAGAACACTGTTGCAGAAGCTACGAAAACAGCATGCCAAATTCAGAAGAAAGCAAAATATCCAAGACCGGCTAAGTTTAACGGAAGCTCGAAACTGAGTGCGGACGTCAATGCGAGATGCTTTTAATAGTTTCCACAACGAAACATTGTCTCAAAATATGGTAGAAAACTCAAAGAGATTCTGGTCGTATGTAAAGTACACCAGTGGCAAAAAAGAGTAGATACCGTCACTGCGCGATATCGATGGAAATGTTACAGATGATGGTGCCACCAAAGCGGAGTTACTAAATACAGTTTTCCGTAATTCCTACAAGAAAGAAGATGAAGTAAATATTCCAGAATTCGAAACCAGAACCGCTGTTAGCGTGAGTATGCAGACATAATAGCGCCTTTCTTAGCAATCACTTCACGAAAGGTCTGTTCCTAAGGACTGGAAAGTAGCGCAGGTCACACCGATATTCAAGAAACGAAATAGGAGTAACGCATTGAATTACAGACCCATATCACTGACCTCAATTTGCAGTAGGATTTTGGAGCATATGCGGTACTCGAACATTATGAATCACCCTGAAGAAAGTGACTTATTGGTACGAAAACATGGATTCAGAAAATATCGTTCTTGTGCAACACAGCTAGCTCTGTATTCCCATGAAGTAATTAGTGCTGTCGACAAGGGATACCAGATCGATTCGATATTCCTATATTTTCAGAAGGTTTTTGATACCGTTCTTCACAAGCGACTATTAATTAAATTGCATGCATATGAAGTATCGTCTCAGTTGTGGACTGGATTCGTGAATTCCTCTCAGAGAGGTCACAGTTCGTAGTGAAAGACGGTAAATCATCGAGTAGAACTGAAGTAATATCTGGCGTTCCGCAAGGTAGTGCCATAGGCCCTCTGCTGTTCCTGATTTACATAAATGATTTGGTGATAATCTGATTAGCCCCCTTAGATTGTTTGCAGATGATGCTGTAATTTACCGTCTAGTAAAATCATCAGACGATCAATTCCAATTACAAAATGATCTAGAGAGAATTTCTGTATGGTGCAAAAAGTGTCAATTGGCACTAAACAAAGAAAAGTACGAGGTCATCCACATGCGTACTAAAAGAAATCCGATAAATTTTGGGTATACGATAAATCGCACAAATCTGAGTACTGTCAATTCGACTAAATATCTAAGAATTACAATTACGAGCAACTTAAATTGGAAAGACCACATAGATAATATTGTGGGGAAGGCGAAACAAAGACTGCGCTTTTTTGCCAGAACGCTTTGTAGATGTCACAAACCCACTAAAGAGACAGACTACATTACACTTGTCCGTCCTCTGCTGGAATATTGCTGCGCGGTGTGGGATCCTTACGAGGTACTATTGACGGAGGACATCAAAAAAGTACAAACGAGGGGAGCCCGTTTCGTGTTATCGCCCAATAGGGGTGAGAGTGTCACTGAAATGATACGCTAGTTGGGGTGGCAGTCACTGAAACAAAGGTGGTTTTCTTGGCGGCGAGATCTATTTACGAAATTTCGATCGCCAACTTTCTCTTCCGAATGCGAAAATATTTTGTTGACACCCACCTACGTAGGGAGAAATTATCATCATAATAAAATAAGAGAAATCAGATCTCGAACGCAAAGATTTAGGCGTTCCTTGTTCCCATGCGCCATTCGAGAGTGGAATGGTAGAGAAGTAGTATGAAAATGGTTCGATGAACCCTCTGCCAGGCACTTAAGTGTGAATTGAAGAGTAACCATGTAGATGTTAGCAAAATGGTTATCGGCAAGCGTTTTCCTTTGAGTTATTGCTCTGAGGCTAATGCGACACTAGGCGACTTTCTCCCCTCGGACAATAATCGCTGCTGAAATGGTCGCCTAGTGTGCCACACTTCAAACGATTATAGTCGTAGCGGATGAAGTCGCGCCGACGTAACTGGATGCCAAACTTGCATCAAAAATCGGTGCCTTCTGCAGTTGTGTTGCAGCCAGCCGCGAGGGACACCATGCATGATGACCTGTCATTCAAAACTAAAATATTTGGATGCCAGACATCTGTCGCTAGATCTCGCAGAAGGCGTAACCGCCGACGGAAATGATGGATTCAATTATTATGAATTGTCCAAGTGAAGGAAAGATAGTGTTGTTACACAAGAAACGAAGGAGGGATTCATTGGTTATTACCGCATATCCGTAGCACCTTTCGACTTACTGCTCTCGAATGTAGAAACTGACTTACAGAAGAAGGATACCAAGTTAGTATTGGCGAGGAAGGAAAACTTACAGTAACAATGAGGTACGTTTTTATAATTAAATAGAGTAAGTAATTTACGGACATGAACATACACTTAACATAGCGTTAACATCAACTAGGTTACAATGAAAGAGTTTACATTAAGAGCTGATGTCAGCTGTCTTATCAGTTTTAACATTCTTTAAATGGCAAGATCGACTCTTCATCCGGCAGTCCTGTAACTGATAAAAAGTAAGTGATTAGACACTCAGCTTTGTGTGCTTGTCGATGTCGACGTACCTGACTGCGCAGTATTTATGTAGTCAGTTGTAGTGCTGCTGTCTACAGTCTTTCGGCTGTAACATTTTATTAGTTGTAATGTTTTGTTCGAAAGTGTAGTTGATCGTCGCTAGTCATTTATTTTAAGTAAGGCAAAAGAGATGTCAAAATCAAGTCATTAGGATCCTTTTGTGATGCAGCACAAGTTGAACTATGTGACCAAACTCTTATCAGCTCTCATTCAAATGGGTCCTGAAGTTTACTCTTATTTGATTTAGCAGTGGAAGGCTTAGAAGCAGTATTAAGTTGCAGTGTCCTGTCTTCATTATGCTTTTCCGCTTCATCTTCCTCAAGAATACAGGCATCATTCATATTTCCTGAGGTCCTGAAATTAAAATAAACGTTTTTGAAAATACCCACATGCCACTTTGTGCAAATGTATGTGATGTGATGAGTATATAGTAAGCCCGCATTGAGTAGGTAATTAACTACCATATCCATTGGAAATACATTTAAATGTTAGAAAACTGCATAAGAAAGTTTTCACTTACTGCCTCAATTCCATGGCCTCATGCAGGAAAGACATCTATCTATAGTAGCCACTTGGTTTTTTGTTGTAGTTGCGATGCCACTCTTTTTATTTTTTTGTAATTCTTTCAGGCTGCCGTTGTATGCATCAGGAGTATTTTCCACCGTCTTTGTACTTCTTTTCCTGCAAGAACGTTAAAAATAATTTTTCTTACATCTGCTCGCTGAAATTAATTAATTTCCTTCAACCTGATATTGTGCTTTATACTCTACTTATTTATAACAGGTATCTTGGACGGCATGCTCCATTAAGTCCCTGGACCATGAGTTTTTACTAGGACGTTCAACTATTGCATCTGTAATTGAAGACCCATGCAGAGAAATTTGGAGCTGGTTACAACCAAATTACATGCCAATGCCAACGAAAAAGAACTCACAAGAAACAGTCTTGAATTTTGAAAAAAAACTACAGATTTTCCTCACTGCATAGATGCCACTGACGGCGAGAACGTGCGGTTGGTGAAGCCCTGGATAGCGGAAATGAATTTTTTGTAATAAACAGTTTCATTCCGTGGTGCTTATGGCAGTTCCGAATTGTGACTACTGCTTCCGATACATTGATGTAGGAGGATATGGACACGATGGTGATTCAAATATGTTAAAAGGAACTAACTTTGGAAGAGCACTTCATCTCTTCCAAACACCAAACATCTGACTAATGAACCAAACAATGAAAATGTGTCTCTCGTGTTTATAGGTGACGAAGGTTTTGCTCTTGATAAACACTCGATGCGGCCTTTTGCAAGAAAATCACTCACCTTCTCGAGGAGAGTGTTTAATTATAGACTGAATAGAGCAAGACGTGTAGTCGAATGTTCGTTTGGCATCCTTGCTGAGAAGTGGCGAATTTTTCACTGGGCCACTGATGTTAATATTAACTTGTCTGAAAGTATTATAAAAACTTGTCGCGTGTTGCATAGCTTTGTGTGGAAGCATGAGGCTATCGGTTTGAAGATACTTTAACCTGTTCTCTGGAATCTGTGGCAAACGTAGGACTAAGAGGGTAGCAGTCGTGGTTGTGACATTATAGACACGTTTAGCAACTACTTCTGCTCTGTGGAAGGATGAGTTCTTTGACAAAATGCATACATTGTCGGCAAAGATAACTAGACGTCGGCAGATGAGGATGTCGTTGTTGTCATAAGCTGTACTTAACAGTTGATACTTTTCATGTTCACATTGTCACGTTACACTATTCGGTTTATGCCTTAAATACCTAATGCTACGAATACATTCACCAGAATACTGTCCTTTCAAACAACTCTTTGTAGTTTCCCTTTTAACTTTTGAAATAACTTATTCCATGAAATCTTCGATTTTTTTCAGCTGCACCCTCATAACTGTTATTTTTTTACCTTAGGTAATATTAGATTAAGATATTAGTAAGAAAAATTGGTACAAATTCAGATTATTTACTTTTCTGACTTTTTAAAATATTGAAAACAGGCTGAAAATACCTCTAAAACATTATATTAAATCATGCGAAGTTTCAACACACTTAATTAAATTGTCTTGGCGCAACAGGTTTGTATGCATGTCATACTGTTAGAGGTAGAAGGAAAACTAAAAATAAAATTACTTTTTTAGTAGTTGTCTAGGCGAAAGTTACCCCGATTGTCATGAAACTTTGCATGCTCCTATATACGAGGGCTATCCACAAAGTACATTACATTTTGGAATTAAAAATAAATAAAGTATTGGAAATTTTTTTATTATATACAGATGAAAGCCACACTTAAATACTACTTTTCTACATAGTTGCCATTTAAATTAAGGCACTTATCGTAGCGATGGAACGGCTTGGAAATTCCTTCGTCGTAAAATTCGGCCGCCTGCGCCTTCAACCACGTGGTTTGGGAAAGAAAAGGTGTGATTTTTGTGGATTTCCTGGAAAGAGGCACTACAATAAACTCTAAAAGGTATTGTCAAACTCTGCACAACCTCAAAAGAGCAATACAAAACAAGCGCAGAGGAAAGTTGGGCTCAAAGATCTTGCTGATTCCGACAACGCCCGGGCCCACACGGCAAATGCCACTCGTGAAGTTCTGGAATCTTTTAAGTGGGAGTTGTTTCCTCATCCGCCGTACAGTCCCCACCTGGCACCGAGCGACTTCCACTTATTCCCAGCAATGAAGAAGTGGTTGGCTGTGCAGCGTTTTGATGACGACGCACAGCTTCAAGAAGAGGTAACCACGTGGTTGAAGGCGCAGGCGGCCGAATTTTACGAAGAAGGAATTTCCAAGCTCGTCCATCGATGCGACAAGTGCCTTAATTTAAATGGCAACTATGTAGAAAAGTGGTATTTAAGTGTGGTTTTCATCTGTATATAATTTAAAAAATTTCCAATCCTTTATTTAATTTTAATTCCAAAACGTAATGTACTTTCTGGATAGCCCTCGTACAAGTGCGTACGTATGTCATCTTACAGATTGCATTTTGTGCATCCAGTGATAACGAGTTCCACTTCTCAGCCCCAACAACATCTGCACACACCTTCTTTCATGCTTCTGCCTTCAGCAGACGATCTTTATAATCTTGCGATTTTATGTTGTACAGAGAGGGATATTTCTCCACCTCAATTATTATCAGTTCACTGTCCAAATGATCCTTTGGAATGACTTTCACGGAGTTTTCGGACATTGCCACACACAGAAGAAGCAGAACTAACTGCAGTGCCCTTGTGGGTGCTGCGCGACTGGCTACTATGTCTGGTGTGGCACGGATGACAACGATTATTGCCGCGCCAAAAATAGTCCTGGGCCCATTCCACAGCGACAGTCGCGGGCGGAAAATTAACGGAGCGACAATTACAGGCCAATGTGGCACCTTCCGTTCGGAACATGCAGTTCCACTTCTGACGCGACGAAAATCGTTGACCATCAGCGGAGAAAATCACCTAGTGTGGCATTAGCCTAAGGGGGACAAGCAGGCAGCTCGCTTGTTCTTGAACAAAATTCCTAATAGTAATTCAATAGTTTAATATACATATCTAAAACCAGCAGTATATTTATAATGTGTAGCCGATATTCTTATAGGCCAATACGTTGACATGTTATCCTTGATATGTTGTTGTTGTTGTGGTCTTCAGTCCTGAGACTGGTTTGATGCAGCTCTTCATGCTACTCTATCCTGTGCAAACTACTTCATCGCCCAGTACATACTGCAACTTACATCATTCTGAATCTGCTTAGTGTATTCATCTCTTGGTCTCCCTCTACGATTTTTACCCTCCACGCTGCCCTCCAGTACTAAATTGGTGATTCCTTTATGCCTCAGAACATGTCCTACAACCGATCCCTTCATCTAGTCAAGTTGTGCCACAAACTTCTCTTCTCCCTAATCCTATTCAACACATCCTCATTAGTTATGTGATCCACCCATCTAATCTTCAGCGTTCTTCTGTAGCACCACATTTCGAAAGCTTTTATTCTCTTCTTGTTTAAACTATTTATCGTCCATGTTTCAGTTCCATACCTGGCACACGATAAGGAAGAAATATTTAAAAGAATCGAGGAATCCGTACCAAATGACAGAATAAATAACCTAGCACAACAATATGAACAGTTAAATACTAAATGTGTCAAAACTGAAACCCGAGTCGCGACACTTACGGAAGACGTAAATAAACAGAAAGAACAAATAGGTGACTTAACGGAAAAAGTTCAGGAGATTTCAGATAAATTGACAAATCTTAGTTTAAATGGGGACAGAGATTCAGATGACACAGTTCCATTGCCATTTGCAGAAACAGAAGAGTACCAGAACATAAACAAACATGTTGAAAATCAGGGAAAATTTAATGAACGCGTTAAAAGGGAATTTGAGGCTTTACGAAAGCAAATTGAACAAATTGAAAGCGAAATCGTAAGAAAAGACAGTAGAAGAAATTTAGAATCACCGATAGCGGGGGGTATTGAAGAACACAATTTATTTCATTTAGAAGATGCAACAAGAGAGCGCCAGGCGCGCGAACTTGACAATAATCGACATTCGGACTGGGACAGACGCGGTAGGTCTTTGTCGCCACGAGGCGAAAACTTTGACTATAAACACTTTTTAACTGTTCGGAAGCCGGCCGCGGTGGTCTAGCGGTTCTAGGCGCGCAGTCCGGAACCGCACGACTGCTACGGTCGCAGGTTCGAATCCTGCCTCGGGCATGGATGTGTGTGATGTCCTTAGGTTAGTTAGGTTTAATTAGTTCTAAGTTCTAGGCGACTTATGACCTCATCAGTTGAGTCGCATAGTGCTCAGAGCCATTTGAACCATTTGAACTGTTCGGAAATTTAAGATCTTTCGCTGTTATAATAATGACATACATCCATGTTCATGGTTAGATCAATTTATGTACGCACTTCCGCCAAATTGGCCACTAAGTCACAAACTGGAATTTATGTGTGGATATTTAGAAAACGAACCGGCGACGCGCATGCGCGCACTTATTAGAGATTGTAGTAATTTAAATGATTTTTATCATGCATTTCTATCGGCATATTGGCTCGAAAACACGCAAGACGGTCTCCAACATAGTCTTATTATGCAGCGTAATTTTAAACAGTCTGAGTTCCGCACATCGGCAGAATACTTTGAAGACATGATTCGAAAGACTCAATTCCTTTTCAAACCTTATAGCTCGACTGAATTAATTCGTATTTGTTTAACTAAGCTGCCATAATCGATAAGACACATTGCTTTAGCCAGAAGATGTAAAGACGAAATTGAAATTTTTAAGACTTTGCTACAAGAACTTGAGTATGACAACGAGGATGGAAGTTCTTGTCATTTTTTCAGAAACGGCAATGACAATAGATTTTCAGAGAAAAGGGATAATGATCGGAACGGACGTTATAACGGTAATTTTGGAAATGACAGACGAAACAGACAGGACAATCGATACCATCCTTATGACAATAACAGACGCTCTAACAGAAATTACACAGACAATTATAATAACAGAAATTCTTACCGGAATGATCAATCATACGGAAACAGTAATCGGTATCATCAAGACAGAAATTATTCATACAATAATAGAAATTCTTACCACAGAAATAACCAGGGTAGTAGACCTAACAATAATTTCAGTAGTGACAGTCGAAATTACACAAGAAGTAGTCATGCAGATAGCTATGGGAAAAGAAATTTTAATAACAGACACAACCAAGAATTTACATATAACAGACAGGAAGGACCTAATTGTCATCCTCCAAGTGACAGACATTCAGAGAGACATGTGCAAATCGCAGAAATTGATGCGCAAAGTGACGCGAATAATCAAAGACGTGATGCAAACAATCGACAATGACTTGTAGCTTCGGCTTCTGGCAGCAATATAGCCGGTTCAGAAAGTAATGACACTACGTCTTTCCACTACGTACGCTTGGAAGACACGAGAGATATTTTGCTAGACGACAAAGAAAATAATGTAGACGCATTTTTATATCCTGTTATTGAAGTATGTGTGAGTAAGAATAAGCTCACTGCGGTTTTAGATTCTGGGAGCCCATTGAATGTTATTAGTGAATCAATTTTTCGTATATGTGTAAGAACTATGGCTTGTCCTGTGTTACCTGTTTCTAAAACCACAATTCGAGGAGCTATTTCTGGAAAAAGTTTGGAAGTCAAACAACAGACCAACTTAAATTTAATGTGTCAAGGATATGAATTTTCTGCTAATTTTCTTATTCTTCCATTACTCAGTACACAAATTGTATTAGGTATGGAGTTTCTTAACACACATAAAAAATTTCAAACTTAAGGAAGGAAGTGTGAACTTGACTGTTGCCGGAATGCCGAGATGTTTGAAATTTTTCGGGTGTGTAAAGAAATCTGAATCAGACACAAATTGTTTAAGGTTTCTTACTTCTCATGTTTCCGCTGAGTATTATTACGACAATGTGTTTATTCATGATAACGACAATAGATACAGAGACGCGATGGATGATATGATTAATAGTGAAGAATTAATTAATGAAAAGGTTCACAAAGCTGAAGTGACAGATGACGTTGCAAGAGAAGAATTACACCAAATTTTGACTTCACATGCTACAGTATTAGTCATCACACACGAACTATACAAGGCTTACAATATTTATTTAAAGTAAAAGAACACACACCATTTTGGGGAAAAACGTACGCTATTCCTTTGGCTTATAGAGACAAGGTTAAGAATGAACATCAATCCACGTTAGATCAAGGCATTATTGAGCCAGCAGTCAGTCCTTATACCAGCCCATTACATGTCGTTCTTAAAAAGGATGGGTCAATTCGTTTGGTTCTGGATACCAGACAGATAAATAATATCATCATTCCTGTAACTGACCGTCTACCAAATTTAGATGAACTTCTTCAACATTTCCATGGAATTAAAGTTTTATCCAAATTTGATCTCCACGCTAGTTTTTGGCAAATTGAACTCCACCATGATTAGAGAATATACACTGCTTTTTTAGCCTTTGGTAACTGTTATCAATTTCGGAAATTACCGTTTGGACTTACTGTACCTTCAGCAGCGTTCATTCGAGGTTTAAATGAAATTTTACCTGTTTATCTCCGTAACAATATTACTTCATATGTTGACAATATTCTTATTGCTAAACGTTCTTGGAGTGAGCATAACAGAATTTTGGATTCATTATTACGTATTTTTGCAAGAGTTGGCATTACAGTGAACTAGGAAAAATCTGAATTTGGTCGTCCTCAGGTGAAATTTCCTGGTCATATTATTTCAACAGAAGGTGTTCTTCCTGATCCAGAGAAACTAGACGCTATTCGTAATTATACTCTTCTTACTGCAAAACGTGATGTTCATAGTTTCCTTGGTGTCTGTAATTTTCTTAGACGCTTTGTTAGATTGGACAATTTGGCCACACCTCGTTTATGTGAACTTTCTGGAAAGAATTTTAATTGGTGTTGGGATGAGGAAGCTCAATTAGAATATGAACCACTTCGTGATGCTGTAGTTGCTGCTCCACTTCTTTCACACCCAGATTTATCTAAAGGTTTTTGTTTGCAACGGACTCTTCGTACAAAGGCCTAGGTGCACATTTACTTTAAGAGATAGAAGAAAACGGCGTTGTAGTACAGAAAACTATAGCATTGGGAAGTCGTGTTCTCTCTAAATCAGAAAAGAATTATTCGATCACAGAACTTGAAGCTTTGGCTGTGACACAATAAGGTTTACACCGATCATCGAGCTCTGGAATTTCTTATGTCAACAAAGTCAACACATGGAAGAGTATCACGATGGGCACTGTATATACAGGAATTTGATTTTGGTATTGATTACATTCAGGGTTCTTCTAATATTATTGCTGATGCTTTATCGCGTGCACCTATGGGTTTGAAACAAAGTGCTGAGGAAGACTGCAAAGAAAACAATTATTGTTTGATGTATATTCAAGGTGTTACGTTTGAAAATTTCATTTCCTCTTCGCTCCAGTACATCGCTAAGGAGCCAAACAAGGATCCAAACTGAAGGACATAATGAGAAGTGCAGGAGAAAGGAAAGCGTAGCGATTAGACAGTATTATTTAGTCCTTTTTAAACGAAAATCGGTTGACAACTCTGTTTGGTTAGTTTGCATTCCTGATGAATGGGTTAATAAACTGATTTGGTGTATGCATTTCAGCTATGCACACTTTGTCCCAGAAAATGCTTTCATAAATTACGAGAAAATTGCCACTTCAGTAATATGGAAAAACGTATTCGATTTGTTCTAGCTAAATGGAAATTATGTCAAAAGGCTAAGCCGCCAACTATTTCTCACAGAGCACCGTTGTTTCCTACCATTCCAGTGAGATTAAAGGAAATGGCTGCAGTCAATTTGTTCGGTCCAGTAGATCGTTCTACTAATGGTTTTGCATACATTATGGTAGTAGTAGAAATGACATCAAAATATGTGTGTTTTACACCTTTACGTAAAGCAACAGCTCGTTCAGTATCTAATGCTTGCATCAAACATTTCTTAAAGAAGTGGGTCATATTGATAAAGTTATATCAGATAATGGATCACAGTTTAGCTCTAAAATTTGGCTTCGTACTCTACGGTGTCGTAAGTTTAAACTAATTTTCATTTCACCTTTTCACCCTCAATCTAACGCATCAGATGAAGGAAATTAACAAATTGTGTCGCCCATATTGTCATCATAATCCCAGAACGTGGGATCAGTATCTTCATATTTTTCAAAACATTCTGCACGAACTCCCTAATGATTCAACTTCTTTATCGCCTATATTGATGTTAAAAAATAAAGCACCAACAAATCGTATTTCTTACATCGTTCCTTTTCCACCTACGCGGAAACTGCGGCGTTCTGAAGTTGTCAACCTGGCTCTACAAAATATTGCATCTGTGACTGCTAGAAGAGAGAAATCATCTAAGCGTCCTGGTCGTTTAAAAATTTTGTTAGTTGGTCAAAAGGTGTTAATTACATCACATCATTTGTCTCACACAGGAAAAGGCTTGTGTCGCAAATTTTTTCTGCTTTACAACGGTCCACATAGAGTTAGCAAAATTATTCATGATAACACTGTTGAAGTAGAAACTCTTAAATCATGGCGCTCTAAGGGAATACATCATACATTGAACGTTAAAATTTTTGTGGAATGACGTACTTTTGAGAAAATTAACAGTTACACGTAAACACGCAGAGAACACAGGGATACCGCGCCGTGTTCTGGCGGCAGCACATACTCTAAGTGAAAATCAGTCCACGCACCGCATAACGGAACCACTGACCGCAACCAATTACTTCCTACGTCACGCCTACCTACAGCTGATCGAGCGCTCAGTGTAAATGCACTGACAGCCGTAAACAAATACACAGTCTAATTCCTCTGATTAAATTTAGTATAAAGCTATAGTGACTTGATAACTTATCATGTTATTAATGTTCAGTTTTGCCAGGATGCAGTTGTATAAAATCTTTAAGAACTACAGGTAAATTCTCTGGGTGTCCGACATAAAGAAGACTTGCTAGCGAGAAAATTTCAGGAAGAATGTAATTTCGAGGAAGAAAGTAATAAACTAAAAAGGTAACTATTAATTGAGTTTACTTTTCAGGTAACATATTTCTACTTAGGTATGTACTTCATACGTAATTTGCTGCTCACGATTACGTGGTTTACACTTTGTGTTAAATTTTATCCTCTATGAATTTACTTGTGAAGCGACATGCTTGCCGTGCATTTGCTGATTTTGACAATTTTTTATTAATGAACAGGGTTGTTACTTGTGTATATTATGCATAGCTTGGCTGCTATGCTTATTCACTGATGTCATATTGTTCATTATGTGCCTGCTGTGCCTATTTATTTAAATTATATTTGTCACCTGATTAGTTGTGCTGATATGGCTATGTATGTAAGCTATACTTCGTGATTTATCTGCATGCGCCTTCATGTTTGCTTATTAAGATTACATATCAACGTTTATTTGCTAATGCTGATATGATGCTAATGACTTATTTATTATGTAAGATATATACTTCCTGCTATGCGTATGGATTGCATATTTACACATTTCTGTTTTGTTGTCATAACTACTCTTTAATTTAGTATATAGAAAAGCTTATATACTGTGTACAAACATAGAGTTTAGGTTACACTATGGTATTAATTATAGATTGTTCGCTTGGCAGAGCCTCGTTCTAGGGATTGTGCTGCATCCACTTGTTGACATTCTGTTCTCTACTTGTATATTTACTCGCTATTGCATGTTTTGCTTACGTTCAGTGCTTTACATTTTATGATAAGAAAATGAAATGCTATAATTCTACGAACTACATGGGTACTTAAACTTCATTGAAGTCACATGAACTGGAGGTTTTGTGGAAGCTGTATAAGTTCATTATTATAGAAAGGAAGCTGACGACATGAAATACCAACACTAGCTTTAGACTATTTACATTTATTACACTGCATTCTTCGTGAGCAATTGAAATAACAAGTGACACTTGACACAAAGAAATACTCCACATTTTTGCTTCTGTTTTGCCATGGTTCCTGAAGTGGTGTACACACTATGAAATATTACGATTTATTCATTCAGATTCTTATGTGATCGTTAAGACTTTATACTCACACCTATTTACTAAAAGGTATTCAAACTGACAGCTGTTAGATGTCATGTATGGATTTATTTTATTTTATGATGGACAAGGTAACTAAAATATATTTTATAATTCATAATGAGTCGAAGATTTAGCTCAGGTGGATTACACAGATGTTGTATGTGGACATTGTGTCTTCGGATTGTATGGGATGATGAATTCAAGTTTGCACTAGGATTTTATCTGTACTAGTTCGAGGAGACTGACTAGAGGAAAGCGTTGTTATGGAAGTGAAATGATATTGGTGATAAGGTTTATATCTATAGAGGTATTGAAGAGGTGTTATTGAAGTACTGAGATTGTGTGATGCTGATGATTGTTGAAGTTTACCTCTTATCCACCAAAACTCCAATAATGATCAGCATCACACAATCTCAATACTTCAATAATACCTCTTCAATGCGTATATAGATATATATGCATTGAATATATATATATATAAATATATATATATATATATATATATATATATATATATATATGAAGGGGTCGGAGAGATATAGTCATAAGCCACATCGAACTAGTTTTGAGACACAGCGAGTTTAAAGTTCCACGGAGGTCTGAAAATGTTTAATACAAAATAGAAATCTTATTTCTATTGCAAACACTTGCTTAATACTTGTGAAGCATGTTGTTAAATAGTCAACTCTCTGCATGCTATAAAATATTAATTTTAGAAAGATTCTAATTAAGATGTAGTCAATGGTGGCTTATGACTATATCTCCCAAAAATATGTTTAAAACATAAAGTATGAATTTGTAAGGATTTATTTTAACTACTCTTGCACAGCAAGCAGAATATATAATGTTTACACATTAATATATACGTATCAGGTATCTGAGATGTATAAATTACTTTTGCATTGATACAGTTACATCAAGGAAGTTCCTCTACCTCATCACTGTACACGTTATTTCCAGTGCATGACCGAAAGAAATCTTGATTTGCTGCAGGTATGTACGGCATAAGAGACAGTACATCATCAATTTTTTTCTGGTTAATTGGTAGTGGTTTTCTGTACTTTTTTGGCAGCTGATATGGATTTGGTTCAACTAGCCTTCCTTTCTTTTTGACACGAATATCCACTGACATGAAAGCTCCTATGTCTGAATAAGAGTGCTTTACACTTAGTTTGAAGTGATCTCCAGACTCAAACTTAAATTGAGTAGCTTCACTGAAATGGTGGGGATCTCCAGTGTGGATTCTGTATGTTGTGAGGTCAATGTCTTCAGGCTTTCCTAACTTCTTAAGTCTTCTCTTTCCATTTTAGTTACAATGAAATGTTTTGGACTCGCAGATTTTATTACTTCTGCCCATTCATCTGGAGTGTACACTATTGGACGTCTGTTTCTTACATACCGGTCAATGCGACGAAAATTACGATCGCAAGGTAGCATGGTGTGACCTACCACAGGGAAGTAATGCTGGACAGAATCAAATATAATGGTAGCGACAAGGGACCTTTCCAAAGCAATAATAGTCCAATTCTTTGCTTGACCCTTGCAGTTGTCTGTGATTATGTGGAGATGTTTTGTCTGAGGATTAGGTATCTCCAAGTACTTCAATAAGCAGCGCCCAACCTCATCTGAACCCCGTCCTCCATCTTTCTCGCTCCACAGAAACATATAACCCTTATTTGAACCACAGTCGTTGATACCATAGTTGTATGTCGATATTTTCCTCTTGTAAAATGCTGGACCAACTGTTAGTTTACGTGTGGGGAACGTTTGCTGCATATCCATTGCTAGCACATGATTCTTTCGAATGTTCTTTAGCCAGAGCAGTTAAAGACGCAATCATATTTTGTCCTCTGTCAGCCTTTTTGAGATGCAGTTCATATTGTTGTTTCTTTTCTGTGGCTTCTTCTGCACATAATTCTAGGTTATTTATTGCAATTAGAAATCCATCACATTGTGAACAGGTGTCACTTTTTGGTAGTTTGAAGCCTATGTTAAATTCAGATACGAAAATTTCTCTGAATTTACTTTCAGATACTGCAGGAACCTGCTTTTCCTTGCAGTATTCTGAGTATTTATCTCGAAATAAGAAAGCAATTGTGAGATCACCATCCAGATACACTTTATTGAGGTTCTGTTTCCTTCTGTAATGACAGTTATATTTCGGTATGGCGTTGAGAAATTCTCTCACACTTTGTACAGCTTCGTCTTGAAATCTATGTGGGTAGTTTCCATGTTTTCCTGAAAGAAAAAAAAGATGAGCTTATATCCTCTTCCTACCGAGCAAGGTGGCGCAGTGGTTAGACACTGGACTCGCATTCAGGAGGACGAGGATTCAATCCCGCGTCCGGCCACCCTCATTTAGGTTTTCCGTGATTTCCCTAAATCGCTCCAGGCAAATGCCTGGATGGTTCCTTTGAAAGGGCACCACCGACTTCCTTCCCCGTCCATCCCTAATCTGATGAGACCGATGACCTCGCTGTCTGGTCTCCTTCCCCGAACAACCTAACCTAACTAACCTATATCCTCTTCCTGATAGAAATATTTGTATAGTACGCAGTTTGAGTACATCTCTAACTTATAGCACAGAGTAACATACAAACCTCTTCCATATTCCTTTAGCACTCCAAATCCCTGCTTCATTTGATGTTGCAAATTCCTCACTCTTCATGTATGTATCTTTAAGCTATGAACTATTAGGAAAGCTTCCTTTCAGATCAAGACTTCTATTGTGCATACCCTCACATTATAAGAAAATGTAACATCCCTGGATGATATTTTCTTGGAAGTCTTTTTTGGATAGCTTTGAAAGACAAATATAACAAAATGAAATAAATATACAAAATATTAAACCATTTGCATTTAAGTAGTGAACAAACCTCCTCTTTTTCGGTTCCATTTTCAGGTAAGTATTCTGGGCATTAAAGTTTCCTATGTCCCAAAATGAATGAAAAATGTTTTCTTCCTCTCCAAGCAGTTTTGTGAAGCATTTATTTAAACAAGTACAGGGACTTCCTGTAGTAGCAGCCTGAACAGTCTTGTGGGTGTTTAAAGACTTATACTGCTGACCAGCATTTCGTCGACGTTTTGCTTTATTTTTCTTCCACTGATCAATATTTCGCTTTCTTTTCCTTGAAAGCTTTGGTTTTTCGGGTGATTCTTCATTTATTCTACTTATTTCAAGCTATAATATGAAGAGCAAAATAGCCTAAGAATTTGCATGAGATATAGTCATAAGCCACACTAAACATTAAATTTTGCTAAAATCACATTAGTGAGAAAATATTTTTTACACATCTTTTGCCTTTGAAACTACATTATTGAACCATTACGCAGTAATATAAATGTGCCCATCAAGTTTCATCATTAACACACAGGATGGCTGTCAAATGCGTTGTCAATGTTGAGAGAAACAAAGTCACAAGCCACAGGAAATTAATCACCAGAAATAAACCGTTTTATATAGTCACCGAAACATCATATGAGCTGGAACTGCTGGTCGATGGATGCCAAGATTCATCATTGACAGGATCCAAAGGGTAAAGCTCTTCACTTCCACTACCGTCTGTGTCAAATATGCGTTGAAGACCCGAAGACGCTGCAGATGTTCCTGACGCACCTGTCATTTTACCGTGGCTTGTGACTATGTATCTTCTGAAACTACCACCAAATGGCACAGCTTAGAACTGCACTCCGTCATAGCCTGCCGTCTGTTGCAGTAACACGGAACTTTTTGAACACATTGTGAAGAAGACATTGTTAAGAATGCCGCAACATGAAAAGCTCAATTTCGTGAAAGTTGTGGCTTATGACTATATCTCTCCGAGCCCTTGATATACATATGTATATATATGTATATATATATATATATATATATATATATATATATATTGTTGGTCTATATAGAACAAGAAGGATGAAGATGGCAGACTGGAACACTCCAGTGGACGGAAGATCGTCTACACATACACATTGTTAAATCAATAAACGGTGTATATATGTATTTTGTTGGTCTACATAGAACAAGAAGGATGAAGATGGCAGATTGGAACACTCCAGTGGAACGTAGATTGTCTACACATACACATTATTAAATAAATAAACGGTGTATATATATATATATACAGGGAAATAAGTATTTGCATATGTTGGCAAACTGGCAGGTGTTCAGCAACCGTATATTTTGATGTGGCTTGGCAAACATTGGTCTTGACATGATGACTATAACGTTGACTGACTACTATTGACTATTATACACTGCTGCCACTACTAATTGATGCACATGTTACACATAAAATTTTGACAGAATTGCATTTACACAGTTGACACTATTCAATTATACAATATTACTTAGTATGTAGATGAAAGATGAGTGTGTTTTGAGTGTTTTCCTTTCCTAATCCCAAATAATTGGTACCGACTTACCTCCTAAATATTATTTTACTTCTTTGTTGTGGCTTGCACTGACACCCATATATATTATAGATTTACTGATATTTGTGTATTTGTAATAGTTATTATGATAATTATCTGACATCATTTTGTGCATTTATTATAATTTGTATGTTTAGTGTAGGAGCATTGATGATAATTTTGTAAAAGCAATTGTGTGTCATTCAAACTGTTGTTCGTGCTTACACCTATTATAATTGTTGGGTGCCACTTGGAAATGTTTAATTTCCGCTGACGAAATGTGATAAACTGTTCTATTTGTGCTGATGAAATGTGATGAACTGTTTAATTTCTGCTGGTGAAATGTCATGGACTGTTTAATTTCTGCTGATGAAATGTGATGGACTGTTTAACTTCTGCTGATGAAATGTGATGGACTGTTTAATTTCTGCTAATGAAATGTGATGTACTGTTTAATTTCTGGTGGTGAAATGTGATGGACTGTATGGTGTCACCGCCAGACACCACACTTGCTAGGTGGTAGCCTTTAAATCGGCTGCGGTCCGTTAGTATACGTCGGACCCACGTGTCGCCACTATCAGAGATTCAGAGATTGCAGACCGAGCGCCGCCACACGGCAGGTCTAGAGAGATTTCCTAGCACTCTCCCCCAGTTGTACAGCCGGCTTTGCCAGCGATGGTTCACTGACAAAATACGCTCTCATTTGCCGAGACGATAGTTAGCATAGCCTTCAGCTATGTCATTTGCTACGACCTAACAAGGCGCCATTATCAGTTACTATTGATATTGTAAATAATGTACAGACAAGAGCTACGTTCAACATTAATGGATTAAAGTTAAGTATTCCACCAGTTACCTCCTTTTTTCTGAAGTCTAAATTCCTTGTCCTGTTCCAGACCTCACGCCAACCTGCGTCAGCTTAAACGCGTGCCTTTCGGCTTCCTCTAAAATTCGTGGGTTGGTTCTCCTGCCAATCCACAACAGATTGTTTAATTTCTGCTGATGAATGTGATGAACTTTTTAATTTTTGCTGATGAAATGTGATGGAATGTTTAATTATTGCTGGTGAATATTATGGACTGTTACCTGCACTTGTTCAACATTGCTGGGTGTCATTGTTGGAACTGCAACCACTGATGTGATGTAACTCATTCCTGCCTGCACCTTCTGGCCATTGCTGGATGCCACTGTTGGAACTGTTTAATTACTACTGGTGAATTTTATGGGATTACTATCTGCACCTGTTGACCATTGCTGGGTGCTACTGTTGGAACTGTCAACGACTCTGAGGAGTGCTACTTGTTTATTGAACTATTGAAAAGATTTTAAATGAATATTTGTGTAAACTGATTTATTGTGTATTTACTCTTTATGAAATGTTATGAGACTCTTATGTGCACCTATTCGTCATTGCTAGTGCCATTGATAGAACTGTTTATCTACTCTGAGAAGCTATACTTGCGTAAACTATTATGTAAAATCATATGTATGTAAGCATTTGTATTCCTTATTGTATTTCAATATATCAGGTTATTGAAGGGTCAATGCAAAGCCAAAAATTATTTAGTTATGTGATATTTACTTATTTAATATCATCTTTTATTTTTGTCTGTCTTTTTTGAGACGAATTTGGTGGTAGTTTCACCACCAATGCTGGCAAAATTACCACCAAATTGCAACCGCTTGGCGGAGGGGCGTATGAAAGGCGGCTACAACGAGTCAAAGCGCCAGAGATTGCGCCAAAGATTATTATCCCGCCGCCTCCACTGGGCGCAGTAGTAGTTCAGAGGATGTTGAGAGCAGTTGGGCGAGAGAGTAGACGATCTGAGTGTTGACTGAAATGTTGTACTGGTCGGTTGGTGCAATGTATAGATGGAAGAAGATGCAATTGTCAGAATGTATTTGAGAAAGGAGATGGGCGTTTGATTTATGATGCTGATGTAATGGAATATTTTCGTCAATATATAATGACGTAAAAAGGTATTACAGTTTTCTTTAATAACAATCCCTGATGCTCACAGGTACAGTCAATAAAGCATGTGGCTCATGTTCATTTATTAGACTTCTAATTCTGGTTTCTATGTTCACTTATAGTATTTCTGGTTTTTCAATTAGTTCATTGTTAATGGTGTTTAAAATATTTTGTCGTACTGAGAAAGAACCGAGCAGATGCATGAACGTTGAGTCACATTACCACACACAGAACAGTTACTCTTGTGCTTAGTAGTTTCGTAGCTTTTATAGTTGCAGGGGACTTGATCAATTGTGTTAATTGAAATTCATTGTCATTCTTTATTTTTATTTTATGCAGTCAGACTGCATACTAGTCAGACTGAATACTAGTCAAGGCTAACCGGTTACGAGACTTTGTAACTGGTCACACAGCTAGTAAAATTATTGCATTTATTCATTAATATTAGTCTTTTCTTTTTAATTAGGCTCCCCTGCAATTAACCTTATTGAGCGGGATAGTGGACAAAAGCAAAGTATGATGTACGAGACGATCTAGCGTCCAACGTATTGAGGGCAATCTGAAAAACAACGGCTAAGTCCGGGAGGCTTAAGAGCAACATCCACATCTACGTGATTACTCTGATATTCACAATAAAGTGCCTGGCAGAGGGTTCAATGAACTACCTTCAAGCTGTCTCTCTACCATTCCATTCTCGAATGGCACGCGGGGAAAATGAGAGCTTAAATTTTTCTGTGCAAGCCCTGATTTCTCTTATTTTATCGTCATGTTCATTTCTCCTTATGTAGGTGGGTACTAGCAGAGTGTTTTCGCAATCGGAGGAGAAAACTGGTGATTGAAATTGCATGAGAAGATCCAGTCGCTATGAAAAACGCCTTTGTTTTAATGATTGACTCTCCAATTCACGTATCATGTCTGTGACAATATCTCCCCTACTTCGCGATAATACGAAACGAGCTGCCCTTCTTTGTACTTTTGCAATGTCGTCCGTCAGTCCCACCTGATGCGGATCCCACACCACACAGCAATACTCCAGAATAGGGCGGACAAGCGTGGTGTAAGCAGTCTCTTTAGTAGACCTGTTGCACCTTCTAAGTGTTCTGCCAATGAATAGCAGTCTTTGGTTTACTCTACCCACAATATTATCTATGTGATCGTTTGAATTTAGGTTATTTGTAATTGTAATCGCTAAGTATTTAGTTGAATTTACAGTCTTCAGATTTGCGTGACTTATCAAGTAATCGAAATTTAGCTCATTTCTTTCAGTACTCATGTGAATAACTTCACACTTTTCTTTATTCAGGGTCAATTGCCACTTTTCGCACCATACAGATATCTTATCTAAATCATTTTGCAAGTCATTTTGATCATCTGATGACTTTACAAGATGGCAAATGACAGCATCATCTGCAAACAGTCTAAGACGGCTACTCAGATTGTGTCCTATGTCGTTAATATACATCAGGAACAATAGAGGGCCTATAACACTTCCTTGGGATACGCCGGATATTACTTCTGTTTTACTCGATGACTTCCCGTCTTTTACTACGATGACCTTTCTGACAGGAAATCACGAATCTAGTCGCATAATTGAGGCGACACTCCGTAGGCACGCAGTTTGGTTAGAAGACGCTTGTGAGGAACGGTGTCGAAAGCCTTCTGGAAATCTAAAAACATGGAATCAATTTGACATCCCTGTCGGTAGCACTTATTACTTCATGAGTATAAAGAGCTAGTTGTGTTTCACAAGAACGATATTTTCTGAAACCGTGCTGACTATGTGTCAATAAATCGTTTTCTTCGAGGTTCTTTATAATATTCGAATACAGTATATGTTCCAAAACCCTACTGCAAATCGACGTTAGTGATATAGGCCTGTAATTCGGCGGATTGCTCCTACTTCCCTTTTTGGGTCTTGGTGTGACTTGAGCAATTTTCCAGTCTTTAGGTACGGATCTTTCTGTCAGCGAATAGTTGTATATAATTTCTAAATATGGAGCTATTTTATCAGCGTACTCTGAGAGGAACCTGACTGGTATATAATCTGGACCGGAGGCCAGTGATTTAAGCTGCTTCGTTACTCCGAGGGTATCTACTTCTATGTTTCTCATCTTGGCAGTTGTAGTTGATTGGAATTCTCGAATATTTACTTCGTCTTCTTTGTTGAAGGAATTTCGGAAAATCGTGTTTAATAACTCTCCCTTAGTGTCTCTGTCATCAGTGACTTCACCGTTGTTATCACGCAGTGAAGGTATTGACTGCGTCTTGCCACTGGTGTGCTTTATGTATGAGCAGAATCTCTTTGAGTTTTCCGCCAGAGTTAGAGACAAAATTTCGTTGTGGAAATTATTAAAAGTTTCTCGCATTCAAGTACGCGCCATATTTCGAACTTCAGTAAAACTTTGCTAACATTGGGCATTTCTTGTTCTTTTAAATTTCGCATACTTTTTTCGCTGCTTCTGCAACAGCGATCTGACCAGTTTTGTGTACCATGGGGGATTAGTACCAATACTTATTAATTTCTGTCCTATATGTCTCTCAATTGATGTCGATAATATCTCTTTGAAAACATTTCACAACTTTTCTACACTTATATTATCAGATCGGAATGAGTGAAGACTGTCTCTTAAAAAGGCGTTACGAGCATTTATATCAGCTTTTTAAAATAGATATACTTTGCGTTTCTTTTTGGTGGTTGTAGATGTTACGTTATTCAGCCTAGCAGCAACTGCCTTGTGGTGGCTAATCCCTGTATTCGTCAGGATACTCCCTATTTGTCCAGGATTATTTGTTGCTAAAAGATGAAGTATGCTCTGTTCGTTTCTGCTATTGCAAATAGCTCCAGATGCCTGAGGTGACGAGTGATGGTGTAGCTCTTAATACCGTTACGGATATCATTTTGCCGGCGTATTGCAACAGTTCGATGTGGCGTACACTCAACAAGTCGCGGGAAGTCCCCTGCAGAAATACTGGGCCAAGCTGCCTCCATAGCCGTCCATAGCTGCGAAACTGTTACTGATACAGGATCTTATACACGAACTGACGTCTCGATTATGTCCCATAAATATGTTCCATGGGGTTCACGTCGGGCGATCTGCATGGCCAAATCATTCGCTCAGTTTGTCCAGGATGTTCTTCAAAACAATCGCGAACAACTGTGGCCCAGCGACATGGTGCACAATATGAAGTCCACAACTGGAGCAGAACTTAAGCATTTCCAGTCAATGAGAAGTTCCCTAGGACTAGAAGACCCCATTCATCCCACGTAAACACATCCCACACCATTATGGAGCCACCAACAGATCGCACAGTGCATGGTTGACAACTTGGTTCCATGAGTTCGTGGGACGTACGCCACACTCGAACCCTACAACCAGCTCTTACCAACTGAAATCGCGACTCATCTGACCAGGCCACGGTTTCCAGTCGTCCAGAGTCCAACCGATATGGTCACGACCCCAGGAGAGGCGCTGCTGACGATGTAGAGCTGATACCAAACGCACTCACATCGGTCGTCTGCTGCCATAGCCCATTACAGCCAAATTTCGCCACACTCTCCTGAAGGATACTTTCCTCGTACGTCCCACAATGATTGATGCAGTTATTTCACATAGTGTTGCTTGTCTGTTAGCACTGACAATCTGATTCAAATGCCCCTGCTCTTGGTCATTAAGTGAAGTCCGTCGTGATGTAAGATATTTCCCCTGAAATTTGATATTCTCCACACACTCTTGTCTCTGTGGATTCCCTCAGTATTCCTGAAATGGAATGTCTCTTGTGTCTAGCTCCAACTACCATTCCGCATTCAAAGTCTGTGGATTCCCGTCCTGCGTCCATAATTCCGTCAGAAACCATTTCACGTGTAACACCTGCATACAAATGGCAGCCCCTCAATGTAATGTCCTTTTACACCTTGCGTATACGATACTACCATCATGTGCATACATGCATGTCACTTTCCTACGACTTTAGTCACCTCACTCTATTTCAGCAGGACAATGCCCGGCCACGTGTGGCGAGGAATGAGCCGCCTTGTTCGACGAAGACGTAGTACCACTGCTTCCCTATCATGGACGCTCGCCTTACATGTCACCTATCCAACTTCTGCGGGATATAGTCGGTCGGCAATTTGTTCAGTCACTACTCACGATTTGTTAACGCCTTCAAACCACGTGGCAGTGTGGTCGCCAGAAGCATGCCCTCTTTCATTCCACGCCACGGCGTCTAGATTATCTGGTTACAGCACGTGGCGTCTTTGCACCATATTGAGTTCTCACAGTCAGAGCTCATATACAGCTTAGTTCTTCTAATCATTTGTGTATTGGCATATCCCTAACCTCAGAAATAATTTTCATTGTATTCGCATGTCTCATTCTTGGTGCATATGAAAACATTCAAACTGAAAGACAATTTACCTACAGCTTATAAACGAGACGCCTAGGAAGACAGAAAGAGAAAAATTGTATGTATTGACATAGGCAACATGTTGTTAGAAAGGATGAGGCAGAAAGTTTATCATTAGCAAATGGCAATAGCTACATGACAAAATTAAGGAAACGATGATGAAAATATGTGTTCTGCCCTGTAGGGAATTCCTAACTCAATATGCTCAAAACTCCTGGTTTCGACCATCCTTTTCTTAGCTGCGTTTGATGCAGTCATATTGACGCCGTCGATTAGCTGGTATCTTCTTCTTCTTCCACCTATCTGCGTCACGGTCACTATTCCTTGTAGTGTACCTTCTATTCATCCCACTCCGTTGGAAGTAGGCTGTTTATAAGTAGGCTGTTTATGTTTTCTTATTGGCAACGTTACGTAGTGCTCAATATGAAAATCACTGGCTGTGATGTGTGCAGTCTGTGGCTGCTTTGCATTGTTGTAATACTCGCCATTGTAGTGTTAGGCAGCTGGCTGTGAACAGCGTGTAGCGTTGCGCAGTTGGAGGTGAGCCGCCAGCAGTGGTGGATGTGGGGAGAGAGATGGCGGAGTTTTGAAATTTGTCATGAACTGCTATATTTATATATGATGATATCAAGGTAAATACATTGTTTGTTCTCTATTAATATCTTTCATTTGCTAACTATCCCTATCAGTAGTTAGTGCCTTCCATAGTTTGAATCTTTTATTTAGCTGGCAGTAGTGGCGCTCGCTGTATTGCAGTAGCTTGAGCAGCGAAGATTTTTGTGAGGTAAGTGATTTGTGAAAGGTATAGTTTAATGTTAGTCAGGGCCATTCTTTTGTAGGGAATTTTGAAAGTCAGATTGTGTTGCGCTAACAAAATATTGTGTGTCAGTTTAAGGTCAGTCGTGTATAAATTGTTCAAAGGGGACGTTTCATATGGCGACCCTGCCAGGATACCTCACTGGAATCTTCTGATTTTTTTCTTGTAGTTTGTGTATTTAGTGTAGCTTTTGTTTATTGCTAGCACGTAATTGTAGAGAGAATCTCCTTTGTAGTTGTAGCCTTTCATTGTTGTACAGTAAAACAGTTGTGGCATGCATGTAGATTTGCACCAAGTATTTCGCAGCTGCAATTAACTAGATATTATTTTCAGTGTTATGTTAATGTGTTCTCTTATTTTTGATGATCAAATTGTGTTTTTCTGTGTTATCGTATGAAATATTGTGACAATTATGGCGTGTGAAAAACGTAACACTAGGCTCCAAACTAAACTGAGAAATAATAGTGACGACGAGCGTATCTTATCAGCGCCGCAGAATAATGAATTTACTAATGTTCAAAGTAGTAATTTGGTAACTGTGCACAGGGAAATGGAGCGGGCGTCAAACAATGGCGTGGACAGTGAAACAATTAGTGAAGAGGGAAGCATTATCGATCGATCGGTCAGCAATAGCTCGCCTCAGGAAGCCGAAATAACACGACACGATCTCGCAAATACTGTAGATTCAGGTTTTGGATCCTCACCGTTTTCTCAAATAAGTCAAGACACATTTTCTGCTTGTCAAAATGTGAATGTTTCCGGTGTAAATTCACTGCCGAAAAGCACTGAGGAACATGTTTCAGACACCAATGCATTGTTATTACAATTAATACAACAAATGGGACAAACACAGCAAAAGCTTCAAAAGTTAGACACAGTGGAACAAAATCTTAAAAAGTTAGACACAATGGAACAACACCAGAGACAAACACAGCAACAGTTAGACACAATGGAACAAAATCTTCAAAAGTTAGACACCACACTTGAACAAACACGTGAAGAGTTAACTACTGAGTTACATAACATTGAATCGAAATATCAAAAAGTCTGTAATGACATAAAAACACAAATTTGTGAGCATTTTCAAACTATTTTTTCGCGGCATGAGAATGCATTACAGAATCACGAAGCAGCCATAAAAGAACTGCAAACCATGAAAATCATGAGACCTTGTGGGCTAAAATTGACTCAGTTGCATCTACCGATTCGGTTAAGCAACTTGCAAAAACTCAGGAAAACTTAAAGGACACAGTAGATTCGATTTCAACACAAATGGACACTCTGAAACTTGGTTCAGAAAAACACACTGAGGAAATGTGTTCACTATCGGAGAAAGTAGCCGAACTTTCGGATCAGGTTACTAACTTATCTACAAAGGTAGATGATGATCTGAATGACACAAGACCTGTAGCCTTCACTGACACAGAAGAGTATGAACAAATTAGAAAATTCAAACAGAATCAAAATCAAATCAATACACAGTACAAAAGAGAAATCCGGGAAGTGCAAGATCAGCTGACACAGGTAATACAAGAATTACGTATTTCAGAGGATATTCGCGCCCCAATACGGGAAGAGGGACACAGAAATACGGAACAGCCACAAAATAATAACACAGGGCATTTCGGAAGTTATGAAAGAAATTGGCAATGTGCACCGAATTTTAAGATGGAACGGCCGACACGACCTAACAATGACCGACATGCGACTTGCCGACATGATGATTTTGACTATAAGCTGTTCATTACTACACGTAAATTCAAAACATTTAAGAATTCTGGCAACGACATTCATCCACAAGCATGGCTCCATCAATTCTCGCATTGTTTTCCTCCCAACTGGTCGTTAGAACACAGATTAGAATTTATGTGTGGCTACTTGGAGAATGAACCAGCTGTAAGAATGCGATCGGTAATTCACGATTGCCACAGTGAAGGAGAGTTTTACCATGCCTTCCTCTCAGCATATTGGTCTCAAGCCACACAAGACCGTGTAAAACATAGCATCATAATGATGAAACGTTTCGAACAATTTGAATTTTCCAGTCTTATGAAATATTTTGAAGACATGTTGCATAAGAATCAGTATCTTTCAAACCCATACAGCCCCTCAGAACTCATCCGCATTTGCTTAATCAAACTGCCTGAACATTTACGACATATTATTTTGGCAGGACGTTGCAAAGACGACATTGAAGCATTTCAGGGACTCTTACAAGAATTAGAAATTGACACTGACGATCGCGGAACGCGAAACCAGGAACACAACAATTACAGGTCACATCCGTCGCAATTCCGCGATGAAAGAAGTAATAACTTGACACGACAAGGCTATTCTCACAACACAAATCGTGACCAAAACAGACACCACCCATATGACAACCACTGGCAGAGTAATAATAGTTACAGAGAAAGATCGCATTTCCGTAGTAATGACTATCACAGAGACAATCAGAGAAACAGACAATATGGGAACCAGAACAATTATTATCAAGGGAGGCAGAATAATTTCAGACGCAACAGTTCGGCGCACAATTACGATTCAGGGAGAAATTCTCCACCACGTGATGGACAAGGAAGAAACTACGGAATCTACCGACATGACGACAGGCGATATATTCGTAACGACAGAGCTGAATTGCATCACAACTGGCGGGATTCAAACGGGGCAGGGCCCTCTCGTCACGGTGAATTTGTAGAAGTTAGGTCTCCTAATCCCAATAACAACGCGCGCCAACAAAGAGACAGACAATGACTCGCGCCGCAGGCACCCACGTGCGCTGGCTGGCTCAGAGAAAAATAACATAGACGCTAACATTAAGAAAAATTCCAGTATTCTTTAACGACGTATACCACATGATAATTGCGTTGAAGTTGAAACTCTGCGTACTAGGAAGAGTAAAGGTTTACACCACATTTCACATGTAAAACCATTTATTGAGAGATAATCTTCTTTTTAACTTTGTCTTTGCCATATAACTTTTCACTTTACGTTGCTAGTATGCTTTGTCAGACTTAGAATCTGTTAACATACAACAATGTTTGAAGTTAAATATCCAGTCTAGAACCTAGGGAACATTTTTAAACAGAAATTACGAATGCATTGTTATAGTGAACAGACGACACAGTGTTGTATTTGTACATTCTTGCTTGTTAGTTGCACGATTACGTAACGACTATAAGGCTCACACACTTAGAACATTTTCGAGTACTGCTAATGAGACTTTCATGTAACATTTTGGTTTACTTGAAAAGACATTCTTTACTTGAAGTACTTTCTATGGGATTAAAGATGACTTAGCACTTTGTTTCTTTGACAGTTACACAATTATATCACGACGCTACTAATGTGTGATACAATTTACATGGTTGCTTTTGTGCTGTATCTGCTTTATATCTGCACAGTTTTTCTGAATTCTTCTGAAAAGTAAAACATGTTTTAGTAGTAACGTTTGTGGTATAGCTACAATAAGACTGCCTTTTCCGTAGCACAACAATACGTTACAGCACAGTACTTTCTTCATCATGGCAATAAGCGTAATAACTAAGATATCTATACGCAAAGCATTTCACTTTTGTTTATCATGAGGTAAGTACATTGGCTTCTGCAGAACTTAGCTTTTGGAGGACGACAACTACGACACTTCCACAGAGATTATCTTACAACGAGACGCACAGTTTAGCGCTACAGTACATGTATTTGAGTGATTAATTTTATACTTAAAACATTTATTTTTAAAGGTTTTTGAATTACAAAGAAAGTTTTCAGTGATACATTTCATTTCATTGCTGTAATCTGTAACACCTGAGGGTATAATTACATTAATCCTCAGGGGGGTACACGCTTACTTTGTGTACCATGTGTGTGGCAACCACAAGGAACCCTAGCTAATATGGTATTTGCTTATACAACTTTACACATCGGTACCATATTTCTCTAACACACAAATTACACAGCTATCTGATCATTTAACTGAGTGATAAACATGTTTTTTACTATGTCAGTGACAGATGTTTACGCAATTACAGAGTTGGATAACTTCACACTTATGAAATTGTATTTTGTCTGTACTGTGTGAACTCTTCATATTTTTTTGGAACCATTGTGATACTATGAGAGCTTTGAATGATGTATTTGGTATGAGATCATGATTTTTAAAGTACGTTTGAGGCAGATGACACTATTGATATGAGCAGAGAATATTTTTTATGGTTTGAAATTACTGCAGAAAGCTACGACTTTTTTGAGATTTGACTGAGGTGTTATGATGTTATTTTTACGATGACGATGTGTATTATGCTGTTGAGGTATGTTTATGTCAATAAGATGATGCTACCATATATGATGAATGTGATTACGTGTTTATATGTATATGAATAATGAATAGAAGTTAGGGACTCTTGATTTGTGAAAAAGGATGTTGGAAACAACACTTTAAGAGTTATGAAATGTGTGTAAATGCGTGAATGTATCACAATCCGGCGAAAATTTTTTTGGACACTTATATTTATAGGATTTTGTTTCTACAGATTTGCAACGCTAATTCTTGACCTGTGAAATATTTTTATGTGAGACTGTCACTGTAGCAGAAACTGCTGTCGTAAATATTTCCGTAAGAAAGTTAAGTGACCACCTGCACGTAATGCGTCGTGGGCACCCAGCTGTGTCGGACGCCTGGAGAGAGGGCCATTGGCGCGTGCCTTTCAGAGCACAGGAAACAAAAAAAAAAAAAAAGGAAGGCCATTATCCTGGCCATTGTCATTCCTTTAGAGAAAGCATCGCAAACCCGACACGCTAATTACTTGGAAACATATCGTACTTTCTGATATTTACTGAAATGCCTAATGAAATGACAAGAAATAGTTTGTCTACACACCTGACTATGACTACTGTCTTTCTAGATGAGAGATTTTTTTACTACTTATGAAATGCCACATGACTATTGAACGATGTTCTTACGCTTTGCTTTGTACATAGTTGCTTATTTCATTTGATATCTAGTTTCTAGCTGCACTGCAGCATTGGTTAAAATAAAATTTTATAGATGTACTAATATAAATATTTTCTGTCTACAGATCGAGTATATAATAATTTTTTTCAAAAAAATGAGGGAGCACAAAGCGACATTTACCTTCACAGGAACTGCATTCATAATTTTCTTTTCAAGTACTTGGTAATTTCTTTTGTAGAATAAATTGTGATGCATCACTCTAGTGTTAAGATGTGACATAGGTATTAGACATGGCCATTTTTAGTGTAATATTTTTTCTGCTTGAGCTATGTCATGTTTACGTATAAGTTACTGCTGTTTGCCAGGCATAGTGTTACTGAATTTGACTTTGTGTTACTCTGCTAAGCCAGTTTTACTACTCATTTATTTTTATTGTTGCTGCACATTGGCTCATATTAGTTGTAATGTTGCATTGCTTGGTAATTTAGATTTACTGTAGCTTGCTTTGCGATTTTCCATTTTTTTCATTGCTGTTTATATTAATTGTTTTATGTGCTGCTGCATTGCCTCGTCCCTTAGTTTAGCATCTGAGCTCAGTAGATTTAAGTTAGCTTAGGAGGAGGTAGCCTCTAAGAGAATGAGTTGCGATGAATGGGAAGAAATGCATTCAGAAGTTATACGAAAAAAAGTACAGAAAACAGGTTTAGGTAGGATTTTCTTGGAAATAAATGTTGAGGTAAGAAATGTGTGAACATATAAATACAGAAACTATGCTTAGATAGAATTTTTTTGGTGGAAACAAAGGATGAAATAAGAGGAAAGATATATGAAGTTTTGGGTTGGACTGCAGTACCAAATGTTACACTGAAAACGAACCCTGTCCTTTCCTATTGGTGTTATCCCACTATGTGTTTGTGTACCCTTGTGTATTTGTTTTCTTCCTGTCTCTGTGTAGTTTCATAGAATTTTTTCTTCTTTTAATATTAAGCTACATTCACTATGATGAGGAATACTGTTATCCTCGAATATAATTGGCATTAATAATATTTTATTTACTTTGTAAAAATGTTAGACATTATTAATTCCGTTCTGTTTAATGCTCATGTGTGAAGTTGATGTTTCAAAAGTTATTGTGATCTTTTATGTATGTACTCATGTCATAATTCCACTGATGTATATGTTACTTCGATTCTTTTGTAAAGCCTGTACTACAAATGTTATCTGTATTGTTATGTTTTTAATGATGTATTTTGTATTTTGTTATTGTATTCTTATGTTATAAAATTGTAATTGTCACCAGTTCATGATATTATTAACTTGTTAGTTACATTTCACTCCACACGTTTCTGTTGGTCATAGTATATGGACAATATGTGAGAAGTAGGGACTGTTAGTGTTTGCACGTGTGTTAATAATTCTGCAAGGGACTGGATAACAGCATTGCTGGTTCTAAGGACAATTCCAAAAACTTTGTGAGTGTACAAGTGGTGGTTATGGACTTGCTATATTGTCTGCAAGACTCTTCGATGGTGATTGTGCACCTGCACATTTGCAACAGATGGCTGCTGGCCGTCTCTACAAGGACTACAGTGGGTCTACATCTTTGATGATCCATCAATACCATTATTTCTACAAGGACTGCAGTGGGTCTGCACCTCTGGTGGCCCACCAATACCACAATCTCTACCAGGACTCCAGTGGGTCTGCTCTGTGATGACCTACCTACCAATATTCTTCAAAACGTCGAATGACTCTGCTGTGGGTTTGCTATGTTGTGGCCCATTATCTGTCAGCATGTCAAGAGTCAGCACTGTCTTTCCGTTGGAAGGACAACGCTACTTCTTCAAGACTGCACGGAAATCCACTACTTCTGTGTGCAATTTCTTTTACTAATGAGACTTTGTAAAAAAAATGTAATTACTATTATGATGAATGATTAGGACTATCTTTATGGACTGTGAGAAAATTTTAGCTTTTGACCAACATTGTATCAATAAGTGTGTGCATTTGATTTCTTTGTTATTGTAATTATGAAAAATTTAATCAAATCATTATTGGCCACTGCCACAAAAAAATTTGTAAAATTTTTTGTCGGGAGCATGGGGGCTATGGAAGTAGGCTGTTTATGTTTTCTCTCTTTCTCTATGTAAGTAGGCTGTTTATGTTTTCTTATTGGCAACGTTACGTAGCGCTCAATATGAAAATCACTGGCTGTGATGTGTGCAGTCTGTGGCTGCTTTGCATTGTTGTAATACTCGCCATTGTAGTGTTAGGCAGCTGGCTGTGAACAGCGTGTAGCGTTGCGCAGTTGGAGGTGAGCCGCCAGCAGTGGTGGATGTGGGGAGAGAGATGGCGGAGTTTTGAAATTTGTCATGAACTGCTATATTTATATATGATGATATCAAGGTAAATACATTGTTTGTTCTCTATTAATATCTTTCATTTGCTAACTATCCCTATCAGTAGTTAGTGCCTTCCATAGTTTGAATCTTTTATTTAGCTGGCAGTAGTGGCGCTCGCTGTATTGCAGTAGCTTGAGCAGCGAAGATTTTTGTGAGGTAAGTGATTTGTGAAAGGTATAGTTTAATGTTAGTCAGGGCCATTCTTTTGTAGGGAATTTTGAAAGTCAGATTGCGTTGCGCTAACAAAATATTGTGTGTCAGTTTAAGGTCAGTCGTGTATAAATTGTTCAAAGCGGACGTTTCACCGTATCCTAGGCAAACATTTTCCTCCTCTTCACCGTCTTCTGTATTTGTCTCTTCGCATTCCTTATTTTATTTTTCCATTTGACATCTTACATTATTCATCAAATCCTAATCACCAGAACCCTTAATCCTACCTCCGCAGCAAGTGTATGTTTCGCCACCGTATAACGCAACGTTTCAAATGCGATAAAATGGTTAAATGGAGCACATGCTGGTAATAGGTTAGAAAATTGAGGGATATTAGCCGTGCCCTTTCAAAAGAACCAACTCGGCCTTTGCCTTAAGTAATTTATGAAAATCACGGAAAACCTCAATTTGGATGATCGAACGGGGATTAGAACCGTCGTCCTCTTGACTGCGAGCCCAGTATGCAACCGGTGGGGCACCTCGTTAGAATTAATACGGAAAATTGATACTGAGGATGCAGAGAAATGTTTTCATACGCTGAGAGCAGCAAACGAACTGTCTTAATCATTCTGATTGTGCAAGCAGACAAGAAAGAAAAATTGCTTGTTTAATTTTTTACGTCTTATTAACTTTTCTTCTGTTTCTTTTTTTAAATTGTACTAGCCCCTTTAAGTGTGTGAAACGTCTGGGCCGAATACGTCGCGAAACTACATGTATAGTATCTCTCGATCTTTTTAACGGTATCTAGAGTTTGTGCGGCGAAAATTAAAAATTTATTTGTGACTGTCTTATTGTTCGTGTATAATCGTTTTCATATCTCGTAGGTGGCACTCTTTTGGTCTCACAGAAGGTTATCATAGTAAATGTTTTTGAGGTTAGCATGTATTCATGTTCGTATTATTTAGATATGTTGCTAAAGTATTGTGTCTTTGCATTATTGTCTGCGTTTTTCATACTTATAAAGACATCGTAGGAGCTACCTAAAATTACGGAGTAATTAACATCTACGTTATTTACAACGCAGTTTGAGGCAAACAAAGAGTGCAAATGGTTAAATTAGGTAACTTGTGTAGGCAGCCCAAACGAGAGGCTGGAAACTAGAAAATAATGATGATGGGGATGATGACCATATGTAGTACAGCAACAGGTAATACAGGATTATACGAGGTGCATTCAAGTTCTAAGGCCTCCGATTTTTTTTCAAACTAACTACTCATCCGAAATCGATGAAACTTCTCGACGTAATCGCCCTGCAGACGTACACATTCTTCACAACGCTGACGCCATGATTCAATGGCAGCGGCGAAGGCTTCTTTACGAATCTGTTTTGACCACTGGAAAATCGCTGAGGCAATAGCAGCATGGCTGGTGAATGTGCAACCACGGAGAGTGTCTTTCATTGTTGGAAAAAGCCAAAAGTCACTATGAGCCAGGTCAGGTGAGTAGGGAGCATGAGGAATCACTTCAAAGTTGTTATCACGAAGAAACTGTTGCGTAACGTTAGCTCGATGTGCGGGTGCGTTGTCTTGGTGAAACAGCACACGCGCAGCCCTTCCCGGACGTTTTTGTTGCAGTGCAGGAAGGAATTTGTTCTTCAAAACATTTTCGTAGAATGCACCTGTTACCGTAGTGCCCTATGGAACGCAATGGGTAAGGATTACGCCCTCGCTGTCCCCGAACATGGACACCATCATTTTTTCAGCACTGGCAGTTACCCGAAATTTTTTTGGTGGCAGTGAATCTGTGTGCTTCCATTGAGCTGACTGGCGCTTTCTTTCTGGATTGAAAAATGGCATCCACGTCTCATCCATTGTCACAATCGACAAAAAGAAAGTCCCATTCATGCTGTCGTTGCGCGTCAACATTGCTTGGCAACATGCCACACGGGCAGCCATGTGGTCGTCCGTCAGCATTCGTAGCACCCACCTGGATGACACTTTTCGTATTTTCGGGTCGTCATGCAGGATTGTGTGCACAGAACCCACAGAAATGCCAACTCTGGAGGCGATCTGTTCAACAGTCATTTTGCGGTTCCCCAAAACAATTCTCTCCACTTTCTCGATCATGTCGTCAGACCGGCTTGTGCGAGCCCGAGGTTGTTTCGGTTTGTTGTCACACGATGTTCTGCCTTCATTAAACTGTCGCACCCACGAACGCACTTCCGACACATCCATAACTCCATCACCACATGTCTCCTTCAACTGTCGATGAATTTCAATTGGTTTCACACCACGCAAATTCAGAAAACGAATGATTGCACGCTGTTCAAGTAAGGAAAACGTCGCCATTTTAAGTATTTAAAACAGTTCTCGTTCTCGCCGCTGGTGGTAAAATTCCATCTGCCGTACGGTGCTGCCATCTCTGGGACGTATTGACAACGAACGCGGCCTCATTTTAAAACAATGCGCATGTTTCTATCTCTTTCCAGTCCGGAGAACAAAAATCAGAGGTCTTAAAACTTGAATGCACCTCATATGTATAGGAAACCGCGTATTTATTGCAAGGTTATGTTTGTGCTACTATAAATTTGTATTATTGAAATTGGGAGCTGCGTAATGTGCTAGCCAAGGTTGGGAAGGCTAGAGTAAAGTTGACTAGTCACCTTGGAGATGAGACAGGGGAAGTGGAAGTAGTACGAGGACCTACACACGTCATTGTCTGCCTGGAAGGGAAGACGTAGCTGACTTGCTAGAAAACTTCATAAACTTCTCTGATAGCGAGACATTATGGCAGGGTAAGTTTGCCATAAATGAACCAGTTAACTTCTGTCTCGAATTGAAGGAAATCTAATGTTTCAAATGTTGTGAAACTGAATGTCGGAATTCTGAGGTAATCTACATTTCAGGGTATAACGGTTGTTCTTGAAATACGTTTAATACCATTAGGAAAAACTGCTGTATCACTTTCCGCACAGGTCGATTAATGAATATACATTCCCATGAATGGACCAGTTGACCACCGTGAATGGTCCGTTAGATGTACGAGGGTGAGTCAAATGAAAACATTAAATCTGTAATAACAAATAGAATTTTCGCACCGTTATCCCGTAAGTTGGTAAGCGTGCTACAAACAGCGTGCAGAATGGCCTGTAGGTGCCAGAATAGTGCAGATGCACACATACCGTCGCAGTATCAGTATAAAGATGCCCGCCCCACTTGCGACTTGCACCAGGGAAGAAGAGCATTCTGTTATTCTGTTTCTGCGTAGTGAAGGTGTGAAACCTATTGAAATTCACCGACGAATGAAGGTTCAGTACGGTGATGCATGTTTGTCACAGCAGCAAGTCTACGAATGGAGTAGGAAGTTCGCAAATGGTGTAACTTCAGTGGAAGATGCTCCTCGTCCATGTCAGGCACAACGAGTTGTGACTCCACAGAACATTGCAGCAGCTGAAGCCATAGTGAAGGAAAACCGCCGAGTGACACTGAATGACATTGCAACATGTTTACAGATTAGGCATGCGTGAGCACACTAAATTGTGCATGATGTGCTCCAGTTTCACACAGTATCTGTAAGATGGATGCCTCGGCAGCTGACTCCTGAAATGAGAGAACGACGTTGATGCTCGTGAAGAACATCTTCGGCGCTTTGAACGAGAAGGTGATGGCTTCCCTGCAAGAATCGTTACTGGGGACGAAACCTGGGTTCACTTCCACCAACCGGAATCGAAGAGAGCGAGCAAGGAATGGCGCCATTCCTCATCACCAAAACCAAAGAAGTTTCGAACAGAACCATCAGCAGGGAAGGTTATGCTGAAACTCGTTTGGGACGAAAAAGGCGTTATTTTCGAGCATTACATGCCTAGAGGGACCACTGCAACAATCACAGACCTGCATTTTGAGTGTCTTCTCATACACCATACTCACCAGATCCCTTCCGTATATTTGGACCACTCAAAGACGCAGTGGGAGGAAAGAAGTTCCGTTCTCATGAAGAAGTGCGACACGCGGCGCATGAGTGGTTGCGCGGACTACCAAAAGAATTTTTTTCTAAAGAAATTTATGCTCTTTATAGGCGCTGGAGGACTTGCATTGAGCGTTGGAGAGATTGTGTTGAAAAGTGATACAGCTTTGTACCACTTGTGCACAATAAATAATATTTTAAAAAATATTTAAGGTTTTCATTTGACTCACCCTCGTACGTGGATTGGATAACAAGTAGTGGCAACACGGTAACATTTCATACCAGTCGTTTCTGTCGGACATTGTGCTACATACCCTCAGTATAACAGTCCAGCATCTCGATCGCCCACAGAGATGGAAGGTGTAAGGGTGTCCATCTCTCTCGATGTCTTGGAAGCACCACCCAATGTTACAGATGATGTTTTCTCCTGGGTTGTAGCGCGCGCCATGAAGACGTTCCTTCATTTCGCCACCTAGCGAGGTGGCGCAGTGGTTAGCACGTTGGACTCGTATTCGGGAGGACGACTGTTCAGACTTGAGTCCAGCCATCCTGATTAGGGTTTTCTGTGGTGAATACCATGTATATCCCAGTATCTTCCACCCTTCCGTATGCAGGAGCTCTAGCACCGGGTCCGCCGTGTGGTATCGCGCATTGTCATGAAGGATGATGGGATACAGTGGCAGAAGGAAACATTGTTGTGTGCTCTGACCACGTACCACTTCATCATTGATCCACCTAAATTTTTCGTGTTTCCTAAACACACTGATAGGTGTTCGAACTGGTCTCCCGCACTTTCAGGCTGTACACACCGCAACTGACTCAAACACAGGAGTCGCCGCTTACTTCACTACTTCAAATGACCTTCTGCCGTCAGATACTGACAGCGGAAATGCTATGTGACGCACATCCATCATGTTACTGTGGTGTTGCCACAATTTTTTATCAAACCCATGTACATCCGAACTTTCGTCATTAAACACCTCTTATTCCAATATACAACAGCTGGGTGGTTTTGAATGTGGCCACACAGTATAATTAAGAAAATAAAAGAATGGGTGAGTGGAAATATATATTAATATGAACAAAGAATATTGAGTCTTAAGTTAAAAATAGCTCAGTTAGCCCAATATTGAAGTGCAGTACCAATTCTAAATTGACATTATTATGAAATTAAAAGAAATTTTGGCTATTTTATAAAATACACTCCTGGAAATGGAAAAAAGAACACATTGACACCGGTGTGTCAGACCCACCATACTTGCTCCGGACACTGCGAGAGGGCTGTACAAGCAATGATCACACGCACGGCACAGCGGACACACCAGGAACCGCGGTGTTGGCCGTCGAATGGCGCTAGCTGCGCAGCATTTGTGCACCGCCGCCGTCAGTGTCAGCCATTTTGCCGTGGCATACGGAGCTCCATCGCAGTCTTTAACACTGGTAGCATGCCGCGACAGCGTGGACGTGAACCGTATGTGCAGTTGACGGACTTTGAGCGAGGGCATATAGTGGGCATGCGGGAGGCCGGGTGGACGTACCGCCGAATTGCTCAACACGTGGGGCGTGAGGTCTCCACAGTACATCGATGTTGTCGCCAGTGGTCGGCGGAAGGTGCACGTGCCCGTCGACCTGGGACCGGACCGCAGCGACGCACGGATGCACGCCAAGACCGTAGGATCCTACGCAGTGCCGTAGGGGACCGCACCGCCACTTCCCAGCAAATTAGGGACACTGTTGCTCCTGGGGTATCGGCGAGGACCATTCGCAACCGTCTCCATGAAGCTGGGCTACGGTCCCGCACACCGTTAGGCCGTCTTCCGCTCACGCCCCAACATCGTGCAGCCCGCCTCCAGTGGCGTCGCGACAGGCGTGAATGGAGGGACGAATGGAGACGTGTCGTCTTCAGCGATGAGAGTCGCTTCTGCCTTGGTGCCAATGATGGTCGTATGCGTGTTTGGCGCCGTGCAGGTGAGCGCCACAATCAGGACTGCATACGACCGAGGCACACAGGGCCAACACCCGGCATCATGGTGTGGGGAGCGATCTCCTACACTGGCCGTACACCACTGGTGATCGTCGAGGGGACACTGAATAGTGCACGGTACATCCAAACCGTCATCGAACCCATCGTTCTACCATTCCTAGACCGGCAAGGGAACTTGCTGTTCCAACAGGACAATGCACGTCCGCATGTATCCCGTGCCACCCAACGTGCTCTAGAAGGTGTAAGTCAACTACCCTGGCCAGCAAGATCTCCGGATCTGTCCCCCATTGAGCATGTTTGGGACTGGATGAAGCGTCGGTCTCACGCGGTCTGCACGTCCAGCACGAACGCTGGTCCAACTGAGGCGCCAGGTGGAAATGGCATGGCAAGCCGTTCCACAGGACTACATCCAGCATCTCTACGATCGTCTCCATGGGAGAATAGCAGCCTGCATTGCTGCGAAAGGTGGATATACACTGTACTAGTGCCAACATTGTGCATGCTCTGTTGCCTGTGTCTATGTGCCTGTGGTTCTGTCAGTGTGATCATGTGATGTATCTGACCCCAGGAATGTGTCAATAAAGTTTCCCCTTCCTGGGACAATGAATTCACGGTGTTCTTATTTCAATTTCCAGGAGTGTAATTGCCATTGCGTATAACTGTGGACAACTATGCCTGCAATTAAAACAGAAGTATCTTTCAGTACTCTTCCTAACTCAAGCCCAGTTTCCATGCAGCGACTTCCTCCTTTGCCCGCATCTCGTGGTCGTGCGGTAGCGTTCTCGCTTCCCACGCCTGGGTTCCCAGGTTCGATTCCCGGCGGGGTCAGGGATTTTCTCTGCCTCGTGATGGCTGGGTGTTGTGTGCTGTCCTTAAGTTAGTTAGGTTTAAGTAGTTCTAAGTTCTAGGGGACTGATGACCATAGATGTTAAGTCCCATAGTGTCCAGAGCCATTTGAACCATTTGAACTTCCTCCTTCCCATGCGTTCAATCATGACTTCCACTGATAGATTTTGATGTAGTTCAAAAAATCAGTCATTGCTGTTGCTGCTTTTCACTTGTTTCGTCTGACTCACTATCGGCAGCTTTCTCTGTAGGTTAGCGGGAGGTTCACCGCTACGTAATAATTGATCTTTGTATGGGAACTTTGGGTAACAGAAGAAATATTGAATTTAATTGATGAAAGGAGAAAATATAAAAATGCAGTAAGTGAAACAGGCAAAAAGGAATACAAACGTCTCAAAAATGAGATCGACAGGAAGTGCAAAATGGCTAAGCAGGGATGGCTAGAGGACAAATGTAAGGATGTAGAGGCCTATCTCACTAGGGGTAAGATAGATACCGCCTACAGGAAAATTAGAGAGACCTTTGGAGATAAGAGAACGACTTGTATGAATATCAAGAGCTCAGATGGAAACCCAGTTCTAAGCAAAGAAGGGAAAGCAGAAAGGTGGAAGGAGTATATAGAGGGTCTATACAAGGGCGATGTACTTGAGGACAATATTATGGAAATGGAAGAGGATGTAGATGAAGATGAAATGGGAGATATGATACTGCGTGAAGAGTTTGACAGAGCACTGAAAGACCTGAGTCGAAACAAGGCCCCCGGAGTAGACAATATTCCATTGGAACTACTGACGGCCGTGGGAGAGCCAGTCCTGACAAAACTCTACCATCTGGTGAGCAAGATGTATGAAACAGGCGAAATACCCTCAGACTTCAAGAAGAATATAATAATTCCAATCCCAAAGAAAGCAGGTGTTGACAGATGTGAAAATTACCGAACTATCAGCTTAATAAGTCACAGCTGCAAAATACTAACACGAATTCTTTACAGACGAATGGAAAAACTAGTAGAAGCCAACCTCGGGGAAGATCAGTTTGGATTCCGTAGAAACACTGGAACACGTGAGGCAATACTGACCTTACGACTTATCTTAGAAGAAAGATTAAGGAAAGGAAAACCTACGTTTCTAGCATTTGTAGACTTAGAGAAAGCTTTTGACAATGTTGACTGGAATACTCTCTTTCAAATTCTAAAGGTGGCAGGGGTAAAATACAGGGAGCGAAAGGCTATTTACAATTTGTACAGAAACCAGATGGCAGTTATAAGAGTCGAGGGACACGAAAGGGAAGCAGTGGTTAGGAAGGGAGTAAGACAGGGTTGTAGCCTCTCCCCAATGTTGTTCAATCTGTATATTGAGCAAGCAGTAAAGGAAACAAAAGAAAAATTCGGAGTAGGTATTAAAATTCATGGAGAAGAAATAAAAACTTTGAGGTTCGCCGATGACATTGTAATTCTGTCAGAGACAGCAAAGGACTTGGAAGAGCAGTTGAATGGAATGGACAGTGTCTTGAAAGGAGGATATAAGATGAACATCAACAAAAGCAAAACAAGGATAATGGAATGTAGTCTAATTAAGTCGGGTGATGCTGAGGGAATTAGATTAGGAAATGAGGCACTTAAAGTAGTGAAGGAGTTTTGCTATTTGGGGAGCAAAATAACTGATGATGGTCGAAGTAGAGAGGATATAAAAAGTAGGCTGGCAATGGCAAGGAAAGCGTTTCTGAAGAAGAGAAATTTGTTAATATCCAGTATAGATTTAAGTGTCAGGAAGTCATTTCTGAAAGTATTTGTATGGAGTGTAGCCATGTATGGAAGTGAAACATGGACGATAAATAGTTTGGACAAGAAGAGAATAGAAGCTTTCGAAATGTGGTGCTACAGGAGAATGCTGAAGATTAGATGGGTAGATCACATAACTAATGAGGAAGTATTGAATAGGATTGGGGAGAAGAGAAGTTTGTGGCACAACTTGACCAGAAGGAGGGATCGGTTGGTAGGACATGTTCTGAGGCATCAAGGGATCACCAATTTAGTATTGGAGGGCAGCGTGGAGGGTAAAAATCGTAGAGGGAGACCAAGAGATGAATACACTAAGCAGATTCAGAAGGATGTAGGTTGCAGTAGGTACTGGGAGATGAAGAAGCTTGCACAGGATAGAGTAGCATGGAGAGCTGCATCAAACCAGTCTCAGGACTGAAGACCACAACAACAACACATGGGAACTTGTCAGTATTAAAGCTTTTTGTGCGCTTTTTCATAATCAGGCCTCCTGTGATGTGGCAGCTTCGGGAATAGGAGAAATGTCTGCAAAAGAAGAGCCAAACGACTTGGTCTAGAAGCATTTTTTTTTCGATGTCCTTTGGAACTATTGGTGGTCTATTGAGATTTCCAAGCGTGATAGTGAACAGAACGTCCCTCCCGTCACTGCTGGTGGCGGTGCTGCTGCCTCTCTCACTACTGGTAACTCTTCATTGGATGGATCAGAGTGAACCACATTACAGGGTAGAAAAGTAATGATCTTTAAAGTCATCTATATCCACCACTCAGACTCCAGAACGAGAAAATCGCTTAATTGTCGTCCCTTGAGCTGTATTCCTCCCATATACTTTACCAAAAACTGCCGAAGCATAGAACAGGATCACTACAGGTTCTGGATGTGCTCGTAGCCATTTTTCCATTTCATCTACGTAGTGAATGCTTAAAGGTTTGCAGACAGACACATCTAAAAGCTATAAACTATGCTTGATGTGCCTGGGAAGAGAATGCAGTAACACTCCATTCTCCCAGCTAGGTGCAGTGTTTCCAGATTTTTTTGTATGGTTGTATGGCCACCAAAGAGGAGAAGAAACTTATGCCCCTTCGAAGGTTTTACTTTAGCAGTAATATATTTCAGGTATTTCAAAATTAATTTTCCATAGTAATAAATCTATTTCAAACTGTTTCTAACTCAACTTGCTAGAATAATTTTAAAGCGCTGGAATTAAATAATAATAGTAATATCATTTATTAAATATTTAATTGCAGTTATTGTTTACAACATACAATATTTTTACTTCAGTTTATATTTATGTACCATTCAGAGGAACAACAATTGCATCTTGCACGTATTTACTGTCAGTAAAATAAATAACTCCTAATACTCTGTGGACAGATGATATCCTTAAGTAATTTTACGGTATTTCCATGAATGGATCAGCGTTCCTTTCATGTGAACTAGCAATGGTTCAATGGTAGCTATGCTCACCATTAGATAGGAAGCTGCAGCAAACAATACAAATGTAAATATATCCATGAAAAGTAGATAAGATACAATTATCAACAGTGTACGCCAAGTTCACCTGGGATAATCAATCATCTGTTATCACCATACAAAATTCGATTTTAACGCAACGCAACATCAGATAACACAATTTCCTTCATGCTTTTACATCAGGTCTTCACTGTGACCTACAACTTTCGCACTAACATGATGGCATGTATGGCATGGTTAGTCGGTTCAGCTTAGCCAGATGGCAGCAGCTATCAACCAAACAAAAATATAGCGATGGTTCATCCACGGCACTGGTACGCTATTGCCAATCTTACTCTATGTACAACACTCAAACGTTATGTTAACAGTCGAATTTATTGTAAATCTATGAAATTAAATACTGAAGAACACTGTACTAATAGTGTAGGAACCACCGCTAATACTGCCTATTTTGATTTCCTTATGCAAAAAATATTTATTAATTATTGAAGCCGATATGTCGATAGAGACATGAGACTAAATATATACCCTACAAGTATGGGCTATTGTTTGGAATCAAAACAAATGGAGAAATCAGATAAAATGCGAAATTTATGAATATATAAGAAATTATAATGAAGTACATAATACATTTAAGTAATATCATTGAAGCATGCATGAAATTCGAAAAATCTTGGAACACGAAAGAAAAATTTTTTCAAGTCAGTTATAGGTTTAGAATAAAAGGTGGAAAGAACTGTTGTAATTGTTATAATGTTTTATTAATAAACTAATTACAAGCATACAAAATACCAGTGTAAAAGTTTAAATTACAGTTTTCATCTAAAGTATTTGATTTATAGAGTAATTTGTAAAATATCTCTTCCTCATCAAACTAGATCTGCAAAAGTATGTAAATGCCTACCTGCATGAATTATATTATTTTTATTGTTCTTAAATTGTAATACGATGTCACATCTAAAATAAATCTGAAAGTTGTTTTTGGATGAATGAAACCAATACTACTACTAACACAATCTGCTTCTAAGAGATGGGCATTTCAGTTGCGGTTACTATTTACACATAAAAGTCTGGTACAATTATTAAACAGTTTTCTTTGAAATGATCTGTCGCAGCTGCTTCTTCACAGTTCTGTCTGTTCATTGAGCAGACCACAAGAAGAAAATATCTTACAGCTAAATAACGTGCCCTTATTGCGCCATTTATAAATATTTTATAAAGTGAAAATGTGATTTTTTTAAACATGAAAATCTATTTAAAAAATTTACTCTTCAGCCACTGTCACAACTTAAGGTCCAAAAATTTTGTCATCATGAAATCAAATAAAAGAGCCAATTAACTCACTTCTGGCCTGATTGTAAAATATAAAATTAAAGGATAAATTTAATTCAGCATTTAATATTGAAATCTTTAGAATCTAACTAAAAGAGGCTTTCCAGTTTCCAAGTCAGCTCAGTGCAAATCTCCAAATCACTTGCATTAACTGAATTTCAGAAAATTTTTTTACAAACATTAAGACTCAGAGTTTCTTCAGTCTTAGCCTTTAACAGTATAAGACAATAATTGCAATCAATAAATGACAAAAGTAAAACGCATAGTTTTATCACCTGGTCCATTAGGTTCTACCAGTTGAGTGAAAAGTACAAATTCAACTTTTCTATGAAAATGCAGTGGCTTCTATCACAGCTACAGACACGCATAATCACGCTCTGACTCCACCCACCTGTTGGTTCAACAAATCAGCGAGTTCAACGACACGCTAGCCTGTAAATCTCACCTGCTTCGCTTTCACTGCGCAAGCTCAGAAGCTTCCCTCGTTACGACTACTCATTCGTACACTACAAATGACATTAAATGCCAGGGAAGTGGTTGGTTGGTCAGAAAACAAAAACTAAACTCTTTTCGCAAAACATACTGTATTTTTGAGGCTTTGTGCATTTCACTTAAATTTGGTGAATGTAAATATCATACTCATAATGAAATGTGCATTATCTGAATTAAAATAAGCCATCAATTCAGAGTAATCCTCTTCTCAACATACTCTCTAGGATCATGCAATACCAATGGTAGATAAAACACCCACGCGAGCATTACTCAAAGGCATTTGACGACGCGTTTACGGGGTATTCGGAAATTCCTGTTACAGACTTCTAGGACATGTAGAGTGGAGTGAGTACATAATATAACACTTTGAATGGGAACCTACATCTGGAAACTTAACGCTTCCGTTCAACGACTGTTTCAGTTCGGATGTTTAACTCATCCACTTCCGTTTGAGGAATAGAATTGGGTGTGACATAGCACAATTATTAGGCAAAAACTCGAAGTGAAACACGACGAAACATCCATTTACCACTTAAGCTGACTCATTTGTATTAACACCTAAATATTACATGTTTACATTACTCCAAAACAGTAAAGAACCCACCATTGTGTACAAACAGAACGTAATGTTAAAATGTTAATACAAATTAATCTGCTTAAGTGATAAATGGGTGATTCGTGGTGTTGCCTTTAGAGTTGTTACCTAATAATTGAACTGCGTCAAAACTAATTCAATTCCTCAAGCAGAAGTATATGAGTTAAGCATCTGAACTGAAACCGTCGTAAAACCGAAACGGTAAGTTTCCGGACATGGGTTCCTATTCAGACTATTATGTACTCACTCCCTCCTGCAGGCTCTAGAAGCTTTTAACGGGAATTGCCGAACACCGTGTATAATATTCTGCCACGTTGGACTTAGTGCACTAAAATATACTGCCTGGCACCGTTCACCTTAAGATTCCTCGGATTCTCCTGCTTACCGACTAAGTCGCAAGCATAAGGCCATTCGCAATTATCTAAAACAACATCGTACCAACAGCACAAAAGCTGGCGTACCGCTATTTACCTTTACAGTTTATATCCATGATGCAGTGCAGCAGTATAAGCTTTGTTCATTTAATTTAACCACGTCTAAGTCTGTAATTATTATCAACATTCAAAATAACACATTTAGAACCATCTGAGACTACTTCCTACGCGATTCTTCCTATTTCATTGAGCAAAATAGAGCACTAAATCATCTAACAGAACCACTGATGTCATTATATAGTCTCCGCCTAAACTCGTCTCGATCTCCTCGACAACTGACGGCTACCCCTAGAGTTAAACTTTTTCCTTCCTGTGATTACAGATACGTCAATTTTCGTGATAACCGTAACCAAATGTAACGTAAACTTTTACCCACTGGGACCATCTATTACAATAATTTTAGTATGCATATTTTTCATCCGATCATTCCCTTTAATGACGGATTATTTCGTGTCTCCCTCTCTTCAAGGACATGGATAGGTCAGTTCCTCTGAGTCCAAGAGTTCTCCCTCCACTCGAACAGCACCTTACATTTCTTTTGGGGCCGGCCGCTGGTGGCCGAGCGGTTCTGGCGCTACAGTCTGGAACCGCGCGACTGCTACGGTCGCAGGTTCGAATCCTGCCTCGGGCATGGATGTGTGTGTTGTCCTTAGGTTAGTTAGGTTTAAGTAGTTCTAAGTTCTAGGGGACTTATGACCTCAGCAGTTGAGTCCCATAGTGCTCAGAGCCATTTGAACCATTTGAACATTTCTTTTCGTCATAACTGTATTCATAAGCCAACCTTCTAGAAGGCTCGAGAAGCCACATTGTTCCCTCCCTCCATACGATAAATCTTCCGTCGACACCCAGCCTCCTTATAGTCACCTTGCTGCTTCGCCTTTCGCGCACCGAAACAGTGACAAACACGGCTCTCTTCCAACCTCTGCAGTTCTGCTGATCGCTGTATTTAATACTGCATAAAATTGAAGTCGTAAGTTCCATTTGCAAGCGAACTGCATCAATTGACTGGAAATCTTCCATTGCAAGTTTTCCAGTGTAGTTATCAGTGATTTATTTTTTGCCTTAGCTTACGTTATTACGTAGTCTTATATTCGGTATTGAGCTTGGGCAGGGATATGAAATAACACTCCCACTTTTCAAGTAACGTCAATGAATATCTAAATCATAGCGTGTGTACACGCTCTCTGTAAAATTTTTATAATTCTACGCCTTGCGGCAATTCCTTGCAAGATTAGTAGATTGGAAATACTGTCATGTCCAACTGAGTGATGTTAATTTGACTTTTGTTGTTGGTTTACTGTGATCGGCAATTTGTTGCATCAAGTATGAACTATGTCTGACAACGTTTGGTACAGTGATAGTTGCTTAGTATAGATGAGAGTGAAAGATCATAGTATGAACACCTGCATCTGGTTTGAGAGTTCCCGAAAACTATGCATAGAGTGATTTCAGTGCAGAGAATGACATTCTGAGTTGCTGGACGTGCACACCCAGCCACGAAAATGGTCATTGGCGAACATCTGAGTGTGATTTACGATAAAGAACACTGACTACAGAACACTTGTAAGGGTAAAGGGTGAGCTCACACTCCGACTTGTAAACTTGTCTGATAGTTTCCCTTAGAATTACTGCAGTATGACACCTTTACGTATGTGAATGGTACTGAGGTATTTCCAGTATATAAAGTATTGTACGGCCTTCATTTCTCCCCATCTGTTATGTACTCCTATTAACATAAACAACCAAACTTTCTTCTGTCAATGTTTATATCGTTTACAATACATTTATCTGTTGACATTTAGTACTTAAAATGCTTGAAATTCTATTTACACGTAACTTCACTTAACTTTATTATTCATATTCGCATTTCAAGTGTTATTAATTTCATTTAGGTAGTTAGTTTTCATCAGGGCACAGTTAATTAGAAAATGCAGTCAACAGATGCTAACACTTTAAATGCTTGTGAGCTAATTAGAACAAACCCGTACAATGAAAAACACCAACCGTAAGTTAAGCATTACGACTTTCGTCTAAACTTCTTTAAATTACCTAAAACTTATATCCTCCGGAATAATTAACAACTAAGATCACAAACAGACTTATTTTCCATCGCAGATTTTTGTAATAACCACTGTTTGCTTCCGAACGTGGAGTACCAACTTTCGCTACCTTAATTTTTCTGTAGAGTATGACATAAACCATTAGCTAATTAACTCGCAGCGCTTTAGTCCAATTTAAAAGATTTTCCTCTGTATCAAGAGTAACACATATAAAATTAGAGCTTCAGGTACGCTTAAGAGAAATATTATTTATTTACTTATTTATTTATACAAACACCCATGTGATGCAGCGCTGCGTGAACTTTGTAATTATTACCCAGATAAAAAATAGAGAAAGTCCTATATATAAAGTCCTATATATACTAGTGTGGAAAGATCTCTGACTCGATGGCTCACCTGTTCTGTTAGTATCTTGTTCTCTTACGCTTTGTTTCTGTTATCACTACCAATACGAGGTTGTTGCTGTGCTGCATTAGTTCATGTAAGTGTCGTGAAAACTGGTTCACATTAAAATACCTAAGAAATAAATTTCCTGCGTACAGGCTACTTTATTTAATCACCCTTTCAAAGAAAAGAGTAGTGAAAAAGATTAACGTGAGTAAAAGTGAAAAATCTAAATGCGGATACTTTCCGTTTGGTTCGCGATCTCTTTAAATTTCATTTTGTGCGCGATTGCAAGTTGTCAAAGTCTTAGAACCCGAAATCATATTTATTTTGCGAAGTCCAATAATTTTTCCGGATAATATTCTCCGAAGGGAAAAATTTCTGTGTTCGCGGTCAAATAAAAACTGACAAACGAATCGCTCTGCGAGCAAACTGTGGGCCGTAGCTATCTTCAGATATTTAGAAAATGAAAGCGATAGTGTTGCTAATTATTTTTGGCTGATATGCAAATTAATGACGATAAATCAAAGAGAGAAGTTTCATTCTTCATATACAGTTACCACAAAAGGTATAATTTTTAATACCGTAAGTGGTTCACATAACTTCAGCTTTTACGATTACTAATTTTGATAGGTAAACTTGTAACAACAGCAACGCAGTACTATTGTACATATAATATTTTTTTCTTCTGATTTTCGATAAATTAGTGTAATCGATGTTCTGATTTCATTTCTTTTTTTTCCATGTCGTTGTGTTAAGAAAACTGTAAACAAATTTCGATGTGAATATTAATGTTTATGTCAAATTTCAAGCAATATTATAACAGAATTGAAATGTAAGAAACGTTGAAATTATTGTAACATGTTTAAAATTGTAACTGTGCGTCTGGTCCATACGTAGGCAATGTGTTAGGATATGTAGAGTGCAAAACCTCGGGTGAATACCCGGCTTCTAAGGGAGCGGTAAAAGGTGAATGGCAGGCGAGCGCAGGAAAATGCACACGGGCACTGCACGGCATAACGGGCTCAGCAGTAGTAGTCGGAGTTGGGCATTGGTCTGAGCAACACGTTCTGGATCGAGGAGGCTCTCCTGGAAGACGTAGTTTAATTGAGCCTCGGATATGCCGTTCCGACGCCTAAACAGCATGGCAAAATTCCATAGGCACTAAATGGAAAAGTATTGCGATGCTATGAAGAAGTAAAGTGCCGATACATCAAGAGCCATTGCTGTGGTCGTATGTGTGCTCCGTGCCTCGCCATCTCGCCGCCCGCCAACCGCCGCACCGATACGAACAGGTTGAAACTTTTAGTACTGTATTCGTGTGGACCAGTGTTATTTTTGTTCCATACTGTTCAATAACAACTTAAATTTTACCAGAACAGTCCTATCATTTAATTACCCTCACAACTAACCTAGACAGGGTCCTTCCAAATATTGCGCAATCCGAGTGTCCCGAAATGAAGAATTAAAGTTTATGATAATAATAATTACCTGCAGACCTAGCTATGTTAGAATGATGTTTAAAGAACTGTTTTGTTAATGAATCAATAGAGGAATAACGAAGGTCTGACAAAGTTGGAAGATAATTTTGATATTGATTGAGTAATGAAGTTTAACCAATTCGAGACAGATATAATGGTATTTAAATGAGCAGGAAATAAGATGAAAAGAGTAGTAACTCATATATTGGAAATCTTGAGTGCATAATGATTTCAATAATTAATTGTTTTAATACAGTGATCATAACAGTTTCAAGGTCCCCCCCCCCCTTTCTTATTCATTTGAATTCTGAAGTGTAATGAACTGATTTGATCAGCAAAGATAAAGCCAAAACAGAAACCAAAATTTATCAGTGTTTTACCTTAATCAAAATTGACATTGTGTGTGTGTTTCGAAAGTGCTATTTCTAGGGAAACCTATGCCCGATTTTAATCAGATCAATAGACAGTACGAAGTTTTGTAGTAAACATTAGTGTTATGTATTTATGGTTTATCCCTATCAGTACAGAAAGTGAAATTATCAGTTCAATAGATTTTCTGGTTCTAAAATTTACCATATTATGCTGTGTTACTACGTGTTGTTTTGCTTGAACGTACATCAACTTGTACAGGGAAGAAACTCAGTTAATGCCTAATTAGGCTGGCGACCGTATTATTAACAAATTGGTAGCATCTTCTGTGTTGTTTCTTGTCCGTCCTGACGTGTAGTTGCATTTCGGACTTGCTTGCCGTATCATTGTTATTACAGAGTGGGTGTAAGTCTGATTTGCCTCCATTCAGGTACACGCGGTCAATTTCTATACAAAAATCCTTTCTCATATGGTGAAGCCCGTCAACTTACCATAGTACAGGCTTTAAGGAGTATCGTGCGCCCCGAAAGCGCAGCGTTACGAACTCAAGTTTTACTCCAGATTAGAGGTGCTAACGTTAGAAACTCTCTAATTAGTAATTTGAAGTAATTTATCATGATTGCCAATGTTGCGCTCATTGCTGTAACCCAGGTGGATTCATACTGCGTAAGCATAATAGTGACCATATGACTTTTTTCTAAATTTCTCACCAAGAACATTTTCTGTAAATGAAAATAACGTTAGTTCTTGCAGTTCATCAGAAACAGTGAAATCCAGCACAGCTAAATTATAAAGCATTCTGTAGTTTCCGAAACGGCAGGTTGTTTCAGTGGTCAAACGTTGGTGTTTACACGACCACCTTAGTCATGTCATTACCAGTACACGCGTGAGAACTTCAAGTAACGTCGATGCCGGGTCCGCTCCCTGTGTTGATTCACACCACATTTGTGAAGATTTTTCATGCAAAAATGCGCGCACCAACAAGTGCGAATCTTAAGCACTTTTACCTGTAAAAACATTCCTGTGATATTTGTAACCTCACTTAATGGATATTTTAAACAGAAATTTATTGTAAGCAGCACGAGTGGGGAACCTAATTGTCATTCGGCTGAACTACTGCTGGACTCAGTGGTTCATGAATCGTTTAAACGTACCAACAGGAACTGCAATAGGTGTAAGTTGTGTGGTTTTCATATAAATTTAAATTTAGTTTTGCACCACAACTGAAATTCAACTTCACCACTACCACTTAAGTACTGTGGGTCCTGATTTGAATATGGTCACTAATAACTTTCTGTAGTGTACGAACTGGTCACCGTAGTTAATAACTGAACTTCGAAAGGAATAAAAGGTGAGTGTTACTGTCATGCAGTGCACGGTGTTGTGTAGATATTTGAGCAAACACAATCCCGCACTCATTTAAACTTTCAGCTTATAGGTGAGCGAGACTGGTGCTATTGGAAACGAGACTACGAAATCCACGTCAGATCCGTCACTGAGGAACTCGAGATAAGCAGACGCCTGTCCCTACTGGCGCAGAGGAGCTTGCAAAATTAGGTCACCTTTTTTTCCGAATTCATACATTCTTACTTCATATTTAAAGTGCGCCGATTGCTTACGCCTCATATTAACCATAGAATATTCATGTTGGCGTAATGTTTTGTGAGACTGAATTCATTTGGGAAGTTTAGTTTTTGATACTTTAATCGTTAGGATCAGAACGTGATTTACCATTATGCTCTTTTCATTAACGTTGACACGTTCAGTCATAAGCTGGATTATTAAACTACGGTGTAATGCACGTCAGTAGGACGGGGCGGCGTAATAGGGAAGAGATGAGGGCACCAGCCGATGGGGAACAAGCAAACGCAGGGAGGCTCAGTGGGAGATGTGAGGGATTCGATTTTTACCCTTGAAAGGATGAGGAGCTTTACTTTTGGGACGCTAGATTATGAAGTTTGAGTTTAATTTTCTTTCTAAGCGGTAAGTGGCTGCATAGTACAAGACCTTATTTCTCAAGTCCAGTTGTCATCCTGAATTAGAAATATTTTGAGTGTTAGACCACATACCAATTTTAGAGTTTATTTACGTAAATGTGCTGATATACATTGAAGACTCAACAGTTTGGATATTTTATTCACGAACTGCGAAGGACATTATGACCAGGTAACTTTACTGAGAGAACAAGCGACACTGCATCAGAGTTATGTTTTAGTGAATAAACTAGTGAACTTTAGAGGCGTGCGGTGATTTAGCAGCACATGGTACATTTGATGTTTCGGTCCACATGACAACTCTACATCTACATGAACGCTGTGCAAACCACTGTGTAGGGCATGGCAGAGAGCACGTCACCAGTTCTTAAGGCTCTTTCCCATGCCACGTATGTATCGAAAGCGAGAAAAATGATTGTTTAAATGCCTCTGTGCCCGCTACAATTAATCTAATCTTGTCCTCAAGACCCCTACAGGAATGATAAGTAGCGAGTTGTAGTAGATTCCTAGACACATCAATTATAGCTGAATCTTGAACCTTTACAAGTAGTCTTTTTCGGGGAATCTTACGAATATCTTCAAGAATCTCTCAGATCAGTTTATTCAGCGTCTCTGTGACACTCTCCCTCAGGCTGGACAAAATTATGACCATTCGTGCTGCCCTTCTTTGTACACGTTCAATATTCTCTCTTAGAAGTGTTTGCTACAGGTCCACTGGAGCAGTATTGTAAGGTGGGTTTCAAGAGTGATTTGTAAACCGTCTCCTTTGTACACTTATTTAATTTCACCAGTATTCTACCACTAACGTGACAAATGGTTAAGCCTATGTGGTCTTTCCATTTCATATCCCTAAGAAGTGTTACACGCAGGTATTTGGCATCAGAGTATGTGGTGTCTTCCTGTTGTGGCAGAGAGTGCATTAGCCTTCAAAGTACTTAAACAACACCACTGGGAGGCGACGAGTGGCCGTGAGTGACAGTGGAAGTTAGACTGTGGTCTGACAGTGGAGCGGACACAAGTTGGAGCCAGCAGCGCGGGCCTTCGGCAGCAGGTGCAGGGCAAGACCTCGTGGGTGGAGTTGGTCCATGGAGGACACGGCGTCCAGTCCTGTTTACATCCTAGAGTGACTGCTCCCTGGAGTTGTCCTGCGAGCAGCAGCAAGGCCTGGTCAGAGTGGATGCTTGGACAGACGTGTCATTGTAGCAAGCTTGCAAAACAAGCAATTCGCCCTATACGCTAGAGGCATGGACCAATTTGTGTTGTTTGGTGGCCGGGCAGTTGGTCGGACAGCAGTGGAGCTGCAGAGTTGGGCAGTGAGACGCGTGTGGTGGTTTGTTGCTGTCAGCTGGAGATGGTGGCCACTTATATATGCAGAAAGGGCAACTGTTGTTATCGAGTGTATTTTGAGCTGAAGTATGGAGAGCTACCAAGAAATGACAACAAGGGAACAACAAAGCCGGCCGCTGGTGGCTGAGCGGTTCTGGCGCTACAGTCTGGAACTGCGCGACCGCTACGGTCGCAGGTTCGAATCCTGCCTCGGGCATGGATGTGTGTGATGTCCTTAGGTTACTTAGGTTTAAGTAGTTCTAAGTTCTAGGGTACTGATGACCTCAGCAGTTGAGTCCCATAGTGCTCCGAGCCATTTAAACCATTTTGTAACAACAAAGATAGGTCCGAGCAGTATGGACAGAGCTGTAAGTTCATGTGGACAGCAGCGGCACAGCCTGCTGGACTCAGGGCCTGAGATAGCATCTAATGGCACTTGTTGTCAGATTATGCACTTGCGTTCCTGTTCTGGATTCGGTGACTGTCACTGGTGTTTTGACTATAGAGGACACCACGCCAACTATGCACAGGTGAATGCGATATCTACGAAGTCGTCCTGAGTTTTGGTGTATAAGATCTGTATTAGGCCAGTGGTGCGTCACGAAAACATTCGTTGTTCAGTAGCTTACATTCTAGTTGTGATTCACAGTCAAACTAGTCGTCCGACTTACTATTTTCCTCATGGTGAGAGACGTGGCAGTTTTATGACTGTCCATTGTACATGCTGACTGTATGCCTATCCAATGACTGGATACAGTAAAATAATGAAAGAAAGAACTGAGAAAGTACAAGCAAGTTTAGACGTATAGAGAATTTTAGTAGATTAAGTCTACCAAAAACCACAGTGTGAACCGAGATCGCGAGATATTCAAGTTTCACTTCAGCTGGTCGATCTATATTCTCGTGTGCCAAAGAAAGCAGACTTCTCCCGTGTCACAAAGTGTGGTGCTGTTGACTGAGGAAAACCAAGACACTGGGACTTGACTCAAGCCACGGTGTCGGCGAATTTTCGATGGCTGACTGATGTATGTGAACTGTGACCTAACCGAAAATAATGCATAGTTTGCAGTAGCAGACACCCTTTTTTTCCAAAGGGGTGTAAGAGTCAAAACTGACGTAAAAAGTCACATGACAAGTAGAGAATAATAATGTTGAGAATGGTAATAGTAGAAAAGTAAGTTTCTGTCAGGTATGGTTCTGTAAGGGTTGTGCGTGGAGCAATCGACAGAAGACATTATAATATGAAAACATTAGCAGTTCTTAAAGGTGGTGGTGGGATGTAATTGTTGTCCCAGTTGGGGAGTAATGGGGAATACGCGCCAATATTCAGGAGAACGCGACTGCAGTCTGGATCTCCCGGACTTATTGTGTGAGGCGCCTCCACAGTTGCGTCAAAATACGTTTTGTCTTTGCGCCTATTACAGAAATAACATATTTTCAAGCCAAATGTCGTAGCAAGTGACTTTTTTTGATGATTATAAGTATTTTTATTTCACGACAAATTCACACAATTTGACAATGCGGGACAGAGAGCAAGGTTTACGTCACAGTGCCATCACTACAGTGTTCGTAGGTAAGTTCGGGGAGGGGCTGGTCTTTACCATCCCAGTGTCGACTACCTCCTTGTTGTCATTTTAGCGTTGCTGATGACCATTTTGCAGCGACAGGGAAAGAATATGAGTATATTGTGTTTGTTCAGAAAGTTACAGTATTTCCTAAACTATCCTGGTAGTGTAGTAGCAAAACCAGCATGGCAAATACGCGTTTCAGAATAGAGGACTTGTGCAGATAACGATTGACCATTCTGGTACAAGTACAGTTCTCTTACTTATCGGTAGACTCCGGGAGTGAGTCAAACGTTCGCGAGAGCACTGTGACTTTTGATCGTCGCAGCTGGAACTTTTATTCAGCCGCCGTCACGATTGTACACACACAAATTGGAGGACGCTGGGCCTCGACAATACATCATCATTTCATCAGATTTGTGTGTCGTGGATTTGAGAGTATAACCACTTCTCCAGAGTACTATTTTCGTAGTAGTTTCGCACTCAGAATTCAGAGGCTGCTGTGTGACGTTCACTTGGCAGCTCTATTGGTAAGATCAGGTGAGTCTGTCAAGTGTGGATGGTACAGCTGGACATCGAAGATGCAGAACCGTAAAGGCAGGCCTGCTATGTATTAGATCCTAGGATCCCTGATAGAGTATCGATTCCTGACACAGGCAGTTCACTTTAGGTACCTTGGTCATGAGAGTTTGGACTGTTGCTGTCTTCTGTCGTAGCATACCAATTTGTTTTGTCATGCTGGACACTTAAAGGGAACTAATCGAAGTCACGTAAAATACGACGGGAGGAGCAAAAAGATTACAGTTGGGACCTTTGCTAGGCCCAGTTCTGTCTGGCTGAAATAGTTACAGTTGTTGCACTTTTATTGAATTTACCACTCGGTGTGTGTTGTTATATTACTCCTGTGTTGAAATAGGTGATCTTATACCTAATTGGATGACCTAGTGTTTGAATTTACTGGTCCTGTTTTTGTGTACATACCGTGACGGCCTTTTTCTATGTTTCTGAGCTGATCTATTTCATGCTGCCTTCAGTTGGCTGGGAGAGTTAACATTAGCTTTAGGGGTTTTTATGTCAGTTTTCACTTTGTATTTTATTGTGAACTGTGTCCTCAAGTTATGTCTTTCTACCCTATTCCATTATTGTCCCTCCCAGTTCGTATAGTTGAGGCATTATAGGCTTGTTCACTTACCTTGTGCTCTCTTGTTCTTGAAAGGCTGCATCTGCTTCGAAGGCAAGCAATTTTGATGAGTTGGCAGTTTCTGTCGAATACTAAGTTCGTGTGTCTTTTTTGGATCTGAACGCAAGTAATATTTCAGTACGTTTTTATTATACCCGTGTTCTATGATTTGTTGGACTGTGCTATTGAGACATGTTTTTAAACTCGATAAGTATTTCATCTGCCACAACCCCGAATTACTTACCCCTCCCAACGTTTCACTGCGAAAAAAAATTAATTCCTTGTAGCACGTAGCTCATTTGATACATAAATTCCACCTACAATAATTAATTAATTAATTCATGTTGTACTTACCGAGTCTGTGAACAACACTTCAGTCTTGCTACTGTTAAGAGGAAGTGTTCCGCAGGTACGTGTAGTCGGTCTCCAGACGGAAACTGATGTATCAAATACTCGTACTACTTCAAGTAAATCCGATTTTGAATATACCCGGGGCTGTTCAGAAAGTAAGGCGACTTTTCAAATTGCACTGGAACTTACATTCGATTATCGATCCTTTCTTTTATGTTGGTACACACGCCCGAACATATGTTGACAGTTTCAAGTGTACAGCATACTTTGTTTCTAACAGATAGAAAGGTTTTATGTGTTTTAGTGAGCTCGGTGTTATTCGATTATTATAAAAATGGAACAATGAATTTGCATCAAATTTTGTGTGAAAAATGCAATCAAGTGTTCTAAAACACTTGAAATGTTGACAGTGGCATATGTTGAGTCTGCTCTAAGTAAAAAAATGTTTACATGTGGTACAGGCTCTTCCAAGATGGCCGACAGAATGTCAATGAGGAACCTCGCTCTGAACGCCCCAGCATATGAACAACAGATGATTACGTCGAAGCTGTGAAGAAAATTGTTTTGGAAAATCGTCGAATTACCGTAAGAGAAGTTGCTGAGGATGTTGGCATATCGGTCGGCTCGTGTCATGCATTTTTTTTCCAGTGTTTTGGCATGAGACGCGTGTGTCAGCTAAGTTTGTTCCAAAACTTCTCAATATTGATCAGAAGAACCACTGCATGAGCATCGCTCAGGAGTTCTTCAATGACATCAATGACGGACCTGATTTGCTCAAAAGGTTCATAACTGGTGACGAAACACGGGTTTAAGGTTATGATGTCGAAATCAAAGCCCAATCCTCGCAATTGGAGCATCCCGGAGAGCCAAGACCGAGAAAAGCACGCCAAGTTCGATGTTTTTCTCACTGTTTTTTTCGTTTACAGTTATGTAGCGCACCATGTATTTTTGCCTCAAGATCGTACGGTCAATAAGGAGCATTACCTCGACGTTTTGCACCATTTGCGAGAACCAATACGCAAAAAGCGTTCGGATTTGTGGAAAAACAATTAGTGGCTTCTGAATCACGACAATGCACCTGCTCATTCATCGTTGCCTGTGAGAGATTTTTTGGCCGAAAACAACGCGACAATCATGTGTCAGCTACCATATTCATGAATTTGGCCCCTTGAGTCTTTTTCCTGTTACCAAAACCGAAGAGACCTATGAGACGAACATCTTCAACGATTAAGGAAATGAAAACTGCATTACTGGAGGGACTCAAGGCTGTACCAAAAAAAGCTTAAGAGAAGTGCTTCGAGGATTGGGAGAAGCCTTAGTACAAGCGTATTGTATCTGAGGGAGGTTACTTTCAAGGGGAAAACATGAATAATGATGAATAAATAAATATTTTTTCATAAAAGTATAAAGTCCGTTTGCTTGCAACACCATTATTGATAAAGAACACTTCGAATTTTTCAGAAAAAATTGCAGATGTCATAATTCAATAGGCAGATTTCTTTATGCAGGTGCCATTCGAACGCGAAGGAGGTGGATCCAATTGTACTAGTAAAGAGTGTAGAGCCGAAAATTAATTTCATCTCGTCATTATACAGTAAGTCTATTACATTGTTCGGGATTGAACTCAAAATTTATGTACAGTGTTTCGATAGGTACTTCGGCAGATCAATCACAAAGGGTTGTCGAAATGATTTTATTATCACCTTAGAAAAAAAACCATGCCTTAACCAAGAGCTTGGTACTGTTGTAAGTCTCTCTCTACGCGTTCATTCGTCAATACGTCACATTTACCCGACGGTGGATGACTTAGTGGAGGGCTTGGATGAAGATGTCTACCGTTCGGACGCTCATAAAACGTTCTCCCTCGAAATTCGCCTTTTCATCGTTCTGAAGGTGACTGCCACGGAATGATTCCATCACCCACGGAAAAAGGAATTAGTCACTGGGCGCATTGTCAGGAGAACACCGGCTTGGAACAAAGTTTGCCAGCTCAGGCAATAGGTTGTTCGTGTGTGTGTTCTGCACAGAATTATCTGCAACGTTGCCATGGGGAAAAAGTACTGTCCCTCCCCCTCCCCATCCATCCCGGACATCCCGTGAAGCTTCGTATTTTCAAAATTAAAGGAAATTATTTCTAAGTTGCAGAGATACAAATAGACCAATATTTACGACATTTAATATTAATAAATTGTCGATAGGTAAAGTGATTGAAGAATTATGTATTAAATCTAATCTAGCAAACTTTGCTCGTGAAACGCTCACAGACACCACATCAAAAGTAAAGTTTAGGGGTGAGATATCTAGGCATTCAAAATAGAAACAGGAGTAGCACGAGGTGACAGCCAGTCTCCACTCGTCTTCGCCTTTGTTCTAACGAAAATAGTAAGAGAATGGAAATAAAAGCTAAAAGAACGTAAGCTTTCACCGGTAAGAGTGGGGACTAATACCAAGGATGTTGAAATTCACTGTTATGCACGTGCGGACGATTTTGCCATTCTTTCTGAAAACACAACAAACTCAAAAAAATAAATCAATCTCTTCGAAAAAAATAGCCAACAAGGTAGGTTTAAGAGACTGAAAAAAAATTATAAGCTTAAGAAATGCTCCAGAAATTCTTGTAACAGATATTAGACAGAAAAAGAGCGCTGATAAATTTAAATATCTGCCAGAAAAGATCAGGAAAATTTCTTACAAAAATGGAAAGAGCATATGACATAACCAGGAACTTTTACAACAAAAGGTGTCTGTCTAAAAATTTGATAAAACAGCACTACATCACAATAGTACAACCAGAACGTAGTTTTGCAAGTGAATGTTTAGTATTGAATTACAAATTACACGAACCTGAAGTCCTAGTATGAAGAATCATAGAAAAAATACTATGTCCGTTAAGAAAGACAAAGGTATGGAAATTAAGTAGTAATGAAGAAGTATATCGCATCATAGAAAACGTAACAGCAACGCTACAGAAGAGGCGACTGCTATTTTTGGACATTTATACAGAATGAACGGCAACAGGTAAACCGAACAGATTTTTAAATATCTTTGGGACTAGAAGTCAACAGTAGTCTCGATTCATGAATTTAGGAAATACTTGGAAAGAAAAATTATAAGTGAAAAAATGAAACAAGAAGAGAGATTTTTAGGACGAAAGGAGGCGTCAAAATGGTCTGAGGAAGGAGAACGGATCCATAGTGAGAAGATCAAAGAATACTGGAAGAAGAAGAAGAAAGAAGAGCAAAGGAGAACACTGAAAATCGGGCGTGTACCTTAGATGACCGGAAAAAGAAAAGGAAGAAGAAGAAAGAAGAAGAAGTATTGTCTCTATCTGTAAGCAAATGTAGCACTAACTGACTAACACCTTCACGCACCCGTCCAGTCTCACTGGAAAACAATTGGTACGGTAATGACCACACTGGAAGCATCTGCGCCACCTCAACATCGTGTCACCCGATGATGGTGCAGTGTTACCGTGCTCTATTGCCAACTCGGCATGGGTTGTTGTAGCGTTCAATAAATTCTTCCCGTCTAACAATCCGAGTCTTTTCGAATAGAACACTCGAGCTTCCGACGGCTATCTCGGCCACTACGAGGTGCCAAAAACCAGTGACCGCCGTGGCTGGCACGGATCTCCCCTTAAAGGGGGACTATCTCGTCATTTGGAAGCAATCGGACAGGGCCGAAGTGACGGGTGCGTGCACGACCAGCTGTGCAACTTTTAGCAGCAACGGTCGGCCGCAGACGAGGTCCACGAGAAAGGAAGGCCGCGGTGCGTGCGTCACGAAGGTAGGCGTGAGCTCGCTCGATCGATCAGCTCATCAGACTAACTGCATTTCTAAACCTGGTAACTTGCAGCTGGGCGTGTACTTACTAACGAGAATTACATCTTGTACTGGAATCTGCTACTATAAAGTCTTACTGATTAACAGTACTACACCAAAATTTAAGATCTATGCTCGATATGAATGGTATAACGGCTTCTTTATAGCGTTTAATGTCATCTGCTCAACAGTCCTCATTTCATACAAGAAATGGTGCCTTATGCAACTGATAACAATTGTTGCATGATTTTAATTTTATTGTACCCCAGTACAGCCGTGTGAAATTATTAGTAGGCCTACGGACTTCCGTCTATACATGGCCGAGGTACTTGAGGACAATATTATAGAAATGGAAGAGGATGTAGATGAAGATGAAATGGGAGATATGATACTGCGTGAAGTGTTTGACAGAGCACTGAAAGACTTAAGTCGAATCAAGGCCCTGGGAGTAGACAACATTCCATTAGAACTACTGACGGTCTCCCAAAGAAATCACGTGTTGACAGATGTGAAAGTTACCGAACTATCAGTTTAATAAGTCACAGCTGCAAAATACTCACGCGAATTCTTTACAGACGAATGGAAAAAGTGGTAGAAGCCAACTTCGGGGAAGATCAGTTTGGATTCCGTAGAAATGTTGGAAAACGTGATGCAGTACTGACCTTACGAGTTATCTTAGAAAAAAGATTAAGGAAAGGCAAATCTACGTTTCTAGCATTTGTAGATTTAGAGAAAGCTTTTGACAATGTTGACTGGAATACTCTCTTTCAAATTCGATAGGTGGCAGGGGTTAAATACAGGGAGCGAAAGGCTATTTACAATTTGTACAGAAACCAGATGGCAGATATAAGAGTCGAGGAGCACGAAAGGGAAGCAGTGGTTGGGAAGGGAGTGAGACAGGGTTGTACCCTCTCCCCGATGTTATAGAATCTGTATATTGAGCAAGCAGTGAAGGAAACAAAAGAAAAATTCGGAGTAGGTATTAAAATCCATGGAGAAGAAATAAAAATTTTGAGGTTCGCAGATGACATTGTAATTCTGTCAGAGACAGCAAAGGACTTGGAAGAGCCGCTGAACGGAATGGACGCTGTCTTGAAAGGAGGATATAAGATGAAATTCAACAAAAGCAAAACGAGGATAATGGAATGTAGTCGAATTAAGCCGGATGATGCTGAGGGAATTAGATTACGAAATGAGACACTTAAAGTAGTAAAGGAGTTTTGCTATTTGGGGAGCAAAATAACTGATGATGGTCGAAGTAGAGAGGATATAAATTGTAGCCTGGCAATGGAAAGGAAAGCGTTTCTGAAGAAGAGAAATTTGTTAACATCGGGTATAGATTTAAGTGTCAGGAAGTCGTTTCTGAAAGTATTTGTATGGAGTGTAGCCATGTATGGAAGTGAAACGTGGACGATAAATAGTTTGGACAAGAAGAGAATAGAAGCTTTCGAAATGTGGGGCTACAGAAGAATGCTGAAGATTAGATGGGTAGATCACATAACTAATGAGGAGGTATTGAGTAGAATTGGGGAGAAGAGGAGTTTGTGGCACAACTTGACAAGAAGAAGGGACCGGTTGGTAGGACATGTTCTGAGGCATCAGGGGATCAAAAATTTGGCATTGGAGGGCAGCGTGGAGGGTAAAAATCGTAGATGGAGACCAAGTGATGAATACACTAAGCAGATTCAGAAGGATGTTGGTTGCAGTAAGTACTGGGAGATGAAGTAGCTTGCACAGAATAGAGTAGCATGTAGAACTGCATCAAACCAGTCTCAGGACTGAAGACGACAACAACAACAACACGAACTTCCGATCATTGTAGGACTTAGAACAGTAGGACTCCGTAATAGAGGATTCTAGTAGAAGATGTGATTCTCGTTTGTACGTACATACATAGTTACGACATAACAAGTGTAGCAATGTCTTACGTCTGGTGAGTTAAGCGAGCGAGTGAGGTCAGGCCTACCTTCGCGACATAAGCGGCCCGACCTGTATTTTTCGTAGGCCTCGGCCGCGAGACCATTGACGTCACGTGGTGCAAGGCAGGCTCGACAGAATAGGAACACAAAAAAGGTGCGCGTTCCGACTTCAGACCCGTGAAATCTCGCGTCCGTAGCTCTGGTGCATATCTGTCCAGTGCTGCGGTGGCACTGCAATCGCATGTCGATGTGATACATTCCTTAAAAGTAGCCAGTAAAGTCACATTTTTCAGATATTGTTTGTGTGGCCCGTTTAACATATGGCAACGATACTACGCAGACGTCAGAATAAAATAAGACGGGTAGCACTACAGAAGATAAGTTTAAGACATTCTTAATCGATCCGAAATCTTTGGGTACAAAATTTCCTCTGGGTGGCTCCACTTTTCTAAATGATTCTCTGCTACCTCAATAGTACATTTAACGGGTTCAGATGTCGTATCTGTGAGCCTAATTGTGCGTTTTTAGTCGACGGTGATTTCTTTAAAGTGTGGCAGTGTCATACGGTATACTATTATTGTGCAACAACGCACAGTACTTTGCAGTTATGCCCATGCCGACATCAGCCTGCTTCATTTTATATGGCGTAATTGAAGCTACTCCGTTGTCGATAAGTCGGCTATCTGAAGATGGGAAGAAAGCTCGGAATAAAGATATCTGGTGTTACCGAGAGGAATATACCCGCAAATATTACCGTCAGGAAATAATGCATGTCGTACTACATCAGCTTTTGCATCTTCACATTAACTCATCTCGAGATTCCAGATAATGACAATCGAAGAGCATAAACAGATGCCGCCTCAGGTATGACATCCTCTTTCCGGACAACTTCCCAGACAGTAACCATTGTTATACCACTATAATGACGAAAGCGGCGAGCGTAGCTACGATTTCGATTAAGAATATAAAACATCGAATAAAACATTTCAGTACGGCAATTTCACTACTAATTCCTTATCAACGAACTGAAAACACTTTATACCCTATGTTTTAATCCAATCTGCTAAACCTATAATTTTGATCCACCAAACTGAATCCACCATTTAGAATTTTGTAATTCCGACTTCGGTTTCTTAATCATCACACAAAAAACTAAAATGAACACAGTTTTGTAGGATTTTATAACCATATCTCTATTTTGTGCAGGCTCTGGAAAGAGTTGGTACGCTATGAAAAGCCATATTTGACACTGCCATTCCCACCTAGCTATATACGCCTTGCGTCCATCTTTGTTTCGCTCTATATCCGACGATGCGTCTAAACTCTGTTTGTACCACCTGTCACCACCAAAATTGTTTTGCTGTTAAATCTAATCTCGGCCGCCTCCTTTATGAGGGAATCTCAGTATGAAGGTGTGGTGTCACCGCCAGACACCACACTTGCTAGGTGGTAGCTTAAATCGGCCGCGGTCCACTTAGTACATGTCGGACCCGCGTGTCGCCACTGTGATCGCAGACCTAGCTCCACCACCAAGGCAGGTCTCGTGATACGAGAGAGCACTCGCCCCAGTTGTACGAGAACCTAGCTACCGCCCAGTTGTACGAGAACCTAGCTACCGACCAGATGTACGAAGCCTTTCTCTCTCATTAGCCGAGAGACAGAATAGCCATCAGCTAAGTTAATGGCTACGAACTAGCAAGGCGCCATTTGTATCAGTGCCTATAGCTTACGAGTATTCAAGAGAGATGTATTCCAAGGACTAATGAAAAGATAAGTAATAAGCATCTACATACTTTTCTTCTTATTCATTTATAAGTTCTCATGTTCCAGACTTCACGCCCGTCTGCTTTAGCCGTGCGTGCCCTATCGGCTACAGCGTTAGTCTAGAGTTCATTTTCAGCCATATCAACTTCACGGTGTCGGCCCAGCTACCGACACAACATTTATTGGCGACGAGCAAAAGCGTTTGTATTAATTCGTTTACAACATTGGCGCCGATTTAAAGTGTTTTCTGATTGCTTACATTTAATTGTGTAAAGGCTTCGCCACATTCTCCAGATGTACTGTCCGAGTTTTATCGCTTGCAGAATCAGCAGACGCAGGCGTTACTGGATGCCCTTGGACAGCTCGTCCAGGGTCAACGTACCATTCAAACCGATGCGGCCGCCGCCGCTTCTTCGCTACCGCTGCCACTAAACGCTGTTGCACCTCCCTTTCGACCATACGTGGCAGCCGATGAGACGTGGCAAGAGTGGTCTCGCCAGTTCAACTTCCACCTTGCTGCCTACAGAATTCAAGGTAATGAGCGGCAGCCGTTTTTGCTTTCTTGTGTCGGTGTGTCCACATACCGTGTGATAGTGAAATTGTTTCCCCGACGCGACGTAGCAACTCTGTACTACGAGGAAATTTTGTCTGCATTAGATGCCTATTTCAAAGAAACAGTTAATGTGGTTGCAAAACGGTATACGTTCTTTCGTACAAAACGTACGGCCGGTCAAACTAATAGGGAGTGGGTAGCAACATTGCAAGGACTTACGAGGGACTGTGCCTTTGAATGTGACTGTGGTCTTTCTTATTCAGATACAATGGTGCGTGATGCAATAGCACAGAACGTTTCTGATGTTCGCATACGGGAGCAAATTTTGAAACTAGTTAATCCCTCCCTTCAACAAGTGATAGACATATTGGATAGACAGGACACACTTGACTGTGCTCAGGAATCTTTTGAAACTTCGCCAGCCGTGTGTAACATTAACCGGCCCGCTGGACGCGCTGCGCGGCCCGGTAACCGGGCCTTGCGCACGTCGACACAGCGACCGCCGCGTGCTAAGCCAGGTGTGCCGCGCCAGCCCACAAATGCAGTGAAATCGTGCCCGCGGTGTGCTACTAGACATTCGCGTGAACATTGCCCGTCACGCCAAGCTATTTGCTTTTTCTGCAATAAGAAAGGACATGTTCAAAGTGTTTGCCAGAAAAAGCTCAGGTTAGACAATCACAATCATTCCAGGCCCTTTGCTTCGCGCCGGAATCGAACCAAGGACACTCAGGCTCGTGGACCTTCGCCTATGGACATTCATGTTGTTAATTCCGCTTCGTCCGGTGACACTTTCTCTAACAGTAACTGTGTTCGTCCCACAAAAACTGTGCGTCGACGTCGCCGGAAATCACGTCAATTAGCAAGTGATTCTGTACCAGTGTCTGTTCCAATTGCACAAAACAGTCGCTCTTGTCGTCAGCAGAACAATAAACTTTTTGTGGACTTAGACTTTGACGGCAAAGTGATACCATTCCAGCTCGATACCGGAGCTGCAGTTTCATTGCTCAATCATGACACGTACAAACAACTGGGCAAACCTCCGTTGCGTTCCGCAAATGTTAAGCTAACTACATATTCCGGACAGACAATTCCTGTGTTAGGACAGTGCAGCCTTCTTGCAACATACAAGGGACAAACAAAACTTGTGTCATTTTACTTTCTTCGTTCTTCTTCTGCTGTGAACTTGTTTGGTCTCGATTTATTTAAGTTGTTTAACATGTCTATTGTAAATCAGGTCCTATCGGTGAATCAGACTGTGCCTACAGACAGTGTTTCTCGGCTGTGTGACGAATTTGCAGACATTTTTGCACCGGGCTTAGGTTGCGCTAAAAACTATGAAGCACATTTGGAACTGGAAGGAAACGCGCAACCGAAATTTTTCAGAGCGCGCAATGTTCCCCACGCATTGCGTCAGGAGGTCGCAAGAACATTGCGTGGACTTCAAGGCCACAGTGAATCCACAGCTAGTGACTGCTACTTTTCCTTTGCCCCGCCCGGAAGATCTTTTTGCTAAACTGTGCCCGGGAAAATATTTTTCAAAGTTGGACCTAGCCGATGCGTACTTGCAAATACCGGTGGACGACGAATCCCAGCGCGTATTGGTGGTTAACACGCATCTTGGATTGTACCGCTTCAACAGACTGCCATTCGGGTGTGCATCCGCCCCTGCCTTGTTTCAGCAATATTTACAAACTATTTGTGCGTCGGTCCCTACTGCAGCAAACTATCTGGACGATATAGTGATCTCCGGACAGACAGAAGAAGATCATCTTGCGAACTTACGAACATTATTTCAGGTCTTGCGGCATAATGGTCTTCGCTTGAGGAAGGACAAATGTGTGTTTTTTGCTCGTGACTTACCATACCTGGGACATGTCATTAATGCCCAAGGCATACATCCGAGTCCAGAGCACCTCCGTGCCATTCAAGAATTGCCTTCCCCTCAAAATGTGAAACAGCTACAGAGTGTGTTGGGTAAAATTAATTATTATCATCGCTTTCTGCGCAATGCCTCTTCTATTTCAGCTCCGCTTCATCGCTTACGCCGTAAAGGTGTTCCGTTCGTCTGGACGACGGAATGTGAACGCGCCTTTCGCCAGTTGAAATCGGCGTTGCTTTCTAATACTTGCCTTACGCCATTCGATCCCCAGAAACCCCTTTTGTTGATGGTAGATGCATCGGATTTCGGGATCGGTGCTGAGCTTGCGCACAAAGTTGGCTCCCATGATCGCCCTATTGCCTTTGCGTCCAAATTGCTCTCGTCTGCGCAAAGAAATTATTCACAGATAGAGAAAGAAGCTTTGGCTCTCGTGTTTGGTGTTACTAAGTTCCATGATTTCTTGTATGGTCGTCACTTTACCAGCATCACAGACCACAAACCTTTGACATCGCTTTTTCATCCGACCAAGCCTGTACCTTCAGCGCAGAAATTCATTCGCTGGTCTATTTTCCTCTCGCAGTACCGCTACGATATCTTGTATCGGTCCACTGCTAAGCACGGAAACGCCGATGCGTTGTCCCGTTTGCCTGTTGCTGAGGATACAGCATTCGATTCTTCCGAACTTGCTTGCATGTTCATTGATTCGGAAACCGATGAAGTGGTCGAATCGTTTCCGATTGATTTTCGTCGTGTCGCTACAGCCACAGCTGCTGACCCTGTCCTTGCTACTGTTTTACGTTTTGTTGCTACGAAATGGCCTTTGTCAAAGTCTCGGATCGAGGATCCGTTGGTTCGCCAATTTTTTGCTCACAAGGAGAGACTTTTTGTTCGACGTGGTGTTTTGTTGTTGCGTTCTGATAATGATCAGTCCAGAGTCGTGGTCCCACGTTCGTTACAGTCCTCTGTTTTACGGCTTCTTCACCAAGGACATTGGGGTATAGTGCGAACGAAACAACTTGCTCGTCAGCACTGTACTTGGTTCGGAATCGATGCTGCGATTACGCATATGTGTTCTTCGTGCCCGGCGTGTGCCGAACAACAGTCCGCACCGCCGCGGAAAGTCTTTGCGTGGCCAAAAGCCACTTCCCCTTGGCAACGCTTGCACATTGATTTTGCTGGTCCATTCTGGAATGCTCGATGGTTGGTTCTGGTCGACGCCTTCAGTAATTTTCCTTTTGTTGTCCGGATGTCTTCCACGACGTCCTCCGCCACCATCCAAGCGTTGTCTGCTATCTTTTGCATTGAAGGTCTTCCGCAGACTATTGTTTCCGACAATGGCCCACAATTCATGTCCGCAGAATTTCAGTCATTCTGCCAGGCCAATGGTATTAAACATCTGACATCCGCGCCGTTTTCGCCTCAGTCCAACGGTGCCGCTGAACGATTGGTCCGGACTTTCAAGTCACAGATGTTGAAATTGAAAGAGTCGCATTCTCGGGAGGACGCATTGTTGCTCTTTTTGTCTTCGTATCGCTCTCAGCCCCGAGATGGTCGCTCGCCGGCTGAGTTGCTCCACGGTCGTCCTCATCGCACCTTGATGTCTTTGCTGCATCCGCCGCATCAGGTTCCTGTGCAGCGGCAGACTCCTGCTTTTGCTCCAGGCGACGTTGTATTTTATCGCAACTATCGAGGTTCACGGCGTTGGCTCGCAGGGCGCATTCTTCGCTGCCTCGGCCGCGCGATGTATTTGGTTTTGGGGGCCTCTGGTGAGGTGCGTCGGCATCTCAATCAGCTGCGCCTCTGTCGTCGCTCGGGTACTGCCGCTCCCCGTCTGCTTTCAGCGACGGTGCCGTCCGGTCAGCGCCCTGGGGACCCATCTACTGGCTCGCCTCATCCCCAGGTGTTACCGACGATGCCTTCCATTTTGCCCCATGGCGACGCGCCGCCGCCGCCGCCGCAGCAGCAGCAGCCGCCGCCGCCGCCGCCGCTTGTTCTCCCGCCGGCGCCGCCCGCATTCGACGCTTCGTTGCAGCCGCCAAGCGCCTCCCAGGGTCACGCGCCGCCGATCGCTTCCCGTGACCAGCTGTCCTCCGCCATGGAACTCCCGCCCGCTCCGGACCACATGACGTCATCGCGCGTCGGCTACCCCGACGCAATGGGTGTTGGTCCTTCGGTCACTCCTGTCTCTTTACGGGCGCGTCCACCGCATGTTGACGTGCACCCTGGACTAGTTTTTCAGGCGTTTCCTAGCTCCCCTCGGACCGTATGGCCGGGTGCGGGTGGCACAGCCTCGCCTGTTGTTAGGCTCCCCACCGCATCGCATACGTCAACATGTGGTCCTCCCCACGGCGGGCGGAAGCCTTATCACACGACCGTTCGCCGATTTGCGGGGGAGGAATGTGGTGTCACCGCCAGACACCACACTTGCTAGGTTGTAGCTTAAATCGGCCGCGGTCCACTTAGTACATGTCGGACCCGCGTGTCGCCACTGTGATCGCAGACCTAGCGCCACCACCAAGGCAGGTCTCGTGATACGAGAGAGCACTCGCCCCAGTTGTACGAGAACCTAGCTACCGCCCAGTTGTACGAGAACCTAGCTACCGACCAGATGTACGAAGCCTTTCTCTCTCATTAGCCGAGAGACAGAATAGCCATCAGCTAAGTTAATGGCTACGAACTAGCAAGGCGCCATTTGTATCAGTGCCTATAGCTTACGAGTATTCAAGAGAGATGTATTCCAAGGACTAATGAAAAGATAAGTAATAAGCATCTACATACTTTTCTTCTTATTCATTTATAAGTTCTCATGTTCCAGACTTCACGCCCGTCTGCTTTAGCCATGCGTGCCCTATCGGCTACAGCGTTAGTCTAGAGTTCATTTTCAGCCATATTAACTTCACAGTGTCGGCCCAGCTACCGACACAACAGAAGGTACATGAAAACATGGTCTTCCAAATTGTGTCCATTTTCCACTCAATGCTAATCAGCTGTGGCCGACTTCTCGAACTCTGTTTAACATATCGCTTGTGCTCAGTAGACCATTTCACAACAGTGGGAATTGTTTAACCTATATAGATGCTAACGCATCCGCAGGGGAAACTATAGTGCCTTAAAATGCACAAAACGAGTTACTGCACAGTACTGCACTGTATCAAATGGGTTGCACCCATTTATTTTCGATGTTCTAGAGCAGTTATACGGCATTGTGCCGCAGGGATGACACTGAATACTAGGCATGTACCTGAAAACTAACACCCAAACAAAATAATTGCCTAACTTTAGTTTTGACTCCTATAATTAAAACCTTATGACTACACCTCGTGGTCTTTTAAAAACTTATGACTACACCTAGTGGTTTGTTGCAAATGTTTAATTGAGCTTTATTTCGGAACTTAGTTTTCTTTGATGAGTACACATCTGATTGTAACCGTTTCTTGGACCCCCATCCCTAATGGAGAAGCCGGTTTTGTGTACCTTGGCAGAGTACTTCCCCTATGAGGCGATCACTCTTCGTTAGGTTGATCTCTGATAAAATTTGCAAGTTACGGACTGGGATAAAACCAGTGATCACCCAACTCCATAAACATCTGAACTGTTGTGTATAAAACAGCTTCAAATTTGTGATTTCTTTACAAATGAGTGAATGTGTTAAAACACTTGACGTTAGGCGAGAGAAAGCTTAGAGAACATTTTAAATTATGTTTAAATTGTGCTGGAAGTTATTATGCGCGCTGTTCATCAAACATCGCATGCGTACATAGTTTGGGTAATTTGCCCTTCGTTTTAACCCTTTCTTACTGATCATATTGAGGAGATCACTGATTACGCAAGTAATTATCCACAAAGTTAATGTAACGTACATTTGAGTTTGTACTATTGCTGTTATGAGTGATTTCGAAATGAAACCATTTATTAAATTTTAAGGGAATTTTTTCTCCTTATTTAGGAACATAATTTGTTGTAGGAAGTACGATTCCATGGAAGTTTCGAAGGGTGTTGTGGTTTTTAGGTAAAATGCAAAATTTCTTTCGAACATGCCCTAGTGGTTCTAAAGTCAAACCACAACTTTAAAATAATTGATTGTTTACTTTTAGACCATTTGTTCATGTACTCTTTGTGATGATAATAAGGATTCATTTTGTGAAAGTATTTAATATTCCAAACCGAAACTATCTCTTTACGATAATTGGTTGTTTCGTTTGTGCCATTGTATTCGTCGTTTACTATCAGGGTAAAAGTCGGTTTTGTAAAAAAAAAAATTGAAATTAGCTTCTTTGAACTGTTAGGACTCATACGGATAAGCACAAGCTAATTTATCGCGAATACTAATATTTATGCAGTTGTATCTCCTGAAATTGGGAAAAAAACACAATTCGCACCCACCTACAAGCAGGAAAGTAGAGGCGATCCAAAAAAACTACCTTTCAGTATCATTGACATTGAGTTGTTGTACAGTCTTAGAACATATCCTGAGCTCAAACGTAATGAGATTTCTCGAACAGAATCATCTCTTCCATACCAACGAGTATGGATTCCGAAAACATCGATCACCTGAAACCCAACCCGCAATTTTCTCACGTGACATAATGAAAGCTTTGGATCAAGGTAGGATGGTAGATGCAATATTTCTTGATTTCCGAAAAGCATTTGTGTGGTGTCACCGCCAGACACCACACTTGCTAGGTGGTAGCTTAAATCGGCCGCGGTCCATTTAGTACATGTCGGACCCGCGTGTCGCCACTGTGTAATCGCAGACCTAGCGCCACCACCAAGGCAGGTCTCGTGATACGAGAGAGCGCTCGCCCCAGTTGTACGAGAACCTAGCTACCGCCCAGTTGTACGAGGACCTAGCTACCGACCAGATGTACGAAGCCTTTCTCTCTCATTAGCCGAGAGACAGAATAGCCATCAGCTAAGTTAATGGCTACGAACTAGCAAGGCGCCATTAGCCATACAGTGATTGTACTTAAAGTCTCCTGTGTATCGTCAAGATCGATGTACCACAAGGATTAATTAAAGTTAAGTATTAAACCTGCTCCGTACTTTTCTTCCTAATATTAATTACGTATCCTGTTCCAGTACTTCACGCCCGTCTGCGTTAGTCTAGCGTGCATTTTCAGCCATCTCAACTTCACGGTGTCGGCCCAGCTACCGACACAACATTGGCGACGATTTAAAGTATTCTTTCTGATTGCTTACATTTAATTGTGTCATGGCTTCGCCACATTCTCCAGATGTACTGTCCGAATTTTATCGCTTGCAGAATCAACAGACGCAGGCGTTACTGGATGCCCTTGGACAGCTCGTCCAGGGTCAACGTACCATTCAAACCGATGCGGCCGCCGCCGCTTCTTCGCTACCGCTGCCACTAAACGCTGTTGCACCTCCCTTTCGACCATACGTGGCAGCCGATGAGACCTGGCACGAGTGGTCTCGCCAGTTCAACTTTCATCTAGCAGCCTACAGAATTCAAGGTAAAGAGCGGCAGCCGTTTTTGCTTTCTTGTGTCGGTGTGTCCACATACCGTGTGATAGTGAAATTGTTTCCCCGACGCGACGTAGCCACTCTGTCCTACGAGGAAATTTTGTCTGCATTAGATGCCTATTTCAAAGAAACAGTTAATGTGGTTGCAAAACGGTATACGTTCTTTCGTACAAAACGTACGGCCGGTCAAACTAATAGGGAGTGGGTAGCAACATTGCAAGGACTTACTAGGGACTGTGCCTTTGAATGTGACTGTGGTCTTTCTTATTCAGATACAATGGTGCGTGATGCAATTGCACAGAACGTTTCTGATGTTCGCATACGGGAGCAAATTTTGAAACTAGTTAATCCCTCCCTTCAACAAGTGATAGACATATTGGATAGACAGGACACACTTGACTGTGCTCAGGAATCTTTTGAAACTTCGCCAGCCGTGTGTAACATTAACCGGCCCGCTGGACGCGCTGCGCGGCCCGGTAACCGGGCCTTGCGCACGTCGACACAGCGGCCGCCGCGTGCTAAGCCAGGTGTGCCGCGCCAGCACACAAATGCAGTGAAATCATGCCCGCGGTGTGCTACTAGACATTCGCGTGAACATTGCCCGTCACGCCAAGCTATTTGCTTTTTCTGCAATAAGAAAGGACATGTTCAAAGTGTTTGCCAGAAAAAGCTCAGATCAGACAATCACAATCATTCCAGGCCCTTTGCTTCGCGCCGGAATCGAACCAAGGACACTCAGGCTCGTGGACCTTCGCCTATGGACATTCATGTCGTTACTTCCACTTCGTGCAGTGACACTTTCTCTAACAGTAACTGTGTTCGTCCCACAAAAACTGTGCGTCGACGTTGCCGGAAATCACGTCAATTAGCAAGTGATTCTGTACCAGTGTCTGTTCCAATTGCACAAAACAGTCGCTCTTGTCGTCAGCAGGACAATAAACTTTTTGTGGACTTAGACTTTGAAGGCAAAGTGATACCATTCCAGCTCGATACCGGAGCTGCAGTTTCATTGCTCAATCATGACACATACAAACAACTGGGCAAACCTCCGTTGCGTTCCGCAAATGTTAAGCTAACTACATATTCCGGACAGAAAATTCCTGTGTTAGGACAGTGCAGCCTTCTTGCAACGTACAAGGGACAAACAAAACTTGTGTCATTTTACGTTCTTCGTTCTTCTTCTGCAGCGAACTTGTTTGGTCTAGATTTATTTAAGTTGTTTAACATGTCTATTGTAAATCAGGTCCTATCAGTGAATCAGACTGTGCCTACAGACAGTGTTTCTCGGCTGTGTGACGAATTTGCAGACATTTTTGCACCGGGCTTAGGTTGCGCTAAAAACTATGAAGCACATTTAGAACTGAAGGTAAACGCGCAACCGAAATTTTTCAGGGCGCGCAATATTCCCCACGCATTGCGTGATGAGGTCGCAAGAACGTTACACGATCTCGAATCACAGGGTGTAATTGAACGTGTGCAAGCTTCTCTCTGGGCCTCACCCTTAGTAATTTTGCCAAAACCTTCCGGAAAATTGAGACTTTGCGTGGACTTCAAGGCCACAGTGAATCCACAGCTAGTGACTGCTACTTTTCCTTTGCCCCGCCCGGAAGATCTTTTTGCTAAACTGTGCCCAGGAAAATATTTTTCAAAGTTGGACCTAGCCGATGCGTACTTGCAAATACCGGTGGACGACGAATCCCAGCGCGTATTGGTGGTTAACACGCATCTTGGATTGTACCGCTTCAAAAGACTGCCCTTCGGGTGTGCATCCGCCCCTGCCTTGTTTCAGCAATATTTACAAACTATTTGTGCGTCGGTCCCTACTGCAGCAAACTATCTGGACGATATAGTGATCTCCGGACAGACAGAAGAAGATCATCTTGCGAACTTACGAACATTATTTCAGGTCTTGCGACAAAATGGTCTTCGCTTGAGGAAGGACAAATGTGTGTTTTTTGCTCGTGACTTACCATACCTGGGACATGTCATTAATGCCCAAGGCATACATCCGAGTCCAGAGCACCTCCGTGCCATACAAGACTTGCCTTCCCCTCAAAATGTGAAACAGCTACAGAGTGTGTTGGGTAAAATTAATTATTACAATAAATTTGTGCGCAATGCCTCTTCCATTTCAGCTCCGCTTCATCGCTTACGCCGTAAAGGTGTTCCGTTCGTCTGGACGACGGAATGTGAACGCGCCTTTCGCCAGTTGAAATCGGCGTTGCTTTCTAATACTTGCCTTACGCCATTCGATCCCCAGAAACCCCTTTTGTTGATGGTAGATGCATCGGATTTCGGGATCGGTGCTGTGCTTGCGCACAAAGTTGGCTCCCATGATCGCCCTATTGCCTTTGCGTCCAAATTGCTCTCGTCTGCGCAAAGAAATTATTCACAGATAGAGAAAGAAGCTTTGGCTCTCGTGTTTGGTGTTACTAAGTTCCATGATTTCTTGTATGGTCGTCACTTTACCATCATCACAGACCACAAACCTTTGACATCGCTTTTTCATCCGACCAAGCCTGTACCTCCGCGTACAGCGCAGAAATTCATTCGCTGGTCTATTTTCCTCTCGCAGTACCGCTACGATATCTTGTATCGGTCCACCGCTAAGCACGGAAACGCCGATGCGTTGTCCCGTTTGCCTGTTGCTGAGGATACAGCATTCGATTCTTCCGAACTTGCTTGCATGTTCATTGATTCGGAAACCGATGAAGTGGTCGAATCGTTTCCGATTGATTTTCGTCGTGTCGCTACAGCCACAGCTGCTGACCCTGTCCTTGCTACTGTTTTACGTTTTGTTGCTACGCAATGGCCTTTGTCAAAGTCTCGGATCGAGGATCCGTTGGTTCGCCAATTTTTTGCTCACAAGGAGAGACTTTTTGTTCGACGTGGTGTTTTGTTGTTGCGTTCTGATAATGATCAGTCCGGAGTCGTGGTCCCGCGTTCGTTACAGTCCTCTGTTTTACGGCTTCTTCACCAAGGACATTGGGGTATAGTGCGAACGAAACAACTTGCTCGTCAGCACTGTACTTGGTTCGGAATCGATGCTGCGATTACGAATATGTGTTCTTCGTGCCCGGCGTGTGCCGAACAACAGTCCGCACCGCCGCGGAAAGTCTTTGCGTGGCCAAAAGCCACTTCCCCTTGGCAACGCTTGCACATTGATTTTGCTGGTCCATTCTGGAATGCTCGATGGTTGGTTCTGGTCGACGCCTTCAGTAATTTTCCTTTTGTTGTCCGGATGTCTTCCACGACGTCCTCCGCCACCATCCAAGCGTTGTCTGCTATCTTTTGCATTGAAGGTCTTCCGCAGACTATTGTTTCCGACAATGGCCCACAATTCATGTCCGCAGAATTTCAGTCATTCTGCCAGGCCAATGGTATTAAACATCTGACATCCGCGCCGTTTTCGCCTCAGTCCAACGGTGCCGCTGAACGATTGGTCCGGACTTTCAAGTCACAGATGTTGAAATTGAAAGAGTCGCATTCTCGGGAGGACGCATTGTTGCTCTTTTTGTCTTCGTATCGCTCTCAACCCCGAGATGGTCGCTCGCCGGCTGAGTTGCTCCACGGTCGTCCTCATCGCACCTTGATGTTTTTGCTGCATCCGCCGCATCAGGTTCCTGTGCAGCGGCAGATCCTGCTTTTGCTCCAGGCGACGTTGTATTTTATCGCAACTATCGAGGTTCACGGCGTTGGCTCGCAGGGCGCATTCTTCGCTGCCTCGGCCGCGCGATGTATTTGGTTTTGGGGGCCTCTGGTGAGGTGCGTCGGCATCTCAATCAGCTGCGCCTCTGCCGTCGCTCGGGTTCTGCCGCTCCCCGTCTGCTTTCAGCGACGGTGCCGTCCGGTCAGCGCCCTGGGGACCCATCTACTGGCTCGCCTCATCCCCAGGTGTTACCGACGATGCCTTCCATTTTGCCCCATGGCGACGCGCCGCCGCCGCCGCAGCAGCAGCAGCAGCAGCCGCCGCCGCCGCCGCCGCCGCCGCTTGTTCTCCCGCCGGCGCCGCCCGCATTCGACGCTTCGTTGCAGCCGCCAAGCGCCTCCCAGGGTCACGCGCCGCCGATCGCTTCCCGTGACCAGCTGTCCTCCGCCATGGAACTCCCGCCCGCTCCGGACCACATGACGTCATCGCGCGTCGACTACCCCGACGCAATGGAGGTCGACCCTTCGGTCCCTCCTGTCTCTTTACGGGCGCATACACCGCATGTTGACGTGCACCCTGGACTAGTTTTTCAGGCGTTTCCTAGCTCCCCTCGGACCGAATGGCCGGGTGCGGGTGGCACAGCCTCGCCTGTTATTAGGCTCCCCACCTCCTCGCATACGTCCACATGTGGTCCTCCCCACGGCGGGCGGAAGCCTTATCACACGACCGTTCGCCGATTTGCGGGGGAGGAATGTGGTGTCACCGCCAGACACCACACTTGCTAGGTGGTAGCTTAAATCGGCCGCGGTCCATTTAGTACATGTCGGACCCGCGTGTCGCCACTGTGTAATCGCAGACCTAGCGCCACCACCAAGGCAGGTCTCGTGATACGAGAGAGCACTCGCCCCAGTTGTACGAGAACCTAGCTACCGCCCAGTTGTACGAGGACCTAGCTACCGACCAGATGTACGAAGCCTTTCTCTCTCATTAGCCGAGAGACAGAATAGCCATCAGCTAAGTTAATGGCTACGAACTAGCAAGGCGCCATTAGCCATACAGTGATTGTACTTAAAGTCTCCTGTGTATCGTCAAGATCGATGTACCACAAGGATTAATTAAAGTTAAGTATTAAACCTGCTCCGTACTTTTCTTCCTAATATTAATTACGTATCCTGTTCCAGTACTTCACGCCCGTCTGCGTTAGTCTAGCGTGCATTTTCAGCCATCTCAACTTCACGGTGTCGGCCCAGCTACCGACACAACAATTTGACTCAGTAGCACACCTACGCTTACTATCAAAAGTACTATCATAAGCTGTATCAACTGAAATTTGTGACTGGACTGAGGACTTTTCGGTAGGGAGGCCGGTGCATGTTATCTTGGATAGAGAGTCATCGTTAGATGTTGAAGTAACCTCGGATGTACCTTAGGGACCTTGCAGCTATTAATAATAACCTGTGACTTTTTCGAGATGATGCTGTTAACTGTTACGTTGTGCTGTCTGAAGGAACTTAGCTTAAATATTCACCCAGAACTTGATAAGATATCAGTGTGCTCCAAAGGTTGGCAACTTGCATCGAATGTTGAAAATTGTAAAGTTGTGCACTTCACAAAACGAACAAGCCTAGTATTCTATGACAATAATATCAATGTGTCACTGTTTGAATCGGCCATTTCATACACATACCTTGGTGTAATACTCTGTAGTGACATGAAATGGAATGATCACATAGGCACAGCCACGGGCAAAGCAGGTGGTAGGATTCGATTGATTGGTAGAATATTGGAGAATTGTAGTCAGTCCTCAAAGGACCGGTTCTAGGATATTAATCAAGTGTATTGGAAGCATACCAAATAGGACTAACAGTGGACACGGAACGTATACAGAGAAAGGCAGCACGAATGGTCGGTCACAGGTTTGTTTGATCCGTGGGAGACTATCAAGGAGCTACTGAACTAGCCGACCCTTTAAGATAGGCATAAAGTATCCGAGAAAAGTCTACTAACCACGTTTCAAGAACCGGCATTAAATGATGACTCTAGGAATATACTACAATCCCCTACATATCGTTCACTTATGGATCGTGAGGTTAAGATTAGAGAGGCATTCGAACAATGGTTGTTCCCGCGCTCCATACATGAATGGGACACGAAGAAACCCCAGTAATTGGTGCAATGGGACGTAACCTTTGCTACGCACTTCATAGTGGTTTGCAGAGTATATATATATAGATGTAGATGAACTGTATGTCGTTCGATGATATAATTTTGCATCTTCGTTCACTGCTATGTGTGTATACCGTCTCAGAAATACAGATCACTTGGGCCTGAAGAAGGTTACTAAAGCAAATAAGGAACATTGCTGATTAGGACTGTTGTCCTGCTGTAGGAAAAGAGCATTGTGAAGAAAATTCTACTTACCAGGAGTCCCAGTTTACATTACTGTAACCCTACCAAAGTGTTACCTTCCCGTGTCAGCATACAGTGTCAGGGCGACAACCCTGTCACGTCGCCTAGAATTAGTTAGCAGTGAACTCCGTTGAGATATGATGATGATGATTCTTCAGCTGTTGACTGCGGTGTGGAGCTGGAAGAGAAAAGGCCGATTTTCGCCAGTTTTTAATGGAAAAACAAGAAAATGTCTTTTCCTCTTGTCGTACTGCGAGCCTTTACACGTCCCATACTTACCTCCAGTTCTTTATGATAAACCTAAGAAACGTCCAGACTTAAAACTTAGACGTAACAGAATATTGTTCTTGGAATTTTATCTGTGTGTGTTTGACGTCGATGTTCCACACATAAGGTAAAGTAGTGCTCTTGGGGAGAAATAAGGTTGAGAACGTAGGGCAGTGATTTGATAAACAAGGGTGATAATGTCGTCAACATTTTTATGCAAAGGTGCACAAAGTTTATGGTATCAGATACTAATATCATGGCATGACTCACATAAAGAACTGATAAGGTATGAGGAGATGGGAACTCTTCGTTATTAACAAATTCAGGCATTACTAGAAAACAATCGTATTTCTTATCACAACTAATACTTCGCATAAGCTTGCGATATTCGATTAATTTACTTCGGTAACACTGTCGCGGAAGTACTATTACTATTATATGATAATAACAAACCCTTATAGAGACAATGAGTCTTTGCTCTTTGTTCTGCAAGGCACACTGATGTATGTGAATGCGATCGTTGAAGATCAATTTACGTTTTGGGAAGATGAAAGAACTCGAGAAGCAATAATAAATTTCGGAATAATGTATGAAAACAAAGTTTTTGTATGCTTCATTGATTTAGAAAAGGTTTTCGATAATGTAGACTGGTCTAAAATAAAAATGTAATCTACGTTAAGTTGTTCCACTGAGACTGGAAAATAATACAGACTCATACAGAAGTTCTCAAAATTAATCACTGAGTGAATACAGTGTTTGCCAGGGATGCAGTATTTAACCGTTACTCTTGAACATACACGTTGAGGATACAATAAACGAATGCAGGAGACGTATGTTGAAGGAATAACTACACATGAAGGAAATATACAAAGGCAGATGACACAGCAGGGTTAACCAAACTGTAAAGGCAATAGAAGGCCTGAACAAGGCACTTTAAGAAAGACATAAGGTCAAAATCAAGAACAAGGGAAGCGAAGTCGTCGTATGTAGCTAATTTCCAATAGAAACAAACTTGTGTCTATCAGGAGAGATTTTTAAGCAAGTAGCCACCTATGATGGAAGGTCATAGTATGATATTAATACAGAAGCGCAGTAGCTAAGGCAGAGTTCAAAAATATGAAGAAGCTATTAACATCAGCAAATATTGGTTTACGCACCAGGAAACTAAATGTAAAACTTTTGTTTGGATCCCTGTCTGGCTTAGAGACATGGTTAGCGGGGAAATCATAACGGAAGGTGTGTGTGTGTGTATGTGTGTATGTGTGTGTGTGTGTGTGTGTGTGTGTGTGTGTGTGTGATTCCTAAGGGACCAAACTGCTGAGGTCATCGGTCCCTAGACTTACACAGTACTGAAACTAACGTACGCTAAGGACAACACACATACCCATGCCCGAGGGAGGACTCGAACCTCCGGCGGGAGGGTCCACGCGATTCGTGACATGGCACCTCTAACCGCGCGGCCACTCCGCACGGCATAGCGGAAGGTCATAGAAGCTTTTAAGAGATGGTGTTGCAAAAGAAACCTAAAGATTCCATGGACGGAGGGAATGGAGATTCCCTAAGTAGAAGTAAAATGCCTGGGAAGAGCGTCAAATAATGAGTACATCAGAAAGATTTTAAAAAAAAATTGAAAACGTACTCTCGGCTGAAGAGATTACACGAAACAGAGCATGACTGAATACGAAAATTATTGCAGGCCAATGTATAGAATGAGAATAGCAGAAGACGATTAGAGTCTCGAAACGTATAGCTATGTAATAGTTGCGCGAACAAGATTTCAGTCGCCAAAGTTTCGCATTCACGAAATGTCATTGCGGCTAATTTAACAGAGAATAAAGCCATCATAACTTACTTGAGGACGTCCTTGGGGTACTTTGTTACCTGTTGACAGGAACCAACTATTATCCGTGTTGTTCTCTCTGGAATTGTTTAATACTCTGCGCAGCCATTTGAGTGCTGTGGTACAGTACAATAGTTTTGCTCTAAGCGTCAGAGAGTTGAACGTCTTAGTACTGATATAGATTGTTGCAGCATATGGAAAATTGCATTTGTGTGTTCAATTAGCCGATTGTAAAGGATGTCAGTCCCTTTGAATGGACAAAAACAAGTACATATTACAGCGATTGGGTTTTAATATGAAAATATCAGGTGGACCAATTATTTCACAAACATTTATTAAGTCTGAATAATATACAATAAATTTCTTGAAAAATACATGTAGTCGGTTCCATATAGCTCTATATTACAGCAAAACGGTACCATCGAAAGACATTGTCGGGTAAAACAGCAAGGAAATGGTGGTAACGCGCTCTCTGAAAACACTAGTACAGAGTACGAAGTGAAAAGTACGTACTGGCACTTCTACAAACGCATCCGTGCCGTCCTCGATGGCATGAATCGCTTACAAACCTGTGTCAACACTGTTCCACAGGCAGATCTAAAACTGGCGTGGATAAAAAGATAGAAACAAACAAGGTCTGGCACAGAAAAAAAAAAGTTAGGTACATATTCCATCACAAGCTACGATACGACTCATTGTTCTTAATGACAACTAGGAAGAGCAAATTAAAATATTGTAACTCCTCTTTCATTAAGGAAATGTCTTGCAGGACAGCAAACAGTTGGCTTGAATGACCACGTACTTGGTTTCTATTATTTATTTCGTAGTATTATGAATATAGGCCATCTTTAACAGACCGCTTCACTGAACACTGTGTCGTTCTTTTATGGTAGCATTTCGATACGAGGTTTGCTGTGGCATTGGGGACGAAAACGATGAACGTTTCTTGTTCTGAATAACTGGTCCAGTGAGAATGTAACAGTAGTCAACAGAGACGGACATTATCCATTTCTTTTTTTTTTTTCTTTTTTCTTTTTTTAGTTAAAGCTACGTCATTTCAAATGTTTCCTTCTGTTCGTGGATACTCCGAAGAGCTGCATTTGTTACAGATAAATGCAGAGGACAGACGAATAAAAGTAACCTCTAGACGGCTTTTTTTTTTCATTTTGTAGTGATGTGCTGCTGAGTTCACTATCATGTTATATACACACGTAGATATCGTTCATCACACAAAATGACTCATTTCGGTAAAAATTCTGAAACACTAAGTCACTTGGAGTTCTCTCTTTCGTGACGTAAGCCATAAATAAGAACTGTCTGATACAAGCGATTGGGTATCTTAAGAAACATTCTGTGTGTACTTAAAATATTTTATAGGAAGGACACTCTTTCCTCGAAACGTGACATTCAATACACTTATTTTTATAGTAGGCATCACACGCGTATACTCTAGAACTATTGTCACAAATTATTAACAATTAGATGTTACCCTTTCAAAGGATTAATTTTGTAGATGAAATATATTTACAACAGTTATAAGTACACTTCCAAAAACTTTCTACCAATCACCAAGAAAAATATGGTTCTTCGATCCGTTTCAATGCGTTTCTGTCATCTCCCAAGATTACTTTCATTTTCTTTAAATATAACACCGAGAAACAAGTTGCATTTTAACTTGTTCCGTAAAATTCGACCTTCTGCTAACTGTTGTATAGTAAAACACTATATGATTCATATGACAAACCAAGACTGGGCTAAAAGGAAATGGAATGAGCCATCAGTCATTTCTTTGATAACCATGCGTAAATGTTGGATTGATAGATTTTAGTAGCTTTATCAGTATGTGTTTGTATAATGATCTTAAGCGCAGCGGACGTTCTAAGTATGGTCAGTGACATCTCCGGTACATTTAGTATAACTGTAAGTTGGTTGTATTAATCCGTTGTACAGCCCAATTTTTGGTACGTGTCGATAACAATCCAGTACTGACTCTTCTTTCGGCATTACGGCATTGTGCTACTACATACAGTGGCATTTTTAGTGGCTCTGTTAACAGATATTCCGTCAAAGATATAATTTATTACTTCACTTCCACATGAGCGATGCGCTAGTGTGTTGACGCAATTGATACTTATTTTCAGTTTCTGGAACTTTCCTTCTTACCTATGGTGATTCGTATGTTACGTTCTTCTGCGACAATTCACTGATGTATTTTCTAGCGTGGGCTGTCATTCGTTTGTAAATTGTCTGAAATGACGGGTAGTTTAACAGATAGTTAAGTTATCCGTAAGTTAACAAAATCGTCTCGCCATACAGCCATCTTGATCTACTTCTTCGAAGTTGGATGGCGAGTTTCCTCACATATTTCCCTTTGTAATACGACACACATATCTTCAGTCTCTGATGTGTCACTTACTGTAGCAACAAAGTGCGTGTGGCACCGTACGAATAACGCCATATAAGCTTAGCCGTAGGCGCTCACTTGTATTGTCGATAAGGCAATAAACATAATCAGTACTAAGAAAAGGACGCTCGCTGAGTTCCCTGTGCTGTAGGACGCCTTGAGCACTGGTATACAACAGCGACTTCCGCTATGTTCTCTTGCATACTGTGTCCGTCTTATGTTATGGAGACTCTGATGCCTGAGAAATTCTTTTTCCTGCTCATACTTCATCAATCTCTGTCAGTAATATTGGCTACATCACCCATCACAGTCGCAGATTATTACCTAAAAATCAGAGACCACGGACCTTGCTGGTCACGAAGCACCGACAGCTTTTAAGCCTGGGTAGGTGAGCGCAGGACAGGTGAGTCTAGACGTACCACAGCTCCATAATTTCTGGGTGTAGTGCTGCCACTAAAGGTCTATGTAAAGATATCTTCATGCTCACTCATATCACCAGTAATAGTTATTGTGTGTGGATAAGAATATCCGCGGCATTATCTGCAAAGATTCGCAATAATTTGTGGCGAACGAACGTAGTTACGATAAAGGACGTATCATTTAACAGTATGCTACATATGACATTTTGTATCCCGTCTTTATTTGACTTTCCAGTGTCTCGAAGATACTCCACAGTCAATTTCACTCAAGCCTCTTCAGTCATTACGAGATAATGTTACAAACTACGGAAATTACCAGGAGTGTGGCAGGCTATGTTGTATTAAGATGATTGCTCTCGACTTTCTTTTCCTACAAAAGGTAAATTACAAAAGACAAATTTCCGTAAAAATGTTGAAAAATGAGTACTAAGTTACTCATCAGTAATGTGCATTAAACACAAATAAGGAATCAAAATGTTTGTAGTAGTCCCAGGCGCAGAAAGACATAGGTGTAAATTTGACGTGAGTGACGTTGTAATATATTCTGGCATTAATTCGCAGCAAGGCTTCAAAGCCGAGTGCGGGATTCAGCACACGAAAATTCAGACCAGACACTAATCTACCATCAGAGAACGTGCGTACCGAACAAGTCCCCTAAGAGCTGCTGATAAATAATTATTTATTCAAAAAGAGCCAGTGGCCTTGCCTCGAATACGGCAGTTCTCGTCAGACCACCGAAGTTAAGCAACGTCAGGTGTGGCCGGTCATTGCATGCGCAGCGACGTGGGCGCATAACGCGCTGTTGGCTGCTTTACTTTGCCTTTACGGCAAAGCGGAGGAGTAGTGGTGGCAGAAAGTTCCTGATCATTACACTTTGCGCCCATATCCAGGATTCAATTCAGAACCTCTCTACCCTGTCTCACGAACTGAGCGCATGTGGCAATTTTAACAGTGATCCGACCTTCGAATGGTACTTTTAAGCTCGGTGGACCCCATGGTGTTATTCGTGAGGAGTAGGCTATGTGCGGGAACCGGATTTCACACTCTAACTTCTCTCATAGATACCAAAAACAAACACGACGCCATACTACGGGAACCCATTATAGTCCCCCACACTTATCAGACACGCTTAAAAACATGACTCTCACACTTCGCGAAGGGCAGTTGGCTTTTTGCGCCAAAGATAGGAAAAATCTTTCAAATTACACGGCTGCACCCACCCTTACAGCAAACAATACCATACGACTTTACATTTAGTTTTCAGGGCCGATTTTTAATATTCCGATGAGTGCGCTGAGTGCTTGTACGCGGGAAGTTGGAGCCCGAAAGTAATATGCAGACGGAGGTCGAAAGCGCTGCGACATGGGATGGATGTTATGTTATTTGACGGCAAGGTTTTTAATACTCGCAACCAGACCGCTTTCAGTGACCTTAGGAGGCCTGATAACGATATGTGAAGATCGAGTGTCTTGTGAATAAATAACTATTTTGTCAGCAGCTTTTACTCTTCGCAATTCGACATTTTTTACGCTACTAGATCTGGGGTACAACTTTCACAAAATACAGGGTGATTTCGTGACGATGATACAAATTTATAGGTATGATAGAGGACGGTAAATATATCAATTTGAAATGACGGATCCCAGTTCGGAAACGAACAAGTAGAAATTTGTGAACAGAAATCGTTTTGACCCTGGGATACATGTACCGGTACTGATGTGTTGCTACGATTACACGGCAGGTAACTTTCAGAGGTAGAAGTGTGATCCAAAACAAGAGGAAAAATTGTTGTAAGAATGGTCTCCAATAAGCATACTTAAGAACTATTAGCACTTGTTCTGGGGTACACAACTCCTCTACTACCTGTTCTACGATGTAATATTTTCGGAAGAAGTAATGTGGACCAAAATAAGAAGAAACTATCCAGTACTGGTGGGGTCTAAACTGCATACCTGATGAGCAATGAGCGCGTGTTGATCTTTGTTACTGTGAAACACATCTCTGTTACTGAAAAGATGTTGATGGCTCTTAAGTAATTAGTTCACATGTTTTCTCGGCATTTTTTTCCAGCTTTGGTCCATACTATCTCTCCCCAAAATATGAAAAGCCAAGAGATTGGAGTAGAAGGTAATTGCTTCGCAGTATCGAAGATGAACAATTGCTCATAGCGCTTAAGGTGTGAGTTTTAGAAGTTTACTACAATTTTTTTGGCGTATTAATGACTTGCAAGTCAAGAAAAGAGGTGTCTCATTCATAAAAAGCTGTCAAGTAGGACCACGTATGCTTTAGATGCGAAATCAGTTTGCTCATGTCACTACATATCTGCTTTGGGTTAGTTATCATCTGAACCTCTACATATAAGTGATCGTCTGGAGTGCCTATCCCACAGCTGTAGCAACGACAGTAGCAGTACACGTGTACCACAGTTAGAGGAATCAGAACTATATTCGCTAACAGCTTTCGACTAAGTCGTACCGAGAACCGGGCTCCTTAGTTCAGATTGAGACATTTACTGTCCTCGAACATCCTTGTTCATTTGTAACACCATTACGGAATCTCGGTGTATAGTGGGTTGGACTGCTGTACGGAACTTTAGTATCTGCAGATGCGGGTACAGTGATGATAGCGTTTTTCTTTTGTGCACAGAGCTCTAACTATGAACTGGGGGTCACTTTTGATAGCTTATGTATAGCACTCGGAGCATTTCACTTGCTAGTGACTACAGGTGATAGATAATTGACAGCCCACATACAGTAACATATCGTGTACCCAAACCAATCTGGGAATCTCTCAATTACTGAAGTGATTGGAAATATTATCAACAGCTCATTGCAATCTCAGAAGAGCACTGGATCACTGCGAATGTCCTAACAGATGGCAGAGAAACTGTATACAGACTCCAGTCTCACTATCTGACTGACGGATACAGTCGAAAAGGAGAGGAGGCTGAACAGAGAATGTTCGTCCACCGTGACCCGGTATCAAACGAGGCCGATGGGTGACGGCTACGGGACGCCGGCCCGCGGTTGGCGCAGTGGGTGTGTGGACTGCTGGGTCGGAACCCCCACCACACGTCAGCACGGCGGCGCCGACGAGGAGCCAGCAGCAGCAGCAGCTACGGTGGGCGGTCAGCGCGTGGCGGGCCGGTGGTGCGAGCTGGACGCGGACGAGGACGTCCTGGAGGCGGCGTCGGCGGTGGCGCGCCAGCTGATGGCGGTGGGCGGCAGCGCCCCCACGTGGCGGCGGCGCGGGGGCGGGCGCGTCGCCATCAGCAGCGGCTGCGCCACGGCGGCGCGCTCGCGGTCGCGGCGGCGGTGCAGCAGGGGGCAGGAGCGCATCGCGTACGAGCCGTACACCAGCGGGTTCACGCACGAGTTGGACACCGCCATGATGAAGAGCGCGTCCTGCAGCCGCTGGTCCACCTGCCGGCAGACGGGGCGTCCCGGTCAGCGACCTCGACTCACACTGCCTGTTTTACTCAATAAAAAGAACTGCATAAATAAAACTCAATGCCGCATGAACCAGAGATCATCACCTGCGAATAGCATGACAGATTTGTTTGATTTTTCTTCCTTATTATTCAAACAAGGTTATTTGAAAGAAAATTTTTGGAAAATCCAACGGAAAAGTCTGAGATTAACATTATTTCCGCATGTATGTAATATCATCAATTAAGAATGGCTCGACAGATTTGACTGATTTTTGTCTTTGTTGTGTTTGTAATTGTCAGGACAAAGTACGCATGAAAGAAATTTTTTGGAAAATCCATCAGAAAGGCCAGAAAATAAAATCACTAAGAACGTATTGACCGATTGGCTGATTTTGTGTGTTCGGAATCGTGGATGGTGACGGCATTTTTGGAATGAAAATTAAGAAAATCCGTTTAGTTTCACAGTTCTGGTGTCATAAGTTTTCATAAAAAAATAGTTTGACACACACACACACACACACATATATATATATATATATATATATATATATATATATATATATATATATATATATATATATATAAATGGAAACCTATTTACCGAAAAATCTCAAAGAGTTCTTGAGCGATTTACTATAAACTTTTACACCACACTCTAACAAATGGACGGAAGGATGTTGTTGTTGTTGTGGCCTTCAGTCCTGAGATTGGTTTGATGCAGCTCTCCATGCTACTCTATCCTGTGCAAGGTTCTTCATCTCCCAGTACCTACTGCAACCTACATCCTTCTGAATCTGCTTAGTGTATTTATCTCTTGGTCTCCCTCTACGATTTCTACCCTCCACGGTGCCATCAAATGCTAAATTTGTGATCCCTCGATGCCTCAAAACATGTCCTACCAACCGATCCCTTCTTCTAGTCAAGTTGTGCCACAAACTCCTCTTCTCCCCAATCCTACTCAATACCTCCTCATTAGTTACGTGATCTACCCACCTTATCTTCAGCATTCATCTGTAGCACCACATTTCGAAAGCTTCTATTCTCTTCTTGTCCAAACTACTTATCGTCCATGTTTCACTTCCATACATGGCTACACTCCATACAAATACTTTCAGAAACGACTTCCTGACACTTAAATCTATACTCGATGTTAACATGTTTCTCTTCTTGAGAAACGCTTTCCTTGCCATTGTCAGTCTACATTTTATACCCTCTCTGCTTCGACCATCATTGGTTATTTTACTCCCTAAATAGCAAAACTCCTTTACTACTTTAAGTGTCTCATTTCCTAGTCTAATACCCTCAGCATCACCCGACTTAACTCGACTACATTCCATTATCCTCGTTTTGCTTTTGTTGATGTTCATCTTATATCCTCCTTTCAAGACACTGTCCATTCCGCTCAACTGCTCTTCCAAGTCCTTTGCTGTCTCTGACAGAATTACAATGTCATCGGCAAACCTCAAAGTTTTTACTTCTTCTCCATGAATTTTAATACCTACTCCAAATTTTTCTTTTGTTTCCTTTACTGCTTGCTCAATATACAGATTGAATAACATCGGGGAAAGGCTACAACCCTGTCTCACTCCTATAGGGTATAAATTTTTGTAATATACAGTACACACACACACATATATATATATATATATATATATATATATATATATATATATATATATATATAAAGGGATAGCGCAGTTACCACAAATATAGCAAAGTTCTTGACCGACAAGCTTCCAATTTTTACAAGGTACTGTAATGAATACTCCCACAGATATAGGCTACGTATTTTTTGTAATATATTAAATCTATAAACAAGCATGTAGTGTTATATACAGGTATGTATTGTTACCAGATATCTCGGAAAGATTGCGATGGATTCACTTCAGAGTTATAGACGACACTTTATTGAAGACAGAGACTAGTGGACATAGAGAGGGGGGAGATAGAGGTGGCGTCGAGGCTATGCACAGAAAGATGGGGCGAGGAGGAGGTGTAGAGAGAGAGGGAGTTCGGATCAGAAGATTGGTATGGAGAGGGGGAGGAGGTGCAAGGAATTTCGAATGTGTATTCCACCCCCACCCCCCCCCCCCACCCCCTGATAAGCAGAAGGGACAGGCTGATAGGAAATCTGCTAAGACATGAGGGAATGACTTCCATGGTACTAGAGGGAGCTGTAGAGGGCAAAAGCTGTAGAGGAAGACAGAGATTGGAATACGTCAAGCAAATAATTGTGGACGTAGGTTGCAAGTGCTACTCTGAGATGAAGAGGTTAGCACAGGAAAGGAATTCGTGGCGGGCCGCATCAAACCAATAAGTAGACTGACGACCAAAAAAAAAAATTCCAGTCCTATACATACTTAGCAACTGCGAAGCACACCCGTGTTCGCTAGTTTTTATATGAAAAACTTCAACCGCGGATACCGTAATTCACATATACAATTAAAAAACGACCGCTACTTTCAGTTGTGTACAACAACAATCTTCAGATCTGTAAACAAGCACAGGAGAAAAAATGTAGCGTAAGAAAATTTTGTACAGCAAAGTATAATATAAAACATGTACAAAATCTGAACAAAATATTAGGAGGATCCATAAGCTCCTAACATTTTTGTTTCGCATGCTCCTGTTCCGATTCCTATACGTATATTTATCGATTCTCCTTTTTTATTTGTAGTTCACTGTTGCTATTCCAGTTTACATGTTGACGTATTGTAATTTGGAGGTACTGAGCGGAGCTGTGGACAATAGAAAATAGAGTACCAAGGAGACAAATCGAAACACTTCTGAGATATTCTTCTGTTTGAGTTCAGTAGAGGGGTGACAACAGCGTAAGCAACCAGAATCATTTGTACCGTGTGGGGAGACATTGTCATTAGACAGAGCACACAGCAAAATGATTTTCCCGTTCTAAGCAGCATCGGTTTGACATTAGTGACACTGTCCATCTTGAGGAAGGCCTTCGAGGTTTGATGAAGGTCGTTTAAGCGCATTACTACGTAAGTGTACTCAAGAACTGGCAAATGTGATGAACGGTGTGCGTTACACCATCGTGCGGCAATTTTGCTTTATTCTGACACAAGGAAAATAAAGGAATGTTTGAGCCCAAACAAAGCAGCTGCGTATTCAGAAAATGTCAGGCATCTGGCGGTGCAGCGGCGAAGTGGTGTACTACGAATTGCTTTCCCTAGGTGTAACCACCACTGCTGACCTTTATTGTCATTAACTGAGACGTCTTGCAGACGCAGTCCAAGAACAACGACCAGGAGGACTGCGTGAAGTGATGCTACACCACCGTAACTCCAGCCCGCTCTCTGCAATTCTAGCAAGAAACGGTATACAGGGGTTGGGAAGTCATTCCGCAACCACTGAATTCACCTGATCTTCTGCCATCAGATTTTCAACTTTCGCGATCTTCCATTCCGGATGAAAATGCGCTCCGAACGCGGCTCGACGCAGGCTTTCACGGCCGGCGCATCCATTAATTAAAACTTCCGCGCTAAGGAGGCCTCGGGTCAATTGGTTCAGTGCGATGAGCGATGTGGTACGACTGTTTAACGATATCTGGTGTGCGTTTAAACCGGAATGCGCTCTGTACAAAAGGTTCCCCCACAGCCCAGCAGCCAGTTGTTGACACATTTCGGAAGATGTTGCCCGCGGTTGCAAACGAAACATCAGAAAGAAGAATTTCTAGTGTTCGAGCACGACCTCTTAGCCAGGAAGTTTTATTCAATGATGGCTCGACGCGCTCTTCGCCTCAAAATCACGAGATTTCTATGTACAATCTGAAAGTTACCCCAGCTCTGGGAGACTCTTGTAAATAGTAGACGATAATATATGACTGACGACTAAAGACCCAGTAATGTGTATCTGTTTTGTTTATTAAACTTACGGAATAACGATGGTTCAAATGGCTCTGAGCACTATGGGACTCAACTGCTGAGGTCATTAGTTCCCTAGAACTTAGAACTAGTTAAACCTAACTAACCTAAGGATATCACAAACATCCATGCCCGAGGCAGGATTCGAACCTGCGACCGTAGCGGTCTTGCGGTTCCAGACTGCAGCGCCTTTAACCGAACGGCCACTTCGGCCGGCTACGGAATAACGCTACGAACTTACGCAGCAACCTAGTTTATTACGAGAGCTGATTCCAAAAGTAAAAATGAACGTAATCAAATCCACATTACAGATTTTCTTTATTTATGCTACAGATTAAAAACCCACGAAGTCACACATCACACATCAAATCTCCTTTATTTAGACACCTTACTACTTTTTGGTAACAATCTAGCCATCTTAAGATCTAAGACATAAAACAGACTTTTTCTCATGTGAAACACAAGTACAACAGCTTATAGAATTTCACATTATATTGCAGCAGGCTTCAAGAGTGTATACACGAATTAGTTGCAGAGCAGGTACCATGAAACGTTATTTATTAGTGTTGGTGCCATTACGGCGTCGCAAGTCACTAAAATCTTTCTTAAAATAATAACAACCATGCACGACATTATTAAAAACAGCTTTTCACCGTTCGTGGCCAGTACATTAATAGAGAGACCAGGTAGTGAAAATAGAACACTATTTGCATCAGGAACTTTCGACTACAATAAGTAAATGTAAAAGATATCGTCTTAACAAATGCGTTACACAGTTACAACTTAGTAACTTGCAGAATCAGTACCTTTTACATTTATTCATTGCAGTCGATAGTTCCTTATGTAAATATTGAATACTTTTTCACTACCTTTTTTCTGTAGTTACGTACTGGCCACGAACGATGAAAATCTGTTTTTAATTGCGTCGTGTATGGATGTTGTCATTTTAAGACAGACTTTAACGATGCGTGAAGTTGTAATAGAGCTCGCCGCGCGGAGTAGTCGCGCGGTTAGAGGCCTGGAGGTCCGAGTCCTCCCTCCGCCATGAGTGTGTGTGTTGCTCTTAGCACAAGTTAGTGTCAGATACTTTACGTAGCGTGTAAATCTAGGGACCGATGACCTCAACAATTTGGTCACTTAGGAATTCACAGACATCTGAACATTTGTAATAGCACTAACACTAATAAAGAATGTTTCACGGTACCTATTCAGAAATTAATTCGTGTATATACTCTTGAGCCCTACTAGAATATTACGTGCAGTTCTATATGCTGTTTGTTGTACGTTGCTAATTTGAGCAAAAGTCTTTTTTTTTATAATTCAGACCTGGAGACGTCTCGATTGTTTGCCGAAACTAGTAATCAATCCAAAGAAAGAAGGTTTCATGTGTGATCTTGACTTCATTGGTTTTCAGTCCCTAATATAAATAAAGAATATAGATGTTGTTGTTGTTGTGGTCTTCAGTCCTGAGACTGGTTTGATGCAGCTCTCCGTGTTACTCTATCCTGTGCAAGCTACTTCATCTCCCTTTACCTACTGCAACCTACATCCTTCTGAATCCATTCAGTGTAATCATCACTTGGTCCCCTCTACAATTTTTACCTTCCACGCTGCCCTCCAATACTAAATTGGTGATCCCTCAGAAAATATGTCCTACCAACCGATCCTTTCTTCTGGACAAGTTGTGCCACAAATTTCTCCTTCTCCAATTCTATTCAATACCTCCTCATTAGTTATGTGATCTACCCATCTAATCTTCAGCATTCTGCTGTAGAACCACATTTCGGAAGCTTCTTTCTCTTCTTGTCTAAACTATTTATCGTCTATTTTCACTTCCAGACATGGCTACACTCCATACAAATACTTTCAGAAACGGCTTCCTGACACTTAAATCTATACTCGATGTTAACAAATTTCTCTTCTTCAGAAACGCTTTCCTTCCCATTGCCAGTCTACATTTTATATCCTCTCTACTTCGGCCATCATCAGTTATTTTGCTCCCCAAATAGCAAAACTCATTTACTATTTTAAGCGTTTCATTTCCTAATCTAATTCCCGCAGCATCACCCGATTTAATTCGACTACATTCCATTAGCATCGTTTTGCTTTTGTTGATATTCATCTTATATCTTCCTTTCAAGACACTGTCCATTCCGTTCAGCTGCTCTTCCAGGTCCTTTGCTGTCTCTGACAGAATTACGATGTCTTCGGCGAACCTCAAAGTTTTCTATTTCTTCTCCACGGGTTTTAATACCTACTCCGAATTTATCTTTTATTTGCTTTACTGCTTGCTCAATATACAGATTGAATAACATCGGGGAGAGGCTACAACCCTGTCTCACTCCCTTCCCAACCACTGCTTCTCTTCAATGCCCCTGACCTCTTATAACTGCCATCTGGTTTCTGTACAAATTGTAAATAGCCTTTCGCTCCCTGTATTTTACCCCTGCCACCTTTAGAATGTGAAATGGAGTATTCCAGTCAACATTGTCAAAAGCTTTCTCTAAGTCTACAAATGCTAGAAACGTAGGTTTGCCTTTCCTTAATCTATGTTCTAAGGCAAGTCGTAGGGTCAGTATTGCCTCACGTGATCAAACTTTTCTACGGAATCCAAACTGATCCTCTCCGAGGTCAACTTCTACCAGTTTTTCTATTCGTCTGTAAAGAATTCGTGTTAGTATTTTGCAGCCGTGGCTTATTAAACTGATAGTTCCATAATTTCCACATCTGTCAACACCTCCTTTCTTTGGGATGGGAATTATTATATTCTTCTTGAAGTCTGAGGTTATTTTACCTGTCTCATACATCTTGCTCATCAGATGGTAGAGTTTTGTCAGGACTGGCTCTCCCAAGGCTATGAGTAGTTCTAATGGAATGTTGTCTACTCCCGGGGCCTTGTTTCGGCTTATGTCTTTCAAAGCTCTGTCAAACTCTTCACGCAGTATCGTATCTCCTATTTCATCTTCATCTACATTCTCTTCCATTTCTATAATATTGTCCTCAAGAACATCGCCCTTTTATAGACTCTCCATATACTTCTTGCACCTTTCTGCTTTCAATTCTTTGCTTAGAACTGGGTTTCCATCTGAGCTCTTGATATTCACGCAAAATAAATAAAAATTCACAACAGATCACGTATCTCCTGACAATGTCAAAGAACTCGACCACTTAACAGTATTGAATAAGTATTATGTTGCTGGGTTTTAAGACGACTTAACCATTCAAACTGTGAAAAACGAGAGGAATATGCATTGGAAAACATCACCATTACGAAAAGTCACACAAAGATAAGCATACGTATTAGGGGCCAACGACCAGTCAGCCACCTGGAGTGAGTCACACTGTAAACCTGCCGAGATAACTGCAGACTAAAATGCTTGTACGTAACTAGTAGTAAATTTTAAACTATACACATAGCAAGGTAATGAAGTAAAAACGAAAACAGGAAAGCTGTCTAGCATAGTTAACCATCAACATGTCACATGTTAAAGGCAAATACTTTGCAACTGAGGAAAAGGACTAAACATACGAATAACATACAATAATTCGTGAAGGTATGTTTCGTCTATGCAACTAATTGTTTATTGCCTTACGTGTTTCGCTTCTTTTATTTGTGAAGTATCTTCAGTGGTCTATAATACATGTTTCTTTTTATATGTATAATAAACGAATTATGTGGTAGTTACAGTATATTGCTATGTTATATTTTGTCATGTTTTTCTCTTGGTATTCTTTTTTTAGGTTTGAATCAACTGTCAAAGTGTCGTTCAATGTTACTTAATACTTCCAGCAGTGTTAGCTCATGCATGTAGTCCTGGAGACGTACTCTTTAGCTCCCATGTTCCACTTGGCCCATTTCCGACGTTCTTTGACCCCAATTTGATTCAACACGTTCCGTGAACTTCCGAGCACTGGCGTTTCTTTCGCATGTGCCGACATCACTGTTTGAAGCGTCGGCGACCCGGAGAGTGGAGTCACAGGGCTAAAGGATTTTCCAGAGGAAGATTGTAGACACGTTTCATCCAAATTTGAAATTTATGCGTGGCAACGGCAGACGATTAAGGGGTTTCGAAAAAGTGATTGTTCAATTGTGTTGCGCAGTGTATTTGTTTCAGTGCCCTGAATGAAGACGGAAGTAAGACGACGAGGTCAATCGAGAAAGCCGACGGGAAGAGATATGCTACTGTATATTTTCCTTTATATTCTGCTAATAAGACTTAACAGTCATCTGTGAGCGCTACATAAACGGAAATGTGCACAAGAAAATTGTAAATTTGTGGTAATACCTTATGGGTCCAAAGTACTTAGGTCACCGGTGCCTAAGCCTACACACTACTTAAACTAACTTTAACTTCCGCTATGGACAACACACACACCCGGGGGGGGGGGGGGGGGGACTGGAACCTCCGACGGGGGGAGCCGCACGGACCGTGGCACGACGCCTGAGACCGCGTGGCTATCCCGCGCGGTAGTGCACAAGGTACTTTTTGATTGTAAAAGTTTTACTTCTGACAAACTTTTCATCTACATCTCCACGAATACTCTGCAAAACACACTTAAGTGCATGGCAGAGGCTTTATCGAACGACCTTCTTGCCGGCCGCGGTGGTCTAGCGGTTCTAGGCGCTCAGTCGGGAACCGCGCGACTGCTACGGTCGCAGGTTCGAATCCTGCCTCGGGCATGGATGTGTGTGATGTCCTTAGGTTAGTTAGGTTTAAGTAGTTCTAAGTTCTAGGGGACTGATGGCAACAGATGTTAAGTCTCATAGTGCTCAGAGCCATTTTTGAACGACCTTCAGAATAATTCTGTTTTTCCAATCTGAAACAGCGTTCGGAAAAAACGAACACCTATATCTTCCTGTGCGAGTTCTCATTTCTCTTTTTTTATCATGATGACCGTTTCTCCATATGTCGGTGAGAGACAACAAAATATTTTCAGACTTGAGGAGAAATTTGGTAAATGAAATTTCATGAGAAGGTCTTGCTACAACAAAAAAACTCTGTTTTAATGACTGCCACCCAAATTCACGTATCATGTCTGTGGCGCTCTCCCCAACTTCGGGGTAGTACAAAACAAACTGATTTTCTTCGAACTTTTCCGAAGTCCTCCGTCGATCCTATATGCTGCGGATCCCACACTACACAGCATTGCTCCATAAGAGAACGTACTAGCGTAGTGTAGGCAGTCTCTAACAGACATGTTGCATTTTCTTCGTCTTTTACCAGTAAATTGTAGTCTCTGATTTGATACACCTGCAATATTATATATGGTTCAAATGGCTCTGAACACTATGGGACTTAACATCTGAGGTCATCAGTCCCCTAGAACTTGGAACTACTTAAACCTAACTAACCTAAGGACATCACACACATCCATGCCCGAGGCAGGATTCGAACCTGCGACCGTAGCGGTTGCGCGATTCCAGACTGAAGCGCCTAGAACCACTCGGCCACCACGGCCGGCTATTATATATGTGGTCTTTCCAACTTGAGTTATTCGTAACTGTCGTCCTTAAGAATTTAGTTGAATTTAGATCCTTTATATTTTGTGATTTGTAGAGTAACCGAAATTTAGCGGGTTCGTTTTGGTACTCATGTGGATGACTACACACTTTTCATTAGTTAGAGCCAGTTGGCAATTTTCGCACTATACAGATATTTTTTCTAAATCGTTTTGCAATTCGTTCTGGTGTTTTGATGACTTTATAGGACGGTAAATGACTTCATCATTTGCAAACAATGTAAGAGTGGTATTCAGATTGTCTCGTAAGCCGTTTATGTAGATCAGGAACAGCAAAGGGCCTATAACGTTTGAGGTACGACAAATATTTTCGTTTTACTCGATGACTTTCCACAGGAAATCACGAATGCGGTCGCACAACTGGGACGATAGTCCATAGGCACGAAATTTGATTAGAAGTCGCATGTGAGGTACGGCGTCAAAAGCCATCTGGAAATCTAAAAATATGGAATCAATTTTATATGCCTTGTCAATAGCACTCATTACTTCGTGAGAGTAAAGAGCTAGTTGTGTTTTACAAGAACGATATTTTATGAATACGTGTTGGCTGTTTGTCAATAAATCGTTATCTCCGTGATAACTCACAATGGTCGAACACTATATATAGAAAGGTAACCTTCTACTACCGGTAGTAATAGTTACAACACGACCTAGTAGGGATATTACTGTCGCTTATGTCCTACAGCCCCTGCAAGCTACCTTCTGTAATAATGGTTTAACAAATTCGTGTGGTCCACGAACTTACAGTCCCCTGCGTGTTAAAGCTGTAGTATGAATAATTTCTAGCGGATGGGTTTAACCAACCAGTAAAAATTTGAACGCAACGGATAACGCAATATTTTAGGACCACTACAGAAGGCACCTATGCAGGTTTTAATAGGCAGCATAGAGCTTTTATTTTCTTTCGTTTGTCGACCCAGCATTCGACTGTGGTAGTGACTAACTTTCACCTATTCGTTATGATGAAGGGAGGAAATAATCAGTCGAGGCTAGAGATTCATTGATATTCGGCAGACGATTAACGGGTTTCGAAAAAGTGATTGTTCAATTGTGCTGAGCAGTGTATTTGTTTCACTACCCTGAATGGAGGTGGAAGTAAGACGACGAGATCAATCGAGAAAGCCGACGGGAAGGGATATGCTACTGTAAATTTTCCTTTATATTGTGCTTATTTATAAGACTTAACAGTCATCTTTCAGCGCTACATATACGGAAATGGCCATGTGCACAAGAAAATTGGAAATTTTAGAGCTTTTATTTTCTTTCATTTGGCGACCCAGCATTCGACTCTGGTAGTGACTAACTTTCACCTATTCTTTATGACGAAGGGAGGAAATAATCAGTCGAGGCTAGAGATTCATTGATATTTATTCAATACCGATGGCATTTCAACAACTAACCGTGTGTCTGTTGGAATATACCTCATCACAACTGGTCTCTCTAGTTAGCATGATTCACTTTCGCCACGTAATTATGGAAAGGGAGTGGGGAGCGCAGACCTGGCTTCAATGTAATTTTATGCATGCACACAATTATACCTAAACCCATGCTTATTACATTAAAAATTGCTAGAGGTCACGCAGAACAACTTCATCAAATCAGCAAAGACACTAAAAGCGAACTCGGCCAGGGCGGAATAGTATCAGCCTAAATAGTTCATTAAAACGTAAGCTGAAGAGGGGGTACCAAGTGGTGCACTTCACTATGACTGCCAAATTTGATTTAATCTTGCGTTCAGAAACGAACACCACGTTACTGAGCTGGGGGGAAGAACATTTACAATCATATCGCGGGAAAATTTTGCAAGTCTTTATCCCATCAATTGGCATTAAAATGTGAATTTTCTTTCATACAAAAGTTTAATCCGTATATTTTATGTAACGTGCAATATTGCTAGCAAATCAAATAGTTATGTGGGGCACAATAAACATTAACTATCATTATATTGTAACAAATAAGCCCTCGGGCACAAATATATTAATATTTGTGACCGGGGGCTTATTTGTTACAATATAATTCTGACACCCTCACTGAACCTTAGCAGCTATGTTCAAAGTTTTGCATTAAATATCATGTTAATAATATTTCACACACGTGACCAAGTTGCGGTAGCCAACAGAAATGCAAAAAATACGGACACACAAGATTATTCTTTCCGTATAGACTCACCCACTACCACATGGTCATTCACTCGTCTACGATACATTTTCAGAGCGAAACTGCACTTTACGAATGTGGTGGTTGCTCCAACCGATCACGTGGAGGGAAAGCAAGTACACAAAGAAACCATATGAAAAATAAAAAAAAATCCCTAAAATATTACTGTGAAAGAAAGACGATATTAAAATACATTAACCGGTTAACTTCCGTTAAGCACAGAGCAATAATACGACCTTCAGCTTAAAGCCCACGGTGCGTGGCCTGACCAAGGCACAAACGCAAAGTTATTACTGAAATTTGACTAAATTACGAGAATAAACTCCCTTATGAGGGTTTAGTGGTAATCTCACGCCTGATATCAACATCTGGACCTTATTAACGAGCAGATTTGAAACATGGTAATACCTTTGTTAACATTACCAAAATCGAGTGCTGTCCAACGCCGCTACCCAGGAACAAGTGGACCTGCGTCCACATCGCCTAATCGTTGTTCGTTCAAAAGGTGGTGGAGGGGATGGTTCGCCAACCTGACAGAGCCAATACCCGTGCTTTCGCGACCTCTCTGATCTGACTTGCTCACGTTCTTTGCCAAACCTGTTCGCGTTTACGGGGCTCGTACTATCCTACCACAGAACCACTCTACTCATGCAGTACTACAACTTCTGACCAAAGCTTTATGCTACGTCACATAACATTCATAAAGTCCAGGTCGCACAGGGGAAAGGATGCAGGGAAATGTTGCACACAATAAAATCAAAGAAAATGGTTCTAATGGCTCTGAGCACTATGGGACTTAACTTCTGAGGTGATCAGTCCCCTAGAACTTAGAACTACTTAAACCTAACTAACCTAAGAACATCACACACACCCATACCAGAGGCAGGATTCGAACCTGTGACCGTAGCGGTCGCACGGTTCCAGACTGTAGCGCCTAGAACCGCTCAGCCACTCCGGCCGGCTAATAAAATCAATCAATAAATGAATAAAACCGCTTGTCTATTCTCTCCTGCTTGTTACCAACTGATCCTCTCCTGCAGAGTAGAAACACTCTCGCTATAATTCTTCGGTACGGAATTTAATGAGAAAAAATATGTAACGGGACAACAAGTTCCGTTTCAAAATGTTCCCAAATCCTCTTTCAAATTGACGTTAGCGATACGGGTCTGTAATTTAGCGAGTTACGTCTATTTTCATTCCCGCGCAACTTCCCAGTCTTTAAGTACGAGTCTTTCAACGAGTATATGGCTGCTAAATATGGAACTACCAGTATTTAATAAGCATACTCTGACAGGAAACTGACTGGTATTCAGTTACAGGAGGCCTTGCCTTAATTAAGCGATTTAAGATGCGTTACTCATGTTGGCAGCTGTTCTTGGTTCTAATTCTGGAATATTTACTTCGCCCTCTTCAGTGAAGCATTTTTGGAAAACCGTTTCTAGTAACTCGCCATTAGCGGCATTTTCACCAGTAACATCGGCATTGTTATCGCGCACTGGCGGTTGGGGTTGGGTTATTTGGGGAAGGAGACCTGACAGCGAGGTCATCGGTCTCATCGGATTAGGGAAGGACGGGCAAGGAAGTCGGCCGTGCCCATCGAAAGGAACCATACCGACATTTGCCTGGAGCGATTTAGGGAAATCACGGAAAATCTAAATCAGGATGGCCGGAAGCGGGATTTAATCGTCGTCCTCCCGAATGCGAGTCCAGTGTACTGGAGGTACTGACTGTGTCTGTCCACTGGTGTGCTTTACATATGACTACAATCTCTTTGGATTTTCTGCCAAATTTCGTGACAGAGTTTCGAGGTGAAATAGTATTAAAAGCATCTCGCATTAAAGTTCGCGCTACATTTCTACTTCCTTTAAAAATTTCTCCAGTCCATAGGGAATCCGTCCTTCTAAATTTGACATGCTTTTTTCTTTGCTTCTGCAACAGTGTTCCGAGTTATTTACTGTACAATGGGATATTAGTACCACCTGTTATTGATTTATCTGGTGTATGACTCTCAGTAGCCGTCGATACTACACTGATCAGCTAGAACATTAACACCACCGACCTACTGTCGATATAAACCCGTCCAGGTGATAACAGCGTCACCTGGACGAGGAATGACTGCTAGTTAGATGCATGCACGGTGCGTGTAGTATCAGTGAGCGTGCTGTCCGTTTGTAGAATGGGGCAGGCGCCCGTTCTATCTGAGTTTGGCCGAGGGCAGACTGTGATGGCACTGCAGGACTTGCCGGGTGTTCGAAGAGTGCAGTGGTGAATGCCTTGCACATGTGGCTAAACCGAGGTGAAACCACGTCCCGACGTCTTGTGGTCGGGTTGCCACCCCTCATTACAGACGCCGTACGTCGTAGGCTGAGCAGACTGGTAAAACATCGTATTACATGTCGACTGTGCCTTTGGTTCTCAGGACCAGGAATCATCGTAAAATAAATGAGTCGAAATCTGTTTCAGTGTGGTTGAAAGGTATTCACAACTGCAAAAAGATCGCACTCGTTGGTGATCTGACTCACTATTATAGAAATGAAATGAAGTTCCATTCCTTATCCTTAATCCTTATCTATTAAAAAAACTACACATTGATCTTGCCAAAAGCCGAGAAGCGATTCTTCTTGGTATTGTACCTCTCTGGGACACCCTGGGATGCTCTCTGGGGCGCCCTGGAATGCTTTTTTTTTTTTTTTTTGGGTCATCAGTCTACTGACTGGTTTGATGCGGCCCGCCACGAATTCTTTCCTGTGCTAACTTCTTCATCTCAGACTAGCACTTGCAACCTACGTCCTCAATTATTTGCTTGACGTATTCCAATCTCTGTCTTCCTCTACAGTTTTTGCCCTCTACAGCTCCCTCTAGTACCATGGAAGTCATTCCCTCAGGTCTTAGCAGATGTCCGGTCATCCTGTCCCTTCTCCTTATCAGTGTTTTCCAAATATTCCTTTCCTCTCCGATTCTACGTAGAACCTACTCTTTCCTTACCGTATCAGTCCACCTGATGCTAAATGCTCATTAATATTTGTTCATATCGGCGAAAATCTAGTCTCAAAAGTGTAGCTGGTTGTCTATCTGCCGCGCCAGGTAGACGAAGGAACTAACATCAGAATTTAATGCAAGGCAGAAAATAAGTGTGTTGAACACACATAGTGCACCCAACACTTATAACGGTGAGCCTCCGCATCCGACGACGCGTGCATGTATCAACGTTGACACCACAACATTGACAACTACGACTGAAATGAACACGTGACCGTCGGCACTGGACTTTGGCGCAGTGGCAGAGTGCTGCATGGTCTGATGAATCCCGACACCTTCCTCGTCATGGCTATTGTAGTACGCGAATCCGTCTTTGCTTGACACCTGTACGGCAGGACGGAGAAAAGCTGGCGGCAGCTCCATTATGCTTTTTAGAACATTCACGTGAGAGTCCATGGTTGCACTGGAGCTCCTGCAAGGAACCATGATAGCTAAGCAGTATCGTACACTGGTTGCGGAGCACGTACGCCCCCTCATGAAGGTCATGTTTCCCAACGACTGCGGAATTTTTCAGAAAGGCAATGCGTCATTTCACAACACCAGGAGTGTGACCGAGTGGTTCGAGGAACAGAGTGGCGAGTTCCAATTGATGTTCTGGTCGCCAAACTCGCCAGGTCTCAATATCTCAACACTATGGAACACATCTGGGATGTGATTGAAAGTTACGTCAGACCTCACTGCACCCCCCACCCCCTCCGCCCACCTGAGTTTAAGTAAATTAGGTGACTTGTGTATGTAGATTTAGTGCCATTTCCCTCCTGCGATGTATCAAGGCTTCATTGTTTCCAAGCCAAGATGCACTGTCTCTAATCCGTGCTAAAGGAGAACATACTGGCAGTTAGGTAGGTGGTCATGATCTTCTGCATGATCAGTGTATTTCTTTGAACTTAAACCACATCTAGCCTAAGCTTGCATATTCAGATAGAAAGGAATGGAGACCGCCTCTCAGGAAGGCCAGACGCGAGTTTCTCTGTTTCTTTAAATGGATATATTTTGGATGATTGACTAATCTAGCCTTGTAACATTAACCATAACGGCCTTGCTGTGCTGGTACTGCGAACGGCTGAAAGCAAGGGGAAACTACAGCCGTAATTTTTCCCGTGGGCATGCAGCTTTACTGTATGGTTAAATGATGATGCCGTCCTCTTGGGTAAAATATTCCGGAGGTAAAATAGTTCCCCATTCGGATCTCCGACCGGGGACTACTCAAGAGCACGTCGTTATCAAGAGAAAAAAAAACTGGCGTTCTACGGATCGGAGCGTGGAATGTCAGATCCCTTAATCGGACAGGTAGGTTAGAAAATTTAAAAAGGGAAATGGATAAGTTAAAGTTAGATGTAGTGGGAATTAGTGAAGTTCGGTGGCAGCAGGAAAAAGACTTTTGGTCAGGCGAATACAAGGTTATAAATACAAAATCAAATAGGGGTAATGCAGAAGTAGGTTTAATAATGAATAAAAAAATAGGAGTGAGGGTATGCTACTACAAACAGCGTAGTGAACGTATTATAGTGGCCAAGATAGACAGAAAGCCCATGCCTACTACAGTACCAAGTTTATATGCCAACTAGCTCTGCAGATGACGAAGAAATTGAAGAAATGTATGACGACATAAAAGAAATTAATCAGGTAGTGAAGGGAGACGAAAATTTAATAGTCATGGGTGACTGTAATTCGGTAGTAGGAAAAGGGAGAGAAGGAAACGTAGTAGGTGAATATGGATTGGGGAAGAAATGAAACAGGAAGTCTCCTCGTAGAATTTTGCACAGAGCACAGCTTAATCATAGCTAACACTTGGTCGAGGAATCGTAAAAGAAGGTTGTATACGTGGAAGAAGCCTGGAGATACTGACAGGTTTCAGATAGATTATATAATGGTAAGACAGAGATTTAGGAACCAAGTTTTAAATTGTAAGACATTTCCAGTGGTAGATGTGGACTCTGACCACAATCTATTGGTTATGAACTGTAGATAAAATCTGAAGAAACTGCAAAATGGTGGGTATTTCAAGAGATGGGACCTGGATAAACTGACTAAACCAGAGATTCTACAGAGTTTCAGGGAGAGCATAAGGGAACAATTGACACGAATGGGGGAAAGAAATACAGTACAAGAAGAATGGGTAGCATTGAGGGTTGAAGTAGTGAAGCCAGCAGAGGATACATTAGGTAAAAAGACGAGGGCTACTAGAAACCTTGGGTAGCAGAGGAAATATTTAACTTACTTCATGAGAGGAGAAAATATAAAAATGCAGTAAATGAAGCGGGCAAAGAGGAATACAAACGTCTCAAAAATGAGATCGACAGGTGGTGCAAAATGGCTAAGCAGGGATGGCTAGAGGACAAATGTAAGGATGTAGAGGCTTATCGCACCAGGGGTTAGATAGATACTGCCTACAGGAAAATTAAAGAGACCTTTGGGGAAAAGAGAACCACCTGTACGAATATCAAGAGCTCAGATGGAAACCCAGTTCTAAGCAAAGAAGGGAAACCAGAAAGGTGGAAGGAGTATACAGAGGGTCTATACAAGGGTGATGTACTTGAGGACAATATTATCGATATGGAAAAGGATGTAGATGAAGATGAAATGGGAGATATGATACTGCGTGAAGAGTTTGACAGAGTACTGAAAGACCTGAGTCGAAACAAGGCTCCAGGAGTAGACAACATTCAATTACAACTACTGACAGCCTTGGGAGAGCCAGTCCTGACAAAACTCTACCATCTGGTGAGCAAGATATATGAGACAGGCGAAATACCCTCAGACATCAATCCCAAAGAAAGCAGGTATTGACAGATGTGAAAATTACCGAACTATCAGTTTAATAAGTCACGGCTGAAAAATACTAACGCGAATTCTTTACAGACGAATGGAAAAACTAGTAGAAACCGACCTCGGGGAAGGTCAGTTTGGATTCCGTAGAAATATTGGAACACGTGAGGCAATACTGACCCTACGACGTGTTTTAGAAACTAGATTAAGAAAAGGCAAACCTACGTTTCTAGGGTTTGTAGACTTAGAGAAAGCTTTTGACAATGTTGATTGGAATACTCTCTTTCAAATTCTGAAGGTGGCAGGGGTAAAATACAGGGAGCGAAAGGCTATTTACAATTTGTACAGAAACCAGATGGCAGTTATAAGAGTCGAGGGGCAGCGGTTGGGAAGGGACTGAGATGGGGTTGTAGCCTCTCCCCCGATGTTATTCAATCTGTATACTTAGCAAGCAGTGAAGGAAACAAAAGAAAAATTCGGAGTAGGTATTAAAATCCATGGAGAAGAAATAAAAACGTTGAGGTTCGCCGATGACATTGTAATTCTGTCAGAGACAGCAAAGGACTTGGAAGAGAAGTTGAACGGAATGAATAGTGTCTTGAAAGGAGGATATAAGATAAACATCAACAAAAGCAAAACGAGGATAACGGAATGTAGTCGAATTAAGTCGGGTGATGCTGAGGGAATTAGATTAGGAAATGAGAAACTTAAAGTAGTAAAGGAGGCGAGAAAAAGGGATCGGTTGGTAGGACATGCTCTCAGGCATCAAGGGATCACCAATTTAGTATTGGAGGGCAACGTAGACGGTAAAAATCGTAGAGGGAGACCAAGAGATGAATACCCTAAACAGATTCAGAAGGATGGAGGTTGCAGTGGGTTCTGGCAGATGAAGAAGCTTGCACAGGATAGAGTAGCATGGAGAGCCGCATCAAACCAGTCTCTGGGCTGAAGACCACAACAACAACAATATTACTGGTATATTAGAAGAGCACAGATTTTTTGCTCCGTGAATCATAACGCCGGTGTACGTAGCGGTATCGACTAATTGACAGTGTGGGACGTTATTCTGTGCGCCAAATACTGATCTTGTCTTGCCAGAGTCTTTGTGAATGTCATACTATTTCCTACATTCGTTGGTCTAATGCGGCATATGCTACAGTGCGTGGGAAAAGTGTTGTGAGTCCGAAAACGTGTACTACTTGATAGTTTAATTACACAGAAATTTGTAAAGGACTGCTACTAGCATCCGAGGGGTTTCACTTAATACTGTATGTTATGTACGTACGGCCTTACCTAAAGGTACAAATATTGTGTGAGTATTTAACTGATCATCCAAATATGGTGTGATAACTATGATAAGTGAAATCGAGGATGAGGAAATTCTTGTTAACGGTCTCATTGTAATTTTCTTGTAACTTGGGACTCACAGTGGTTATCATTTTTATGCATGACGCCGTCACGCCTTATTTTCATTTTGTGGTGCGGCGTTACCTTAACAACGCAGCCCCACAGCTTTATATTAGAAGTGGGAGACAAGACCTTGTTCATTATTTTTGGCCTACCAGATCACCAAACCTCACACCGTGCGATTTACTACTGCGCGGCAACATAAAATACAAATTCTTTGTCCCACCAATGGCAGGTACTCTCTAAGAATTGAGAAATCGAACAGCTAAAGCTGTCGATTCAATAAACAGGGACCCGTTTATTCGTATGTGAAACGAAAAGCACTACAGTTTCAATGTTTTTCGAGGTTCGTGCTGGGTGTATGCTATAGGACTGTGTGAACATAAAACTTTGAAACTTTATCAGTCCAGTGACATATGGAATGTGTTTCTATCTTTTATAGCTTCTGTGCAATAAAGAACTGGAGTCTCTTCTTTTTTTTTGGATCGCCTTGTGTAATACGGACGTATATGGTAAGATGAGTGTTAAAATTCATTTTTACGTCACCTCACACTGTGTTAAATCACGGGAAGTATAGGAATAAAAGGTAACAGAATTTCACGTTAACGTCTTTGTTACATATAATGTTTGCCGCATAAAATGTTTTTTATTTTTATGAGTGGTGAAGTTGCAATTTTCTTTGTTGATCGTTTCGTATTCCAGCTTAACAGTAGGGGCAAATTTACAGTATTCTCTAAGAGAAATTTCTTCCCTATCTGCTCGAAGAAGTGCCTTTACCATTGCAACGAAACATTAACTTCGTGCACGATAGTATTCCTCCCCGTATTGCAGTTGACACCACTCTATTTCTAAGCAAGATATTCCATGACTGATGGATAGGAAGATGAAGAACAATCCTTTGTCCTCCACGTTCTCCATAAGAAGCAGTGCTTGATTTTTATTTGTGGGATATTCGAAAGATCTTGTTTCTAATATACTGCATTTGAACAGTTAAAGTAAGACAACGAACTAGAAAGTTCTGTTCCTGAGGTTCTTCTATGTTTAATATACCATGAAGAGTTGTAGAAAAGATTCTTGCATCGAAATAAAGCACTTCTGGGTCCATGTACGTACAAGATTTTTTTCGCATACACACGAGGAAAGTGTACTGAATATTTCTCCACGTCTGTTTTTTAAACCTTCTATTTCAGAAAGTGTCCAGCACCAACTCATACTGTTCCAGTGTACTGCGAAGAAGAATGGAAGAATGTGAGGTTGGCTAAAGGGAAGGGTGGCATTGCTTTAGTAGACAAAGGAAATACTATACTTGTTGTTAACTTGTGACAGCCAATGGAACCTCAAATCTTCTGTGGAAAATGAAATACTCTAAATTTCGAACATACTTAGAAAATAATATAAAAATTAATTCTGTGTTGCTAACTGGAAAGGAAAGAGAGAGCCTATTTTGATGAACCTCACAACTCTACGACTCACGGCACAGCTAATAATTTACAGAGAAGTGCAACCGATTAGCCCTGTTGACAATTCTAAGAACAGTCCAGCTTACAAATTAATAACAGTATGAAATGAAATATTGAGAGCTAAATTAGTTTTCCGATATCATAGTTTGGGTTGCAACACAACGGCAATCCTTAATGAACTTAAAGCGAAACACATAGAGGACGAATTGTAGTTTCTAGCTCCGGATATAAACAACTGCTGCGTACATGTGCCTGTTCACGAATGTGTCAAAGTCATCAAAGTCATAATATGCCGAAATACCGGTTTCAGCAAAAGAAAAGATCGAATTTATAGGAGGGGCTAGAATTGATTTTAATACATATGTTCTCATTTGCTCAAAAAATGGCTCTAAGCACTATGGGACTTAAGATCTGTGGTCATCAGTTCCCTAGACTTAGAACTACTTCAACCTAACTAACCAAAGGACATCACACACATCCATGCCAGCGGCAGGATTCGAACCTGTGACTGTAGCAGCAGCGCGGTTCCGGACTGAAGCGCCTAGAATCGCTCGGCCATTTCCCATTTGCTAATAACTTTTATATGCAGTACAATGGTTTAGCAATGCTCAAATTCAAATGGTTCAAATTGCTCTGAGCATTATGGGACTTAACATCTGAGGTCATCAGTCCCCTAGAACTTAGAACTACTTAAACCTAACCAACTCTAAGGACATCACACACATCTATGCCCGAGGCAGGATTCGAACCTGCGACTGTAGCAGCAGCGCGGTTCCGTACATAGGCGCCTAGAACCGCTCGGCCATTCTGGCCGACCTTAGCAATCCCATCTAGTTATCTGAAACTATTGCGAACGTATTCATTGAGCATGTTGAAGGGAAACTGCGGGAGAGCGCAGCATCAACAAAGTTAATAAATTGTAGATACAAAAACATTTACACTGGGTTATGAAATTAGCTGTCAGTGACTTAAGAGAAGCTCCAAGAAACGAGATGGAGCGTATACCTTCATTGTGCTACAGCAACTCATTCGGCGAAACACAGAGGTTTATGCAACTCTAACGTCCACGAGGAAGCAGCCTTTAGGCATGCAGCTCACACAGCACCTAAATCACCAATGAGTAATGAAGGAAGACCGCTATATCTATAATAAATCGGGTGAAAACGTAGTAAAGTGTTGCATCATGTGACAGGGAGTACACTGAATAAACAGAGAGGGCTTTTAAAATAAGGAAGAATGAGAACAAATATGAACTCTGTCTTATAATTTCGACAGATCTACAGTACTGAACCGTATTCGTTAGACAACACGCCGTCTCATGGAACTGAAAACAGATTTCGAGTTGCAGTATAAAGTAACTGAAGGAAAGAGTTAACACTTGCTTAAGAAATTGGAAATCCATACTAAACAACACCACAGTATCCAGAATGACGAGATCACGACTCACTCCAGTATCTGCTTTAAAAGGCTTTCGAGAATTATACCCTGAAGAGCCAAAGAAACTGGTACACCTGCCTAATATAATGTACTCCCCCCCCCCCCCCCCCCCCAAGCACGTACGGATTCGGGAGGACGACGGTTCAATCCCGCGTCCGGCCATCCTGATTTAGGTTTTCCGTGATTTCCCTAAATCGCTCCAGGCAAATGTCGGGATGGTTCCTTTCAAAGGGCACGGCCGACTTCCTTCCCCGTCCTTCCCTAATTCGAATAGACCGATGACCTCGCTGTCTGGTCTCCTTCCCCAAACAACCAACCAACCAACCAAGCACGTACGAGCAGAAGTGCCGCAATACGACGTGACATAGACTCGACTAATGTCCGAAGAAGTGCTGGAGGTAATCGACATCATGAATTCTGCAGCACTGTACATAAATCCGTAGGAGTACGAAGAGGATGCAGATCTCCTCTGAACAGAACGTTGCAAGGCAGCCCAGATGTGCTCAGTAATGTTCATGTATGGGGAGAATGGTGGCCAGCGGATGTGTATAAACTTAGAAAAGTGTTCCTGGAGCCACTCTGTAGCAATTCTGGGCGTGTAGGATGTCGCATTGTCTTTTTGCCAAGTCTGTCGGAATGCACAATGGACATGAAAGAACGGAGGTGATTAGAAAGGATGCTTACGAATGTGTCACCTGTCAGAACCGTATCTAGATGTATCAGGGCTCCCATATCACTCCAACTGCACACTCCGCACACCATTACAGAGCCTCCACTAGCGTGAACAGTCCCCTGCTGACATCCAGGGTCCGTGGATTCATGAGATTATCTCCATATTCGCACACGTCCATCCGCTCGGTAAATTTTAAATGAGACTCGTCCGACCAGACAACATGTTTCCAGTCATCAACAGTCCAATAGTGTTGACGGGCCCAGGCGAGGTGTAAAGGTTTGTGTCGTGCAGTCACAAATGGTACAAGAGTGCGCCTTCGACTCCCAAAGCCCATATCGATGACGTTTCGTTGAATGGTTCGCACGCTGACACTTGTTGATGGCCCATTATGGAAATATGCAGCAATATGCGGAAAGATTGCTCTTCCATCACGTTGAATGACTGTCTCGGTCGTCGTTGGTCCCGTTCTTGCAGGATCTTTTTCGTGTGGCAGCGATGTTAGAAATTTGATGTTTTACAGGTTTCCTGATACTCACGGTACACTCGCGAAATGGTCGTACAGGAAAATCCCCACTTCATCGTTACTTCGGAGATGCTGTGTTCCATCGCTCGTGCTCCGGCGATAACACCAAGTTCAAACTGACTTAAATCTTGATATCCTGACATTGTAGTAGCAGTAACCGACCTAACAACTGCGCCAGGCATTTGTTATCTTATATAGGCGTTGCGAACCGGAGCGCCATCTTCAGCCTGTTAACATACCTCTGTATTTGAATACGCATGCCTATACCAGTTTCATTCGGAACTCAGTGTACAAAAACTTCAATAACAGGAATAAGTAACGGTATAGGATCCATACTACTGACAGCTGTTTAGGATGAATATTATTACGTCGTGCTAGGAGCTCACAGCTCCTTGCTTACAGAATCAAAACTTCCGAATCTACGGGTATTTGTAAGCATTATATAGATAATCGAGACTGTATTGTGTCATTACTGGCAGAATACTGGCATTTATAAAAGAGTCTAAGAGCCCATGTTGTGACACATCTGGTCATACGTCTCATACACTGCGATTGCAGAGGGCCAAGTGACCAATAAGCTGAATGCCATATCACAAACAGGCGAATAGTATTGTTTATGTTGATTTGTAACAAAATTTTTGGAAAAGAGAGTTTATGTGACACAGTAAGTTGCAGCAATAATAAAACGAGATACCACGCTTGTCATTCCTTACGTCTCTTTAAGGCATTCAAAGGTATGACACATAACATTATACAGCTGTTACGTTATGGTTCTACTGTAACCTACAGATGTCAACTAAAGATTAATGTTTCTTTTTAGGGAAAGTAAAGGCTAATAAATGGAAGAAAAGATGGGGCATGAGTTCAGGGAACCAGGTTTTGACAGAGCGATGTGGCGCAGTGGTAAGCACGCCTTAGGCTCAAATGGCTCTGAGCACTATGTGACTTAACTTCTGAGGTCATCAGTCCCCCAGAACTTAGAACTAATAAACCTAACTAACCTAAGGACATCACACACATCCATGCCCCAGGCAGGATTCGAACCTGTAACAGTAGCGGTCGATCGGTTTCAGACTGAAGCGCCTGGAACCGCACGGCCACTCCGGCCGGCAGCACGCCTTACTCGCATTCAGGAGGACGAATGTTCAAACCCGTGCCTGGCCATTCTGATACGAGTTTTCCATGATTTCCCAAAATCGCTTCAGGCAAGTAAGGTAATGGTTCTCTGGAAAGGGCTCGGCCGACTTCCTTCCCCAACCTTCTCTAAATCGATGGGACCGATGACCACGCTGTATAGCTCCTCCCCCAAATGAACCAACCAACCAGTTTCTGTACTCGGAAAACTGGTGTGGAATTCTATACCTACACTATTTAAATTACGAAATATATCAGCACAGCTGTCCCTTACGAGAAAACTGACGCACACGTGAACCTTATCAATTACGGGTACTATAGAACAAGTGATTGCATTGAATATAATTGCAGAAGGCACGGACGACTGGAATCAGTCACTTTAAGTGTCCGATCATAGTACTTGTAACGCCGGAAATGCATATCCTCCTATTTCCATCTATTGTACTGTAAATTTTTTCCTTATTTTGTTACCTGAATATATGACATTTCTGTGCCTTTATATATTGTAATTGTTTTACTATTTGTATATATGTATTTATGCATTTATGTCGATTTATAATTGGTTTATTTTGTGAATATTATTTGTATTTTTACGCTGGGTCTTGCCTAGGGAACACTGCTATCGAACGATTACATCGATAGGTCGTGTGAAGAATCAAAGTGTGTAGGATCTTTGGTAGTGTTAACTCGGTCGCGTGGAGCGCGGGCAGGGCAGTAGGAGTCTGGCTGGGGTAGCGAGTGGAGCAGGTGTGTTGTGTGACGCTCCCGCGAGTTGCCGCGCTTTCGGGGTTTGGCAGCATGTAATTGCGCTCGACTCGCGATGATAGTTTCTGACATGGTGTCGCGGACGGGAAGCATTAGCTGGCGCACATCAAGAGCCCGTTTCGCCTGGTGACCGTGTCGAGAAGAAGGCGCGCCAACATCCAGCTTCTGCAACAGCGACGGCCGACAATGAGTGACTGTCGCCACCTCCTCGATCGACGGCTTCAAACCTTCAATCAACCAACAAGGAAGACTAAAAGCACGTAAAGTTTCAGAACTGTATGGCAGACCTCAGCTTTTCAAATTGTTCCATTTGCCTCGCAAAATTACAGCAACTTAGCATGAACCTTTGTTGCTCATTGTCCCAATTGCATTGCCAAGCAGGGTCCTTCCTTTTCCGAAATGAGCCCGAGGGTCGTTGAAATTCAAACGCCAGCATCATTCGATTTCACTGCTTTAATTTCAAAGTTCAGCTGGCTACGATATTTAGATTGCACAAGCACAAATTAAGAGTGCGAGTTTTGTTACCGTATTTTAGTTACCTGTGACTGCAGCTCAGCTTGGTACGTACTAAATTTTACTATTGTTAATTGTTCAGAATCATTTAATTCAAGTTCAAAGTTAATTCTCTTATTTCTAAATTGCGTAGATTCATGTAGCTTTTGAAATGATTGTTGAGGTAGTCCAAGACTAACCTTATTTTACTGAATGTCGATGTGCTTCAGAAAGAAAGCTCACTATTAACTTCAGTCACTAAATTAACTTTCGATTTTCCAGTTTTATTAATTCATTTGCTAAATTAAGTCAGAGTGTAGCGAAATTTATTACTTCTGACAAACTTTCAGTTTTCACACTACACGTGTCAACCTTCAGTTGCCACGCTTCTAGTGCTAATTATATGTGTAATAACCTTTCTTTTTCAGTTATTATAGTAATTGTCCATAGGACTGGCGACCGTAATTTCCCCCAAATCTCAAATATCTAATTACCGCTAGTTGATTGTTAACGTAACGGCCGCACATTTACTTTCTTTATTAACTTTATCCCTATTTCAAAATTAATTTCCACCAGTTTCACTTGCATTTTTCCTTTCATTTAGATGTAACCCTTTCCTCCCTCTTTACCGACAGGTTAACTTCGGTGACGATAGCTTTTCCAAAATTCCCATTAGGTACACGCGGTTTCATTTTTCACTGTCATTAAGGTCGATAAGTGAGGGGGAGGTTACACGTGGCGACCTGGTGACGGGACAATCTTCAGATTTGAGGTTGTTCTGGACACGAATTTTGTTTGGTGCAAATGTCGTAACAAAGTATTGGTTACGAACAGATAGTTATGTCAGCGAGATTAAGTAGTGGGAGGAATCCTAATTAGATTTGAGATTTGTTATTTATATTGAAAATTATTAAAATGAGTGAAGGCAACAATTACAAAAATTTGGTAGACTTGGATACGGAACAATCGGTCGAACAGTGGGAAACGCGCACCGCGGTACCCATTGTTCAGGGCAGGCGGCTAGCGTGAAAGACGCGACCGCCGAAACGCAACAAAGAGCAGAAATGGAATTCCAAACTTTAGAAAATGTTTCGGAATCGGAAGTGAAAATCAAATCTGAACCCCTTGAGGACGAACACACGGGGACAATTAAAGAGGAAGCCGCTACGGAAGTAAAACCGGCAGTTTCCGGGAATTTAGCTGATTTATTGAATGTTTTGATTAACGAAATCAAGGCTCAGTCTAGCAAGATAGAAACTCAATCGGCAGAAATTAAAGCTCAGGCTGCCAAGCAAGAAGCTCAGTCTGAAAAAATTGACAGGAAGCTAGACAATCAGAACAAAGCTATTAATGTTGTTAACAACAATGTTGGAGTTGTTAACGCAAAAGTTGATAAAATCAAAGAAGATATTGTTGTGATTAATACCGAAATCGGTAATCTTAAACAGGAAATGATAGGCGTTCAGGCGGAAATTGCGAGCATAAATACGCGTATTAATTCCGAAATTAGCAGAATCGAAAAAAGTGTAGGAGAAGCAGTTGCTCCGATCATCGAGAATAAGGTGACGGAACAAATTCAATTAGTGAAAAAAGAGGATCAAAAGAAGGTGGGAACTTTAAAGGCTTTAGTATCCGAAGTAGATACCAAAGTGACGAAGCAGGCTAATACCTGCGAAGAACAAAAAAAAGGAAGTAGAAACGCTTGCGACAACCACTTGCCAAGTAATTACGAGAGTGTCGGAATTAGAAAAGAAACTTGACGAAAAACAGAGCTATGTGCCAATCTGTGCACATAGTTCGGAATTGTTGACGAAAGAGGAGCGGTTCGACCCCTTGAAAAAAGGCGGTATACATGCGACGGATTTCATTAAAAATTGTGAAAGAGTTTTACCCAGATCATGGACTAATAAGAGAAAAATTAATGCGGTTATTGATGTGTTGGCTGGTGATGCCAAGCGTTGGGGCTTAAACCTCAACATTACGAACATGACTTTTGACGAGTTTAAAAATTTGTTTCTGGCTGAATACTGGTCAGAGCAAAAACAGCAAAGTGCCTGGCGCGAATTTGTCGTATCGAGGCCTTTCGATGCGAATTCGCGCGGCTCGATGAAGGAGTTTTGTGAGGGCTGGATCCGCAAGTTGGAATATTTGCGTGATCGCCGCTCGGAATCCGAAATAGTCTGGGAACTCTACAAGAAGCTTCCAGATGATACAAAACGATACGTAGGAAGCAATTACAGGACAATCAATGATTTCCTGGAAAGAGTGGAGGACGAGGACAATTGGCGCAATAATCGCGACAGTGGTAGAGGCCGTGGTAACAACAACGGGAACCACAACAACGATAACCATGGGAATAATGCATACCGCAATCTTGGTAGCAATAACAACAGTGGTTCGAGCCATAATGACAATCGATACAATGCAAATAATAACAGGAATGACGGAAACCAGTATCATACTAGCGTGATACGGGCTTCGCAGAATAGTAATAACGCCAGAGGGTGTGATCAGCCGCCTCAGCAGTATCCGGGGACCGTATCTGCTGGGACGAGACAGGGAAACCATTAGCCGCGCCAGTGAGGGGCCGACCGGGCGTGGAGAAATTTGGCGGCCCAATAACGGTAGAAAACCGAGGCGTCGTCGTTATGAAAATTCCGTATTGAATAATCAACGGCGGGAGAGTGTGCCAGTATTAGGAGAAAGGAGTGCGCCCACAAGTAGTAGATCAGCTGTAGACACGGCAGTAGAAAATACATTCACTGTCAGTGAGAACAATTTAAGTAGTGTTCCGGAAATCGACTATAAAGTGGCAGCTGTAATACCCACAGCGGAACTGGAGATTGAGTTTAAGAATGATTCGCAAGTGTTGAAAGAAGATCAGATGTCGGATAAAACGTCCGTCATCAAGCGAGGGGATGCAGAGAGGGATGAGGTCTGGTTAAGGCAGTTCGGTCGCTTATACGACGAACTAAGAGATTATAGGGGCCTGTACGGGAGAAGTGTTTATGGGGAGCGCGGGCAGGATTTGCCGCGTCTCGTCCCGCAGGAAGATAGTGATTGTGAAGTGATGGAAAGTTCTAGCCCTAACCGGCAGACTTTACTAGAAATAGTTGATGTTAACGGGGAGCACGAGCAAGATGCGTCGTGTTTCGTCCCGCAGGAGTTGAATGTTGAAGTAGTAACGGAAAGTTCTGGCCCTAACCGGCAGACTTTACCGAAAGTTGTAGTGGTAGAAGTAGCCGACCCATCCGACGCGAACATCCAGTTTAAACATTGCGAGAGTATTAAGGAGAAAGATTACGAAAATTTTAGTGATAGCCGGAAACGATTGGTAGAAAAGCACGTAGATTACAGCGTGTATGAGGTTAGAGCTCACGTTATACGGTCAGACGGTAGCAGTGTGGGTTGCGCAGATCCAGAGGAAGTAATTTCAGATGCTACTGGGCACATTCTTCCAGGTAGATTGGCAGATGAGATCAATCTGACCAAAGAGGAATCAACGAAGGTGACAATTAGTGAAGTGATAGCAAAGCAGCACTCACTAGTTGACGAGTTACAGGAAAAGGTTTCGGTATTGGAGGCGAAGCTACAGAGTAAGCCTCAGGACAAACGTGTTGAAATTAAAACTGTATGTGAACAGAGGCTGAAAAAGCCGCCAGAAAGGCCGAATTTAGGATCAAAGCCGGATGGTTTTTTCTGGAATGACCTGGATATAGACGAGGATTTACTGTGGGAAAATAAAGAAACAGTCGAGGACAAGTGTAGACAGATAGTAGTGTCTGTTAATATGCACGACCTACAACTAAACGTGTTGATTGATACCGGTGCAGAATTGAGTGCTGTATCTGGGAAAATATTTGAGTTACTGAAAGACAGACCTGGCATCGTAGTTATGCCAGTAACAGGAGTGAAAATTATCGGTGCTACTGGGAAGGCCAGTAAACCGGTCACAAAACAGATTTTTGTCAACTTCGAGATATGTGGGGCACGATTTGAGCAAGAGTTTGTCGTCGTGCCAGACTTAACTACGGAAGTAATTATCGGGTTAGATTGGCTATTAAAGTACCGTGCAGTGATTAATTGCGAAAGCAAAACTTTGACATGTACGTCACAACATAAAACAATAGTAGTTAGCTTTGACGAGGCAGGAGACGGTGTGCATAGGCAATACCAGCCTATACACATTGTTAACTGGCCGGATGACATTGACGTAGGTATCAATTTGAACTGCCGTAACATGAGGAATTTCGGCATTGACAAAAGTGTAGAAAGTGAATTGAAAGAGATAATCAAATTCCCTCCACGGATTGACATTAGTATTGGTGTGAAAAAAGATCGTTTGCGAGAAGTAATGAAGCTTAAAGCCGATGCTCGCACACGTCGTCATGACGCTAAAGCGCGTTTTGCTAAGTTTGCGATCGGAGACTTAGTACTTGTAAAAGCTCATGAGAAATCGAGCGAGATAGACAATGAAATCTCTAAATTTAAGTTTGTTTATAATGGACCATATAAAGTCATTGGTACACCTCACACAAATGCTTATTGCTTAGAGTATCCAAGCTCTGGAAAGCTATTAGGTATACGAAACATTGTAGACCTGAAATTGTACCAACCAAGGATTGATTAGTACCACAGATAGGGTAATTTGTACAGTATGTAGATATAGAGTGTAAGATTTAAGGATGTGCCATGTGGCGATGCTTTTGCCTGACCTAGAGGTCATTAAAGAAGTTGTAATTAATAAGTAATTTATGTTGATTAAATGATTTAAGAGTTACTGAATATTAATCAATTTAATTTTAATCAATTTAATCATGATCTAATCAACTGAAAAATCCAAGCTGCTAGTTTAAGTTTTCAGCTGAGTCACAGTAGATTAAGGAATGTAAATATGATTTTGTAAATAGCTGTAAGATTTCATAAATATGTGATTTACTAGTCATTGCCGATGTACTTAGACGCTGTTTTAAGTTTCAGGCTAGTACATGCGTGTGATGATGGACAGTGTTGAGTTATCCACTGTGATAGTGTTTATGGACTCCTTGAGATTACTCGGGAGTGAGTTTTTCCGAAAGAATTCAGTGAAACGGACGTTCTGGAAACGCCGTCACAAGGGCGAGTGAGATCAAGCGTGCCGCTCACGCGGGCGCAACAATACTGGCGAGGCGAGCCGCTGTCGGCTCTTGTGCCACTGTCGGCATTCTTTGTACTTGCGAGTACGGAAGGCGGAGTTGTTTTTCTTCCCGGACAGCTGATATGAAAGGATTCTGTTGTCAATATTTATGTTTTTGTCGATCTGCTGTATATTATTTTCTTGTTTAACGTTAAGTGCACACTCATGACGAGAATATTAATAATGAAAAGTTTATATAAAATACGTATTCTATGTAATTAATTATTAATTTGCGTATTTTGATATACCTGTTTTTATGACCATGTACTCTGATTCCATTTCTTGATAGTGTTACGAATTTCGACGATTTTGGAATAGCTAACCCATTTTCTATGTTTTCTATGAATTTTGATATGTTGTCTACCTGTTTTATTTTGTGCAAGATGACAGAGTGGAATAAGATTAGGAGTGTCTCCACTCAATTATTATGGTCTAAAAATTGATTTATGGTTAATTAGACGAATGCTAAATTTTGTTGATGTTTTGAGCATATGCATTTCCGCTGTTTCTTTTTTGGGACATTTTCTGAGTCTGTTTACGTTACACGAACATCCTCAGACAATGTGGGGCACGTGTAACGCCGGAAATGCATATCCTCCTATTTCCATCTATTGTACTGTAAATTTTTTCCTTATTTTGTTACCTGAATATATGACATTTCTGTGCCTTTATATATTGTAATTGTTTTACTATTTGTATATATGTATTTATGCATTTATGTCGATTTATAATTGGTTTATTTTGTGAATATTATTTGTATTTTTACGCTGGGTCTTGCCTAGGGAACACTGCTATCGAACGATTACATCGATAGGTCGTGTGAAGAATCAAAGTGTGTAGGATCTTTGGTAGTGTTAACTCGGTCGCGTGGAGCGCGGGCAGGGCAGTAGGAGTCTGGCTGGGGTAGCGAGTGGAGCAGGTGTGTTGTGTGACGCTCCCGCGAGTTGCCGCGCTTTCGGGGTTTGGCAGCATGTAATTGCGCTCGACTCGCGATGATAGTTTCTGACATGGTGTCGCGGACGGGAAGCATTAGCTGGCGCACATCAAGAGCCCGTTTCGCCTGGTGACCGTGTCGAGAAGAAGGCGCGCCAACATCCAGCTTCTGCAACAGCGACGGCCGACAATGAGTGACTGTCGCCACCTCCTCGATCGACGGCTTCAAACCTTCAATCAACCAACAAGGAAGACTAAAAGCACGTAAAGTTTCAGAACTGTATGGCAGACCTCAGCTTTTCAAATTGTTCCATTTGCCTCGCAAAATTACAGCAACTTAGCATGAACCTTTGTTGCTCATTGTCCCAATTGCATTGCCAAGCAGGGTCCCTTCCTTTTCCGAAATGAGCCCGAGGGTCGTTGAAATTCAAACGCCAGCATCATTCGATTTCACTGCTTTAATTTCAAAGTTCAGCTGGCTACGATATTTAGATTGCACAAGCACAAATTAAGAGTGCGAGTTTTGTTACCGTATTTTAGTTACCTGTGACTGCAGCTCAGCTTGGTACGTACTAAATTTTACTATTGTTAATTGTTCAGAATCATTTAATTCAAGTTCAAAGTTAATTCTCTTATTTCTAAATTGCGTAGATTCATGTAGCTTTTGAAATGATTGTTGAGGTAGTCCAAGACTAACCTTATTTTACTGAATGTCGATGTGCTTCAGAAAGAAAGCTCACTATTAACTTCAGTCACTAAATTAACTTTCGATTTTCCAGTTTTATTAATTCATTTGCTAAATTAAGTCAGAGTGTAGCGAAATTTATTACTTCTGACAAACTTTCAGTTTTCACACTACACGTGTCAACCTTCAGTTGCCACGCTTCTAGTGCTAATTATATGTGTAATAACCTTTCTTTTTCAGTTATTATAGTAATTGTCCATAGGACTGGCGACCGTAATTTCCCCCAAATCTCAAATATCTAATTACCGCTAGTTGATTGTTAACGTAACGGCCGCACATTTACTTTCTTTATTAACTTTATCCCTATTTCAAAATTAATTTCCACCAGTTTCACTTGCATTTTTCCTTTCATTTAGATGTAACCCTTTCCTCCCTCTTTACCGACAGGTTAACTTCGGTGACGATTGCTTTTCCAAAATTCCCATTAGGTACACGCGGTTTCATTTTTCACTGTCATTAAGGTCGATAAGTGAGGGGGAGGTTACATACTGCGTACGTAAACAACAACACATCCATGATAATAGAAATTTCCCATACAGAAGCAGCTAGCTGCACAGTTTCTTCTGCCGCAGATCTAGAAAAATGAGGCACACAAACATCACAATGTTCAAGATTCTGAAGACGAAGTATTTAGATGAAATGAAATTATTTGTTGTTGTTGTCATGGTCTTCCGTCCAGAGACTGGTTAGATGCAGCTCTCCATGCTACTCTATCCTGTGCAAGCTTCTTCATCGCCCAGTACTTACTGCAACCCACATCCTTCTGAATGTGCTTAGTGTATTCATCTCTTGGTCTCCCTCTACGATTTTTACCCTCCACGCTGCCCTCCAATACTAAATTGGTGATTCCTTGATGCCTCAGAATATGTCATATCAAGCGATCCCTTCTTCTAGTCAAATTGAGTCACAAATTTCTCTTGTCCCCAATTCTGTTCAATACCTGCTCATTAGTTATGGGATCTACCCATCCAATCTTCAGTATCATTCTGTAGCACGAAATTTAGAAAGCTTCTATTCTCTTCTAGTCCAAACTATTTATCGTCCGTGTTTCACTTCCATACATTGCTACACTCAATACTAATACTTTGAGAAAAGACTTCCTGACACTTAAATCTTTACTCGATGTTAACAAATTTCTCTTCTTCAGAAACGCTTTCCTTGCCATTGCCAGTCTACATTTTATATCCTCTCTACTTCGTCCATCATAATTTATTTTGCTCCCCAAATAGCAAAACGCATTTACTTCTTTAAGCGTCTCATTTCCTAATCTAATTTCCTCAGCATCCCCCGATTTATTTCGACTACATTCCATCATCCTCGTTTTGCTTTTGTTCATGTTCATCTCATGTCCTCCTTTCAAGACACTGTCCATTCCGTTCAGCTGCTCTTCCTGGTCCTTTATAATGTCATCGGTGAACGTCAAAGTTTTTATTTTTTCTCCATTGCTTTTAATTCCTACTTTGAATTTTTTTTGTTTCCTTTACTGCTTGCTCAATATACAGATTGAATAATATCGGGGAGAGGCTACAACCCTGCCTCACTCCTTTCCCAACCACGGCTTCCCTTTCATTCCCCTTGACTCTTATAACTGCCATCTGGTTTCTGTACAAATTGTAAATAGGCTTTCGCTCCCTGTATTTTACCCCTGACACCTTCAGAATTTGAGAGGGAGTATTCCAGTGAACATTGTCAAAAGCTTTCTCTAAGTGTACAAACGCTAGAAACGTAGGTTTGCCTTTCCTTAATCTATTTTCTAAGATAATCTGTAGGTTCAGTATTTCCTCACGTGTTCCAACATTTCTACGGAATCCAAACTGATCTCCCACGATGTCTGCTTCTACCAGTTTCTCCAGTCGTCTGTGAAGAATTCGTGTTAGTATTTTGCAGCCATGGCTTATTAAACTTATAGTTCGGTAATTTTCATATGTTTCAACACCCGCTTTGATTGGGATTGGAATTATTATATTCTCCTTGAAGTCTGAGGTTATTTCACCTCTCTCATATATCTTGCTTACCAGATGGTAGAGTTTTGTCAGGACTGGCTCTCCCCAGGCTGTCAGTAGTTCTAATGGAATGTTGTCTACTCCCGGGGCCTTGTTTCGACTCAGGTCTTTCAGTGCTCTGTCAAACTCTTCACGGAGTATCATATCGCCCATTTCATCTTCATCTACATCCTCTTTCTTTTCCATAATATTGTCCTCAAGAAGATCGCACTTCTATAGTCGCTCTATATACTCCTTCCACCTTTCTGCTTTCCCTTCTTTGAACTGGGTTTCCATCAGAGCTCTTGATATTCATGCAAGTGATTCTCTTATTTATATGTTGAGAAATAAGTGAAGCGTAAAAATGTACAAACATAGACTCTGTGTAGAACTATTCCCTTACATCTGTGCAGAATTATTATATGATAAGGGAAGTGGCTACAATAACAAGATCAGACAGTCATAAAACATCATACAAACGAAGTGAAGAAAGATAACCACTTTTAAAAATAAATATTGGATATAAAGCACTCCGTCTTCAGGCCACGAGTGGGCTGCCGGGACCATCCGACCGCCGTGTCACCCTCAGAGGAGGATGCGGGTAGGAGGGGCGTGGGGTCAGCACACCGCTCTCCCGGTCGTTATGATGGTATCACGATGGTCATCACGAGGCTGAGTGCATCCCGAAAAATGGCAACAGCGCTTAACTTAGGTGAACTCATCGGAACCGGTGTATCCACTACGGCAAGGCCTTTGCCCAAATATTGGATATAGCTACTTAAATAAAGACACTCTTGATTTATTGTTAAATCAGATACGGACGCGATCGGGTGTAAGACTTGGGCAAGACTGAAAGAGAAAAATGTCCAAAGAATTTTCAATTGTGTGAACTTAGGAATCTTTACTATCTAGACTCCGATACACCTAATGTTGATGTAGTTAAAAGAATGGTAATGCGCTATCTGGAATTTGGTACCAACATGAGATCCTAAGCTAGAGAATTGCTACAAAATCAATTAATAACAATATTTTAAAAACAGTTGGTAATGAAAATGGGATTAGTTAAACGCTACCTACTTTTCACGAAATTCAAATCAAAATAAACTCGTGGTTTATTACAAAAGTTCGACCAAACGTTCGACTTCGTAGACACGAAAATCAACAGATTGACACTACGAATCTAACATGACAGACTCGTGATCAGAACCTTTGTGGTGTTCTCGGAATGGTAGCGGATTCAAGCAGCACATTTCTCAACTACATGAATAAACGCCACGGATCTGAATTTTACTATTCACTGGTTGGTTGTCCGAACCAACATGGAGAGAACCTATCCTTATAACTGGAATCCAGCGGCACTGTGGCGACGGTGTACCGTTATAAAGTGGGAAACTCCCGCCTAACGAGCAGCCACTGCGCCATACGCTCGCCAATACCTTGACGTCTCGATGGAAGTGGAAACGTGGGTGAGCACGAGATGTGCACCAGCTCAGGATCTGCGGATCGCTCTGAGCCGTGGGCACGGCGTCACAGAGCAGAACACACGAACGATGGCCCCCTCAGAGATCGAGCACGTGAGGTCCCCTAAGTGACGACCGATCCCAGAGAGATGGCGCGCTTCCGACGACACTTTTAACTTACTTCCTGACGGCCCAACGCGCCATGTACCAGAAACCCTATTAGCTACCATTGCTATCTTATTCGCTATTATGCACAAGAAAACAATTCCCTGTTTGTTACAAAAATAGCTCCCACAACCAAGTCAGGAACCAAATGGTCAGTGTACTTAGCAGTAATATTAACTATTCCAGGGTAATACTGTTGCCGTACACCTCGTTCAAATTAAATTTTAACAGTAACTGAAGAATATATTCAGTATTAAACTGTCTTTGCAAGTGAACAGGTGGTGAGACGAATACAACACCCTTGCAAAACCTTTGTATGAAATTTCAGGACGCGATTTACGTATCACTGAATATCGATTCTGATTCTTGCTGATGCTTGAAGATCAGTCCACTGAAACATCAATGGGTCTATTTTTCATTAAAACATCTTTTTAAATTTACCGATTACTACAAATACGCTTCGCATGACAAGAGTCCACAGAAACGATGCAGAAACTAGACAGAAAAGTTACGGAAAGTGTCGAAGTGGTTACAGCGCAGCTGAGGGTGAAATGAGTTCCGGTCACGTGCCAGGGTAACAGGTTTTAGGATACTCTGGAGATTACGTCGGTGGCGTGGCGTGCTTCCAATTCCGAGCAGCCTGGAGAAAGTGTCTCCCGGCGATATTCTGAATGCGCGAGCCAGCACGAGGGCGTACGGTAGTCACACAGCGTGACGTCAGCAAATTTCGGTGGACCGGTCTCCACCTTTACTCGGCTTCTGAGCTGTACCATAAAGTAGACTGCATCCCGACTGCATCAAGCAAAGTACTGATGCATGAAAACTGATGGCTCTTTTCAAATAGTAGCACGACCACTCCTGCTCGTTGCAACACACTTACAGAGATCGTTTGAAAAATTTATCACACGCATTGTAGCTAGCTCGTTTATTTTTTGCTTCGGAGGGATCGAAATGAAATACTTAAGTTCTGCCTGTCACCGCCCTACCTACCATCAGGTTAGAAGCACCTCAACTGATGAGCTATTGATCACCGGACGGTGATGTCGTAGGATTCTTCTTCAAGTACCAGGTGATCAAAAAGTCAGGATAAATTTGAAAACTGAATAAATCACGGAATAAAGTAGATAGACAGCTACAAATTGACACACATGTTTGGAATGAGATGTGGTTATACAGAACCAAGAAAATACAAAAGTTCAAAAAATGTCCGACAGATGGCGCTTCATCTGATCAGAATAGCAATAATTAGCATAACAAAGTAAGACAAAGCAAAGATGATGTTATTTTAGGAAATGCTCAATATGTCCACCATCATTCCTCAACAATAGCTGTTGGCGAGGAATAATGTTGTGAACAGCGCTGTAAAGGATGTCCGGAGTTATGGTGAGGCATTAGCGTGGGATGTTGTCTTTCAGCATCCCTAGAGATGTCGGTCGATCACGATACACTTGCGACTTCAGGTAACGCCAAAGCCAATAATCGCACGGACTGAGGTCTGGGGACCTGGGAGGCCAAGCATGGCGAAAGTGGCGGCTCAGCACACGATCATCACCTTACGACGAGCGCAAGAGATGTGTCGGACATTTTATGAACTTTGTTTTTTTTTTGCTCTAATAGAACCCCATGTCATTCCAAGCGTGTGTGTCAATTTTTACCTCTCTATCTACATTATTCCGTGGTTTATTAAGTTTTCAAATTTATACTGACTTTTTGATCACCCGGTACTTCAGGGATATCGATTGCTGACTGAAATTAATTATATAATGAAGAGAACACGAAAGTGTGGACTAAAGATTAGTAACAGACAGCTAAAAGAAAAAACAGATATGTTCTCGTAAACACATTGCAATGAAAAGCCAGTCTCAATACGAGTAACTGATAACCAGCCAGTACACGATTTCGGACTCCACAGGCGATCGGCCAGCTTGCTGTGGGCCAGGTCACAACAACATGGAAGGACACGACATATGGACCAACATAACGAGAACTACTCCAGTGTCTAGATAAAGTTTTGAAGCAGCTTAACAAAGATGAGCTCCAGGATCTAAATCGCAAGTTATGGTACAGAGCTAAGAGTGGAGACATATTGCGAGAACACTAATAGTGGCATCAGGGCGAACATAGCCGAAGTAACAATGATCAACCTGGGAGGGTGCTCTCTCATGGTTCAAACCGAATATTTACATTTTAAACACACCCGGCTTTGCTATCAACATTCTACCGTTAATGGCAGGCTCAAAAGTGAGCTAACGATCGTCGGTTGCATCCAAGGCGGTGGAGACGAACACATGCAGCGCAAAGCGGCGTATATTGCGGCACTTTCAAAGTGCCATTAGCAAGTGTTACACAGTGCCTAAGATGGCATACTGTCGTATTTTAATTACACATTGTCTAATACAACGTGTCTAATAGTGTATTTTAAATACGTCAGTTTGCCATTTTAGGCCTGTATAACACATAAAAAACTTCATAATGGCACTTTGAAGCCGAAATCATGATAGTGTAAATGTAACACTGCAAATAAAAAAGTATAATGCCGGTACTGACTTTAAAGAAAGATCTATATACGTTTCGTCTGAAGCATTTTCTTCATTTCGCCACAGATTGCGCCGTAATCAGAGGAATAGAAATGGGTCCACAATCGTAATTTACGACACGCAACTAAATGGCCTCTGACTGTCCTATGACACGTGTGACCCGATCTCCATGCTTTGAGAGTAGGACAGGACAGTATTTCATAACTTCTAACTGGAGCCCATTTGCAACGTTGTATTCCTCCGACATATCGAACAGGGTATCACTCGATACACCACCATGGCCGTGCAGCGAACTGCGACGTACCATGACAGTCACTACACTGCGGCCAGAGCTCACGTATCGTGCAGACGTACAACAGATAGCACCGCTAAACGTTACAATACTTGCACGGTGTTTATTGCTCGCATACCTACCTATCTTTTCGGGAACAGACGTCCAAGTCGACGATGAACGCTGCAAGCATTGAAGAAACAACTGAAATGGTTCTGATTTGCGAAGAATATAGGAGAATAATTTAAGTTCCTGTTGTCTTGTATGCAGAGCGCTTTCCATAGAAAGCTAGCTCTCGGTCGTTCTTTCGCAAGACTACGAACAACGACATGTCTGATGGTGACGTACAGACCGGCAAAGGCAAACGAAGAATACGTATCACAGGATAAGCTACTGACCGTGGTAGCGTCAACCAACATAGCATGCATGCATTACTGGAGTGAAGAAAATTCCCGCTGGTTACGGCAAGTTGACCATCAATGACCTTATAAGAATTAATTGAACACCTTCAGTTGCTGATGGGCGTTGATATATACTGGCGAGGACAGGTGAAAATGTGTGCCCCGACCAGGACTCGAACCCGGGATCTCCTGCTTACATGGCAGACGCTCTGTCCATCTGAGCCACATAGGGCACAGAGGATGGCGCGACTGCAGGGACTATCTCGCGCACGCTTCCCGGGAAACCCACATTCTCACCTTGCATGTCCACACACTACATTCGTAGTGTCCCACCCTAACACACTCATTACTCGTGGAAGACATTCTTACCAAGTCCCGTAAGAGTTCGGGCAATATGTGTGTATCCTCACAGAAGAAAAAGGTCGTGGTCGGTATTTCCAGAACTATATACACTCCTGGAAATTGAAATAAGAACACCGTGAATTCATTGTCCCAGGAAGGGGAAACTTTATTGACACATTCCTGGGGTCAGATACATCACATGATCACACTGACAGAACCACAGGCACATAGACACAGGCAACAGAGCATGCACAATGTCGGCACTAGTACAGTGTATATCCACCTTTCGCAGCAATGCAGGCTGCTATTCTCCCATGGAGACGATCGTAGAGATGCTGGATGTAGTCCTGTGGAACGGCTTGCCATGCCATTTCCACCTGGCGCCTCAGTTGGACCAGCGTTCGTGCTCGACGTGCAGACCGCGTGAGACGACGCTTCATCCAGTCCCAAACATACTCAATGGGGGACAGATCCGGAGATCTTGCTGGCCAGGGTAGTTGACTTACACCTTCTAGAGCACGTTGGGTGGCACGGGATACATGCGGACGTGCATTGTCCTGTTGGAACAGCAAGTTCCCTTGCCGGTCTAGGAATGGTAGAACGATGGGTTCGATGACGGTTTGGATGTACCGTGCACTATTCGGTGTCCCCTCGACGATCACCAGTGGTGTACGGCCAGTGTAGGAGATCGCTCCCCACACCATGATGCCGGGTGTTGGCCCTGTGTGCCTCGGTCGTATGCAGTCCTGATTGTGGCGCTCACCTGCACGGCGCCAAACACGCATACGACCATCATTGGCACCAAGGCAGAAGCGACTCTCATCGCTGAAGACGACACGTCTCCATTCGTCCCTCCCTTCACGCCTGTCGCGACACCACTGGAGGCGGGCTGCACGATGTTGGGGCGTGAGCGGAAGACGGCTTAACGGTGTGCGGGACCGTAGCCCAGCTTCATGGAGACGGTTGCGAATGGTCCTCGCCGATACGCCAGGAGCAAGAGTGTCCCTAATTTGCTGGGAAGTGGCGGTGCGGTCCCCTACGGCACTGCGTAGGATCCTACGGTCTTGGCGTGCATCCGTGTGTCGCTGCGGTCCGGTCCCAGGTCGACGGGCACGTGCACCTTCCGCCGACCACTGGCGACAACATCGATGCACTGTGGAGACCTCACGCCCCACGTGTTGAGCAATTCGGCGGTACGTCCACCCGGCCTCCCGCATGCCCACTATATGACCTCGCTCAAAGTCCGTCAACTGCACATACGGTTCACGTCCACGCTGTCGCGGCATGCTGCCAGTGTTAAAGACTGCGATGGAGCTCCGTATGCCACGGCAAACTGGCTGACACTGACGGCGGCGGTGCACAAATGCTGCGCAGCTAGCGCCATTCTACGGCTAACACCGCGGTTCCTGGTGTGTCCGCTGTGCCGTGCGTGTGATCGTTGCTTGTACAGCCCTCTCGCAGTGTCCGGAGCAAGTATGGTGGGTCTGACACACCGGTGTCAATGTGTTCTTTTTTCCATTTCCAGGAGTGTACTTATATGGATATGGTGTCTGTTCTTTCGGACATGTCCTTGGTCGGTTAATGTATGGCGTGGCATGATGGGGGACAAACTCTTAGGGCTGTATTTTATGGACGGTACGTTGAATGGAATGAAATTTTTTTAGAACAGAAACTACCGGTACTACTGCAGGATGTTGCCCTGGATGTTCGACAGTGTATGTGGTTTCAGCAAGACGCTTGCCCAGCGCATTACGTTATGTAAGCAATGGAGTTATCAGACCGCGTTTTACACTGGTCGGTGGATCGACAGATGTGGCCCTATTACTGGCCCGCTAGGTCGCAGGATTTTACGTCCCGGATTTCTATCTGTGGTGATATTTTAAAGATAAAGTGTACCAGTAAGTGCAACCAGGCCGTGAACACATGGTCGACTGCATCACAAGCGCCTGTGCTGACATTCCTGCAGATATCCTTCAGTCCTGAGTACGGTAATTAGAACTCGGATCACCAGCTGTATTGAAGTGGTACAGCGTGTGAACACTTCCTCGGAAGACTTGGAAAAGTTGAGGAGCTCTCGTATCGGGCCACTGAGACAGTTGCGCGTCGAAGAATACAACGTTGCAAATGGGGTTTCCAATTAGAAGTTACAAAATACTGGCGACTCCTATCCTCGCAGCATGGGGGTGGTGGTCCATGTGCCATTGGATATTCAAGGGCCATTTAGTAGCAAGTCGTAAATTAGGATTGTATATCCATTTCTAGTGCTCCGATCACAGTGCCATCAGTGGTGAAACAAGGAAAATTCTTCGGACAAAACATATGTAGGTTCTGCCGTAGAATCGTAATCTGCTATAAAAACCACGTGTTCCCATTCAAGATCTCAAAGTTGCCTCCCGCCAACCCCTCCGGAGAGGGAGGGGGGAGAAGGTCGAATGTGGTATTGTTGGATGTACCCCTCCGAGACAAACAAATTGGAATTATAACTTTTTCTGCTCAGATGTGTAGTTCTCGAGATATTTCAATGTCTTCCGTTAAAATGAACAACCTGTACAACGAGAGACTTAGTCTCTACCAACTCAACCTACGAATCTTTTACAGGAAGTGAAGCGCCTGTTGTTACATTCGCAATTCCATCTGTCGTAGTGTTATTACTTGCCAATCACAATACAATAGGATTTTTTGTTAGGTCTCCGAATGATATCACTGAAAATACACTAATGGAGAAAATCGCAATACCAAATTATATTTCATGCGTAGAAATGACATTTCTGGACAACACTTGTCTAGGTAACAGATTTAAATGATTGTAGGATCACAAGTTAATGTAAGCGTGAGATACGCCACTCCAAATGTGAAATGCTGGTACATCAATAACCGGTGTAATTGCCAAAATGTTGGATGCATGCATGAAAACGCGCACCGATTGTATTTTACAAATGCTGGATGTCAGTTTGGGGGATGGAGAACCGTGACTGATGCACTTGGTAGGTCAATTAAGGGACGGATAATGCTGGTCGTAGATAACGCTGGACTTGTCCGATGATGTTCCTTAGCTGCAGATCTAGTCATCGAGCAGGTCAAAGCGCCATGACAACTCTCTGTAGAGCATGTTGGGTTACAACAGTGTGTGTGGACGAGCGTTATCCTGTTGGAAAAAATCCCCTGGAATGCTGTTCACGAATGGCAGCACAACAAGTCGAATCACCAGACTGCCGTAGAAAATTTGGAGCCAAGGTGCATAGGAGAACCACAAGAGTGTTCCTGCTGTCTCACGAAATCCCACCCCAGACCACAACTTCACTCGATGGCCGACTGAGTCCAGTAGGCAGACAAGCTGCTTCCAGGCGCTCAACTGGCCGTCTTCTAACCAAAACACGGCCGTCACGGACACCGAGGCAGAACCAGCTTTGATTAGAAAACACAACAGACATCCACCCTACCGTGCAATGAGGCCTATTTTGACACCACTGAAGACGCAAATGGCCGTGGTGTGGGGTCAGTGGAATGCACATTACAGGACACTTGGTTCATGGCTGTCCTTGAAGTAACCGATTATAACAGTTCGTTGTGTCACTGTTGTGCCAATACCTGCTCAAACTGCTGCCGCAAGTGCAGTACGATACGACAGAGCCATAGGCCGAACACGATTGTGTTCCCTCTCGGTAGTGCCACTAGGCTGTCTGAAGCCCAGTCTTCTTGAGTGAGTACATTCCCACGACCACCGCTAACAGCAGTCATCTACAGAGGCTACATTCCTGTCAAGTATTTCGCCAAAATCTCAGAAGGAACATCCAGCTTCTCGTTGCCACATAGCACCATCTTGGTAAAACTCAGTGAGGTGTTGATAATTCAGTCTTTGTCGTCTCAAAGGCATTCTTCACTAACATCAACTCAGAACGTCCAAACTCAAAGTTAAAAAACGCTCAGGACCGTTACAGCGTGTGCTTACAGCAAACCTGATTTGCATCCTCATTATGGGATACTAACGCCAGTCTTATTGGACTAGAGCGAAATTTGAAAAGAAATAGTCTTTTATATTTAAAATATGTCTAATAAATTTCGTATACGTTGCGCAACTACTTCTTGCTGTCGCCATTTTTTTCTGTCAGTGTATTTCGATAACGGACAATTTAGTCCACTTCTTCAGTTATCACAGTCACTTCGGAACTAAAGCTTCCAATGGCGTCTAATTGATATAATATCTTCAAATCCATATCTGAAATTCCAGTCCGTTTCGTCTTCTGCTCACGAATCAAACAGCGAGCGACTCTGCGCTAAGAACTTATCCTCTTCTGTACATCAGATGCCATTAAAACTAATTAGGCTGTCCAGCGATTTGCAGGGATCTGAATCTAATCTGGTTTAGAACAGCGGAGACTTTCGGAATTTAATTATGAAACTGGAGTAATATAATATTACACAGAAATGAGCCCGAGACGAAAAAATTAGTTGTTTGGAGAGCGTTTCACTTGGTCCTCTGTTTAATACAGTGCGAATGTAACTACTAATTAGCTCTAGCTTTATTATTTAGGCGGCATTTAATTAAATATTTTACTGAAATATTGTGTTGCCGTCTTGCCAGGAATCCCAGTCCTCTTTCAACTTACACGGATCAGCCAGAAAATTACAACCACCTGCCTAATATCTGGTATGTCCGCCTTTGGCACGGATAACAGCGGCGATGCGTCGTGGCATGGAAGCAATGAGGCGTTTCTAGGATGCACCACATCTGCACATACAAGTGAACTGTTTCCCGTAAATTCCGGGGAGACTGCGATCACATCTGACGCTACGTTCAATGACACCTCAGATGTGTTCGAAGCGGTTCAGATATGGCGAATTGGGGGACCAGCACGTCAATCAAAACTAGCCACTGTGTTCCTCGAACCATTCCATCACACTTCTGCCGTTGTGACGCGATGCATTATCTTCTAGAAAAATGCCACTGTGGTTGAGAAACAAGATCGTTGTTACGCGGTGTATGTGGTCTGCAACCAGTGTACGATACCCCTTGGTGGTCATCGTGCCTTGCACGAGACACACTGGACCCATGAATGCTCACGTGAATGTTTCCCGGAGCATAATGGAGCCCCCGCCATCTTGCCTCCGTCCCGCAGTGCAGGTGCCTAGGAGCAGTTCACCTGCAAGACGACGGTCTAAAGTACTCATCTGTAATTTTGATCTAGATTATGCAATTAATAACGACGAGAAGCCTACCAGTAATAAATAGAGGTACCGTAGATGCCCTGCAGAACCAGGAGCGAAAATCGCCCCCATCTCAAGTAGAGATTTGATGAAGATTTGTCATCAAAGCACAACTGCCAGGGGAAAGATGTTCCCTTACGTTCTCCGATGTATGCAAGGACCACACTGGAAATTTGGTTGGATTCATCAAAAAAGTGTTGATGAGCTGATTCATAAATTAAGGAAATGAAATTCTGGCCTGCACGAAATCAGGGAAGTTGACGAAAATGCCGTACGAAGAGTCTTTAAATCTGTCATTCTTCCTTACGCAGGACAAGGGAAATTACTTATCATTTTATACACATGCGGAGGGAGACTGATAAGACGCTCGGCGATGAAACCTTTGCAGATGCAAGGTGTCAGTTAACGAACATTGTACTCTCATTTAAATATATGGCCCAAAGAGTCAGCCTACAGAAATTGTGAAACGAACCCTGTCGACCAGGACCGCGTGCCACAAAGGGCGCACATTCTCCATTAGATGGGGAAACTTACAGGCGTCTATTGTCTATTGAGGCCTAAGCGCTGTAGCGTGCGAGTGAGACAGATGAGAACTTACGTCATAGGGAAACCCAGTAGAAGGCGTTTGTGGCCAGGGAGACGTAGCAGTGTTAAATATGGCAGACCTAAGATCGGCCATAATGGGAAACATTTATGGAAACCAGTTAATTCTGTAGCAGTTGAGGGAATGAAGCCACAGTAATTTTAATCTACCATCCTCCATAAAATTTCATGGTAATCCCAATAAAACTTCAATATTGTTCATATCTATAATAGCTTAGGATTTTCTGTTAAAGTGAAATTAACAAGTTTTGTAACAAAGACGTTAATGCTAAAATCTGAACCCTTTGATCGACCTTAACGATCGGTACTTCATATAGAAGAGCATCATTAAAATGACAAATGTTGTAAATAACAACTCTGTAACTAGTGATGGGGAGCTCGTGAATGAGTCGTTCAAATGAACGCTTCACTCCAGTGAAGTGTGAACTAACCACTCAATTTCAATGAACTGGTACTTCAAACTCTTCACAGATAACACACTCCACACTTCCTTCAAGTTCACTCACTCTCTTCCCCTCTCCCTCATCCCATTACATCGGCGTTACGTCACTCATTCTCCCTTCACTTCAGTCCCCCCTTACTGCCTGTCGACGAATCGCGCGGCGTTTGTGGGAAACTATAGGTTTGCGATGGGTTGGGGAGGTGAGGGGCGAGGGGAAGGCAGCGTCAGCTGCTTCCTGCAGTGCTGACATCATTACCCGTGACTATTTGTGCAGTTCAGTTATACTTCGCGTCTACCGGTACCCCACCGTTGGCAGCGCTTTCGGACAAATTAATGTTACAGATACAAACGAAGGGGCTGGCTGTGTAAGCACGCACAGCCAACATGAAAATAAAAGTTTTGTTAATAACACTGAAAGAGGGATTTTACCTGAAATCGTATCAATTACTACAGGTGACAGTTTACGTTTTGAATTTGGAGGGTTATATTATTCTCAACAAAATAAAATCTACAGGAAAACTTCTGAATAATTACTTAACGTAGATATATAGACTTTGTGACAGTGGTAAACATACTCTATTTTGAACTAAATTTTAAAAGGAACATGAAATTGGACTGCATTTTGTTGGTAGCCCTAGTTTTTTAGTCCATGAATACAACAAATAATGTTTCACTTGGCTGATAAAGACTTTTTTGGGCGTTTCATGAGAAAATGTCGAGCAAGATTAAATGTAATACCTTCTTTATATGTGACAGGCTTCTCTGTTTATGTTTCCTTTGTCCCCTTCGACCATGCTCTATTTATGTTAACTCAGACGCTGTAAGAGCGTAAAACGTTGCGTGCACGTTACTGCACAGTTGGCCATCTGTTGGTAAAATTATGAAGTATTACGAAGCTTTATTGTACAAGCGAGGCGAAGCGAGCGTAGCCGCGGCTGAGCGGCGAACTGGGCAACTTCGCCAGGCTTCCGTACTTCATGAATGATCTACTTCATTTGAACGCTTCACGGCAAAGAGTGAAATGAATGAAGTAGTTCACGGGAATCAACGAGTTCGACCCATCTCTATCTGTAACTGTAGTTGTTTAAAAAATTATCAGTATTTTCAGTTAAACATTAGATCTTCATTTCCTCCACACAAAACACATTGAACGATGACAGCATGACACCTTATTGAATCATTAGGTAATAGGATATTTCTTGTAAAGTTTAATGCAGAATAGTCACTTTTGTTCTTTATTTATTTATCATAAAGCACATTGGTGCAAGGCTACTGGCCGTGACATTCAAAGTTAAGAAGGAAATTGTATTGGTTTTATGTAAAAGAATTTAACGTTTGTTATGTAATGTATATTATTGTTGTTTTATTTAGAACGTGAAAGTGGTCAAGCTTTGATTATTTAAATATGTTAAAATGTAAAATAATGTAGAATAAGCTGTAGCCAATCAGATGGACGAACTCAAGAAAGGCAACAGCCCCAGTCAGTTGAGCGAAGATGTTCGGCGCGCAGGAAAGCATGGCCGGGAACGGCCAGAGATGAACAGTTTGGACTGAGACGCGAAAGCGGACAGTCGGTCTTCAGGCAGCCAGCAAGTGAAACGACATAGAAAGTTTCGCGTTGTGTGGTATCGCGGGACTTGGTCTCTGAGCGGTGAGCAGCCGTGCGCCTGGTGTGAACTCTAACTTTTCCCGCAGTTAACGAGGCGGAATATTGGACTTGTGTTTCGCCATGAGATTGTGAATGATCGAACTGCGTCAAACGGATATGCGCTCGAGTGTAACAGTAACTCTAAATACGACCACCTTCGCAATCAGTTTGCTTTCTTAATAAACAACATTCTAGCCTAATCGCAACTGAGTGGCCTAAGTCATTTATGGATCGTTAATTTAGTTCCAGATATTATTATTACTGTTATTATATGTTGTATTAACTTTGTATTTCGCAAACTTGCCATCACACAGACAACTTAACCAAGGGTCACAAGTGTCTAATTTAGACGAGTTTGAGTCAAGACATTTTGATGAATGGGAAACGCATGTGAGCCAGAACACGTTTGGGATGTTAGCTCGCAAAGAAATACAAGCAGCTGCAACATGAAAATTGTCCCACCAAAATTCACTGCACTTAGCCATTTCTGTGATTTTTATTTTTACAGACACTGTAAGATTTTCACGAAAAATATTCATAATTCCCAAGATTAATGGAGAAATAGCTTCATGGCAAGATCCCACAAAATTCATTGCTCAATTCTGCATCAGTTTTGTTCACCTGCTTTCACTGGAATGATCAAATACATGTGGTTCGCACGATGTTAATTGAAGAAACAAAAATTTTTTCGAAATTAAACGAATATATATATATATATATATATATATATATATATATATATATATATATATATGTGTGTGTGTGTGTGTGTGTGTGTGTGTGTGTGTGTGTGTGAAAAAGAACCAACACGCTGTATCTTGAGAACGTCTTTATTCTGTCACACACCTAGTTTCGGCAGGACATTGCGCCCGTCCTCAGGCCCCACCAATACCAAAAGAGTATTTTATATCCCTGGCGCATTTACTCGTACTATGGGATCCTCGTTGCTAGCACACGTGCGCTAGTTTTCGTCGGGAGTCTATACTCACTGCATTGCAACAACAGGGTGTCGAGTATAGACCCCTGATGAAAGCTAGTGGACATGTTCTAATAACAAAAATGCCACTGTATATGAGCCACGGAAACCCAATACTCTTTTTACAGATGCGGGACTTGAGGATGGCGATAAAATGCCGCCGAAACTAGAAATGTGATAGGTAATAACATTCTCAAGATATTGCTGTGATGGTACTTTATGTCATATGTATCACCAGCTGAATTCCCTCGCCCATGCAATGAGATGGACATCCACAAATTAAACGAATGTAGTTCTCGCTTCTCAAAAATCCGTGTGCTAGCAACACGCAAGCTTTCATTAAATGTGCTTGGTGCTCTACAAATTTGTACTGCGGTTGCTTCTACGACATATACCATCCGGAAGCGATAACAAGCAAGACGATTCTGCAATTTCAAGAGTGAGCTGTAACGATTGATAAATGAATGAAATTACCACGGGGAAACGTCTCTTTTTGAGTAATTTTTCATGCCATGTAATATTTAACGATACTCTGTACGATAAAATTGAAAAAACAAAAGAAAAAGTACGTAGGCAGGGTTGGAACACGTACCGCCGGCGGGGTAACTGGGTACTTTACCCACTGTACTACGTTCACTTGGTCGAATCGTGATTAACCTTACGGGTATAGGAGACACGCATAAAACTTCAACCTCGATTTGCTCGGACACCAGAGGCTGTCACACCTAAGACTTACCAGAATTCATCATTAACATATCTAATGGGCCCCTTGTCAGTTTATTAAATGATAGGTAGGGATTACGAAGCTTATTGTGTGAATTTGTTTTTCAGTATATACTGAAGTGCCAAAGAAACTAGTCTAGGCATGCGTATTCAAATACAGCGATATGTAAACATGCAGAATACGGCGTTGCGGTCGGCAACGCCTATATAACAAGTGTCTGGCGATGTTGTTAGATCGGTTACTGCTGCTACAATGGCAAGTTATCAAGATTTAAGTGAGTTTGAACGTGGTGTTATAGACGGCGCACGAGCGATGCATCTCCGAGGTAGCGATGAAGTGGGAATTTTTCCAGTACGACCATTTCACGAGTGTACCGTGAATATCAGGAATCCAGTAAAACATCAAATCTCCAACTTCGCTGCGGCCGGCAAAAGATCCGGCAAGAATGGGACCAACGACGACTGAAGATAATCGTTCAACGTGACAGAAGCGCATCGCTTCCGTGAACTGCTGCAGATTTCAGTGCTGGTCCATCAACAAATGTCAGCGTGCTAACCATTCAACGAAATATCATCGATATGGGATTTCAGAGGCGAAGGCCCGCACGTGTACCCTTGATGACTGCACGACACGAAGCTTAAAGCTTGCCTGGCCACGTCAGCACGGACAGTGGACCTTCGATGGCTGAAGGCATGTGGCCTGGTCGGACGAATCTCGTTTCAAGTTGTATCGACTGGGTGGACGTGTAGGGGTATGGAGATAACCTCATGAGTCCATGGACCCTGCATGTCACTCTTCTGAGTATAAACACTTCCGCTGGCCGCCAAATTCCCCAGACATTAACATTATTGAGCATATCTGTGATGCCTTGCAACGTGTTGTTCAGAAGAGATCTGCACCTCCTGGTACTCTTACGGATTTAAGGACCGCCCTGCAAGATTCATGGTGTCAATTCCCCTCAGCACTACTTCACACATTAATCGAGTCCATGCCAAGTCATCTTGCGGCACCTCTGCGTGCTCACTGGGGCCCTACACGATATTAGGCACATGTAGCAGTTGCTTTGGCTCTTCAGTGTACAAATCTTACTAATCGCCACCAAAAGGCACCCAAGAATTCAACATTCGACTTCGGCGACAAAAAATTGCCCCCCAACCAAACGTCAAGTATCTTGCAATCCCTCTAATCGAATTCTTAAATTCGCAGGAAAACACGACTGAATCATACGAGGCAATGTTGTGCAACCTTAGCAGGGACAAGATCCGACTATTCGGGAGTAGGATCTTACAATCTGAGACAGTGTCCCGAGACAAACTTCCGTCACAATGCCCGCTAACGTGACGTCAGATCCGCCAAGCAACAGCGATCTGAACGCCCATTGTCTGTGTGTGTGTGAGTGTGTGTGTGTGTGTGTAGAAGACGAGAGAACTGTCCTTATTGGCTGAGGGAGAAACGGGGGTCTCTCTTCTCCTTCGGGAAGACAGGGCGAGTTAGTAAGGAGGCGCCACTCAAACCACACGGTCGAGTAACCAGGGCGGCGCTAAAAGAATGGTCGCGAGAACACATTTCAGCCGTGATACAAGATATAAAGCGACATTATTAGTTATCAGAACGCCACGTGTCGTGGGCAGGATCTATCATTATGTCAAGTCGGAAAACTGTGTTAATGTGTTGTAAAGGGTCGAATATAACGGCGTAGCCCAGAGCCGCCATATTGCAAATTCTGATTCTGTGACGTGTGTGACAAAGCAATTTCTGTATTTAAACAAGTATAGTACAAACGTTGTTGACAATTAACAAATGGAATCCCTAAACACTCCACTTCAGCAGGATCAGCAGCTACATGGAATCTGGAGACTAAGCGCTACTACTGTGCTACGAGGGACTTACCGAGACACCAGGTTAGTGATACCGTTCAGAGAAGTAATTTCTTCTCGCTACAATGCCACTGAGGATGTTGTAAACTGCTACAGAACAAGACAATATTCTCTACATCGACTGAAGAGTGACGTTTTTTCATCTGCCACGGGATTCAACGGAAAGTTTCTACATCAACAAAATTCCTAGATCGGACCACTGAGATAATATGAAGATACATGACCCGAACAACAGACAACCAATCCCGGCTGGGGTTTTCTTCGACCGAGAGGCTTCTACCTCGGCCGTAAGGCAAATAACGGGATTTGGAACGAGGGAAATTTAATGAGCAACATCTTCCTCTCAACTACCCACCTACATGCAATCAAAAATTCTACAAAACTAAATAAGCACCCAAATGCCACAAGAACACAAACTATAACTCTCTGCTGAAAATGGTTATGCTCTCCTATAGCCCACGGTCTCCTTCACAGGTGCAGTGAAAAATTTTAAAAAAATGATGTTGTCCCTTCCGTACTGGCATCTCTTTAACAGCAAAGTGATGAGCTTCCACAGCAAGACAACCCACCTCGTTATACGGCTGCTCTAACGCAACGTCTACTTTGTGGTGTGCAGCAACTGGCCAGCTACTACTGGAGCCATTTAACATGTACGGGAAATGATGGGGCGGAAACTTACTCGTTCTCCCCTAGCTGGTGTGCATCGTAGCATATCGATACTGCCCGGAGGCTGCGCCTCGACAATTCCTGCGGGCGCCGCAACTGGCCCTTTGAACATCGCCAGCAATGAAGAACGTCCAGGCCGCCGAACAATGAAGACCATCAGGAAGATGTTATAAGTCGAGGGTAGATAGTCACCTGTCCGCTAGCTCAAAATTACTTCCAGTTGCTAGTTGGTGCCGGAAGTTACACTGGGTTGCCGATAGTTACCTCTACAGGCAAACATTGCGTGTAGTGAGACAGAAGACCGCGTTGGGCCCCAGCTTCTGGCTATCCACATGTTGACAACAGTGTAGCGTTCTTCCCCCAAAAGTTGAGTACAACAATATTATTAACAGTTTACTTGTGTCAAACAATCGTTTGCCTGGCTGTTCAGGTTCCTACGGCAAAAGGTTCTTTGGGCACCTTCCATCCATTTATCACTAGCAGCGAGGGCGTATAACATTTGGGTCCTCAGAACATAATGGTTACCGCATCGCATGATAACAAATGGATGAAGATGCTTGGAATAGTCTATCACAGGACGCCATTCGTGACCTTTGTGATCGTTTGCATGTTGGACTAGATGCCTGCGTAGCCTCTGGACACGGATACACTATGTATTGCTATACTGGTACACTGATGTACTATTTGTCACATAACTTATCAATAGAAAAACCTTGTCCTTCAGTGTGTTGCTTCTTTTTTTTTCAGTACTGTCTGTTAGCTATGGAGCTCTCAAGAACAGGAGTTTTGGACAGTTAGAAGGGAAACATACAACACATTCAAAACCTGGTAACCAGAGGATTCGCCACAGTCCTTGGCGCCAGATGTCATTTCAAAAATTCACCTTCATACACAATGTGAAGGGAGTAAGTGCAGAAATTTTTATATTTGGTACATCAATATCTAAACACATCAGTGTGTAGGTTGCATTTTCTCTGTGTGAAACAGTCTTCACACAAACGCATCAGAAACTTTACGACCTGATGTTTTCTGCCCAGCCGTACTGCACAACTGAGTGGATTACGCCGGTCAGTATAGACTAACCGCTCTACTTCCATTTGTCCAGACTTCATCACCTCACCAGCTGCCCAGGCGAAAGTAAGCATTAAAGGCTTGACAACTGAAAGAAAAACAGCCTTCGGTCACTATTTTTAACCAATTAACCAGGTTTCGACACTTCTATGAATGTATTCCTCAGAATTTAAATCAAAGAATGGTCTATATTCTATAACATGGTCACAGAATTATGACTAAAAACGTATGATACAGTATAAGTACGCAATTATCGTGAAATACTCTATCATACGTTCTTATTCATAATTCTGTGACCAGGCTATAGAATATAGACCATTCTTTTATTTAAATTCTGAGGAAGATTCTCATAGAAGTGTCGAAACCCGGCTAATTCGTTAAAAATAGTGACCGAGGGCTGTTTTTCATTCAATTGTAACTATTCACGGTCTCTGAACGTGCAGCTAAGTAAAAAAAAAGTAATAAATAAATAAATAAATAAAATTAAAGGCTCGCTCTTGTCACGTGTACTTGGAGGTACTAACCAACTTAAAAACATACGACTTGCGATAGCTACAACTATTAGTCTCCCTGGTCCCGCCGGAGGTTCGAGTCCTCCCTCGGGCATGGGTGTATGTGTGTTTGTCCTTAGGATAATTTAGGTTGAGTAGTGTGTAAGCTTAGGGGCTGATGACCTTAGCAGTTAAGTCCCATAGGATTTCGCACACATTTGAACACATTTTTTATTAGTCTCCAAATGACGTAAGTACTGATGTAATATTGTCCAAAACACTATCCCCTAAAACCAACAGAAATATCAGCACTTCTGCCGCTTCATCCTGTATTAGGGAGTTATTCCGCAGTCAGGACGTGAAGGGCTACACTGCCACTCTACTTAAATACAGTTGGTGCCAAGCTCGCCGGCACAAACACCTGTCATCAGCAACGTACATGCAGCCAGACGTGTACACACACACAGACGGTACGCAGAGTGGTCGCTTACCTTCTTCGCCGACTCCCGGTCGAACATGTACCAGAGCGTCATGACGACGTAGGGCGTCCAGCACCAGATGAAGGCGGCCACAATGGTGATGGTCATGCGCAGCGTGCGCGCCCTGGCCCGCTCTATGCACGATGCGTCGCTGCGGCGCAGGCGCATGCGCGTCGCGCTGCCGTTGGCGCTGCCGGCGCCGCCGCCGCCGCCGACGCCGCCGCCCGCCTGTGACGTGTGCAGCGGCGCCTGGCTGAGCGGGCGCCGCAACGGCGACGCCGCCGCCCCCACGGCGGCCGCGCGGGGCAGCGTGCAGCACGACGCCGAGCGCGGCGCCGCCTCCACCGCCGGCGGCGTCGTCGTCGCGCACGACGACTCTGAAACACACGGCCGTCCGTCATCTACCACCGTTTCTCATGTGTGCACTGTCGTATCGGCCGCCGCACAGCAGCCGTCAACTCGGCGCGGCGTGGTACAACACTGGCGCCGCACACGATGTCAACAACTGGCGCCAGTGAACGCGTCGTCGCGGGGTTAGCGGCAGCGTGCACACCACTATCGATACGGATTACCCTGGCGGCGCTGCCCTTGCCACCAGAGTGAGCAACCGTATAAGGGCGCCACCTACCAACACTGTGATTGGCCGGACCTGCGGATTTAAGCGAGCTCCCTGAGCCCCTTTAACCAGTTCAATCTTCGCCGATGACTGTGTTACTACCCGGCTGCTGGATTCACGACGACCGAACCGTTCTGTGGCCTCCTTGGCTGAGTGACTCTGATTTCTCCTTGGCGCTATAGCCAGCGAAGTGTTGAGGGACAGAAGGTCAAATAAATTTGGCTATCACCGAATATTTGTTGTGTTATAGTGCGGACATAACATGCACCAACAAACTGGTACTGCTGTGGACAATTAGTCTGTCGAGAAATTATTAGTACAGCCTTCGGTGAGCTATATAGCAAGTGGTAATGTACGAGGGCGACAGTCAAAGTTTGTAGAAAGTCAAACATGGACAAGTTTTTAAAAATTTAAATGATTTGAAGGGTGTTGAAAATATTACTCTTTAACATCAGTTCATTTTTTGCATTATACGAAACCAGTCCTTAAAGCAACGATACCACTCTTCCTGAAGATCTTAAGGAACCAACTTTCAAATGGTCCAATTATATAAATGTGACCACCACCTATGTTCGATTCCAGAAGGCATAAAAAGGTATGAGAGTTTCACTCTGCAGCGGAGTGTGCGCTGATATGAAACTTCCTGGCAGATTAAAACTGTGTGCCAGACCGAGATTCGAACTCGGGACCTTTGCCTTTCACGGGCAACTGCTCTACCATCTTTTTTTTTTTTTTTTAACTTTGCCTTCGTGGACCAGTGCTCTACCAACTTTTTTTGTTTTTTTAAAGATTTAAATAAATAAACCTCATTTTTTAAACAAAAGAAAAATATAAACGCGGTTCCTCCGCTTTATGGTCCATCAACACGACCACTATTTTTTTTCTTTTTTTGTGGAACAGGAAGGCAGAGTAAACAAAAAAATCTTTATTCGTACAATTGTGCTGTCCTATGGAGAAGAAAAGCATCGAGACAGCAAAAACAAATTGGAAACAATAAAATTGTTATTTTTTTTTAACATGAATAAAGTAAATGACAATCCTAGTCACCGGCGGGAGTGAAAATGAAGTTATCATCTGCATCACAATCCCTGCAGCACGCGGTGTCGCATCACAAATCTCGAAAAAAGCCATATAATCTTGACCATTTCTGCCATTGTGGGCGATATGTATTTCTCCTGAGTCGATAATTCATTCGAAGGACGAAGGACCATTATCTGAGGCGGTTTCGGTGTTTACCAACGTTGTGTTTTTTTTTTCCTTCTTTCCAAAGAAAGGATATTGCGGAAACATCCCCCAGGCTGTGGATAAGCCATGTCTCCGCAATATCCTTTCTTTCAGGAGTGCTAGTTCTGCGAGGTCTGCAGGAGAGCTTCTGTAAAGTTTGGAAGGTAGGAGACGAGGTACTGGCAGAAGTAAAGCTGTGAGGACGGGGCGTGAGTAGTGCTTGGGTATCTCAGATCGTAGAGCACTTGCCCTCGAAAGGCAAAGGTCCCGAGTTCGAGTCTCAGTCCGGCACACAGTTTTAATCTGCCAGGAAGTTGCATAAACGCTCAAGGACGGCGGTTGGCGCCACTCGTTGTGGAGAGTACATAAAGTGTGTTGTGGGAATGCATTAAGCAGTGCAATTGTTGTATCATGGAAACAAAGTGATTTATCTGACGCCCGAATGGACCTGATCACTGATTTCCAGTCCAAAGATGGAAGCACTTCCTACATGACTAAGTTCGTAAACTGATTGCATGCCGCTTTGTTTACAGTATAGCATGCATGGCAAAATGGCGCTATCAATACCCAGTCCTGAGACAATTGTGGTGCACCATGGGATAAAGATGACAGGCATGAATGTCAGCTGCAGAGATGTGCAAGTACTGATGATGATGATAATGATGTTTGGTTTTTGGGGCGCTCAACTGCCCAGTTATCACAGCCTGTACAAATATCCAACCTTTGCTCAGTCCAATCTCGCCACTTTCATAAATGATGGTCAAATGATGAGGATGACACAAACGCCCAGTCATCTCGAGGCAGGTGAAAATCCCTGACCCAACCATGAATCGAACCTGGGACCCCGTGCTCGGGAAGCGAGAACGCGACGGTGAGACCACGAGCTGCGGACATGCAACTACTGAGAAACTCATCATCCAAATCAACGAAGGAGCTACCAACAGTGTTTCCTCAACAACTGTTCTGCCATCATTGGTGTGTATGGGTCTCCATAGCACACGTCTTGTTGGTGCTCCCATGCTGACTTGTTTTACGACGACGAAGGCACAGTACCGTAACTGTGCACCCACAGAGTGGCGACAGGTGACCACTTTGAATGTATCACGCTTCATCTTCCATAACACAGGTGGCCACTGTGTCTATCGCCCTGCGACAAGGTATGAAATATCCAGGCTGGAGGAAGGAGGGCTGTGATCTGGGGAACGTTTTCGTCGCATTCCTTGCGGGATCTGGTCATCAAGGAAAGGAAAATCGATCAACACAAGTATACATCCATTCTCAGGGACTACGTCCACCACCAAATGTCCTTTACTTTTTCCCCAGCATAACGGCTTCTACCAGCAGCATAATGCTATGTGCCACACAGCTCGCAGTGTACGTATGTGGTTCTAACAGCATTAGAATGAGCCTATTGTTCTTTTCCCCTGGCAACCAAATCCCTGGATTTAAATCTTGGCCAGAAGCTGTGCAACCACCACTAACATGATGTTTGTGCCATGGAACCTCGTCCAAGAAACCTTGCGCAGCTAACCACAGCACTGGAGTTGGCATTGTTCCACATCTCTGTCAGTGTCTCCCAGAACCTCAGCGATGCATTTCCTGCAGGTCCATTCTGCAAAAGATGGTTATTCAGGTTTTTGACAGGTGGTCACATTTATGTGACCCGACCATACGCAGTATTCCGCTCCTTTACCTGATAAGGGAAAAGTTATTCCACCAATTTTATGTGTAATTTCTCGAAACAAATACAAATCAGAATGTGCGTGGTAACTGTAAACTAGACAGTCCACGGTGCTGCTCTAAAGAACATCCACATACTGGGTTATTAGTTTTGTTCTAAGAAATGATGCCTTATAGTGATGTAAAAAGATTTTTCATTTGGACAGTAATGCTGCATCTATCAACTAATACCGTAGTAGATAGTAGCAGTACGGTCCATTCTAAAAAGGTGAATTTTCGAGAATCAGCAGATGTGACATAAATGGCCGTATCTTTTGATTATACTGACTCAGAAGCATAAATTTTTAAACTGCCACGGGACCACAGACCTTGGTACTCGACGTAAGTTTCAACGTGATATCTACCCCCAGTTCTTGAGAAAAGGGGGTATTAAGGGATGGACAGAAAAGTGATCCTGTAAGGGCACGTTTATGCTGAACCCCAATTGCTGGCTCCTCGCTGCTAGCGCATCGCACTTCGCTGCTCATCGCGTGCCTTGATGCATTTACGCTACAGTCTCTTTGCTCGCTGCCCGCCGGGTGTAGTTATCCTGTAGCTGCGTCCGCCTGCTTAGCTGGGTGGTAATGTACCTGCCTTCCATGCAAGCGGGCCCAGATTCGATTCCCTGCCGGGTGGGAAATTTTCTCCGCTCTTGGACTGGGCGTTGTGTTATCTTCATCCCCAACGCGCAAGTCACCGAATGTGCCGTCGAATAAAATACGTCTTGCACCTGGCAGCCGAAATTCGCCGATGGGGCCTCCCGGCCAACGATGCCATACGCTCATTTCCATTTTTTTAAGCCTGCAGCTGTTCACATATCGAGCAGAATGCCAGCAGCCTCAAACAAGGCACTGCTGGAGTGAGCTTGAACCAGATAATCATGGCTCAACTTTCGGGACACATAGCGTTGGTCACAGCTTGAAACAAAAACCAGCCTGAGATCATCAGCAGGTGAGAATTGCAGCGAGCAGCGACAGTGAAGGTTAAATGGGCTGGTGAGACCGAATGGGCTTGATTCTTCATCGCCCGGCCATGCTGGTGAGCAGCAACCAGCGAGGTGGCAGCATAAATACACCCTAAACGTACTTTTTTTACTGATTGAGGTGTAGAACAACAGAAATTGCAATGCATTGCAAATTCGTACGACCTTCGTAGGCTTTTGTAAAAAATGGCTCAAATGGCTCTAAGCACAATGGGACTTAACATCTTAGGTGATCAGTCCCCTAGACTTAGAACTACTTAAACCTAATCAACCTGAGGACATCACACACATCCATGCCCGAGGCAGGATTCGAACCTGCGACCGTACCAGCAGCGCGGTTCCGGACTGAAGCGCCTAGAACCGCTCGGCTACAGCGGACGGCGGCTTTTGTAAGGTTCGAAACATCCATTCAGCCAATTGACTTTTCTTTTAAGGAGCACAAGAATAAATCCACGACCTATAACAAGTAACGTCATTGTAAACCAAACTGGAGCCTTTCCTCTATCTTTCTACGCCGCTAAATGTGTTGTTTGCTTTTGATCAGGAGCGAGTTTATGTGTAATTCCTCGACATCTAAGTGTGCTCACAACTAACTGTTGACATAAAAGATTGGATTTTTTAAAATTAAATCATTCCACTTTAATCTGTTAAAATATAGTCTGTTGCGATTGAAATTTCGACTCATCGACATTTTCAAGTACTGTAAAATTGACAAGCGTTCAAAAGTGACAAAATTAGAAAGATATCTACGTGGGATGTTGTAATCCTCTTAATAATGTAAAGCTGTGACATACTGGAACACAGGTTCCAGCAGTGTAAACACAAATACATGTGGTAGAGTGTAATTATCATCTGTTCCATACACAATGTGAGAACGCTTTAGAACGTCGGTGAAATGACAGCAGATACATTAGTAAAAACTGAAGTAAAGATTTTCGTGTGACTTGTGTGGTAGATGGAGCACAATAGTGGAAATATGAAATATGTAAATATACGAAGATCTTGAGTCTTAGAATGTAAAGATGTTACTATATAGAGTCGATATTTTTGTAACATGTATGCGCAGAAAGGAGGAAAGTAACAGAAATATGTGTTAAATAAAACCGGAAGCAACAAATGACACTGAAAATGTAAATTAAATGCGGATAAAAAGATGAAGTGACTATTGAGTCACAATAAAAGCTACAAAAATAATAAAAGAAGAGGGTCTAATATCTCAGATATAGACGAAAGCAGCGGTTCGCAAACGCAGGACAAGTGCAAACAGTCAGACTGTGATATAATTCATACGACCGTCGATTTTCTTCAAGCACTTCTCACAGAGTCCCACTATTTTAATTACTAACAGCTGCTCTTGGACGACGTTCTCCAAGTTCATCAGTAAGATAAAAACTGATCTCTATTGAATTTTTTGTGCCAGATGTAAACTGTTAACTCAGGAGAGGGTAGTTCACCAAATAAATTTCTAAGTAGATCTTAACATTATGCAGGTATTAGTGCCGATTTCAAATGCTAAAAGAATCACAATTCGGAAATGTTCTCTATTCAAATTTATTTCTCGGTGTACCTATATATCTTACCCCTTAAAATTCCAACAATACGAAAAATACAAATTTAAAATGTTTCACAAAATTAGCCATTGTTACCTTAGTAACCAACGATTCAAGAAAAAACACTTGTGTCATTGCTCTCCTGTCCATCATTTTCGTCGATTCAGCAAGTACTGATGGCGTTCTGGCCAACATAATACATACAAAAACATACTGATTCTTCACACAGCATGGTAAATTTCATTAACTATTTCTTGGTTTAATATTTTTAAATGATACACTTTTTAAAAAAAATTAAGTTTACATTAACTGAAAAGAAATTTTCTGTTTATTTTCATAGCTCCGGAAATGTTTGTTTATCAACGAAACCAGTAATCAGCGTATTGTAAACTGTTGTGATCAAGATTGATAATTTTTGAACAGACAATAGAGATCGCTCTTTCTCCTTCACCGGTTGATTTCAGGACTCAGAAACAAGAGTGGAACGCCAAACAACTTCTGTTGCTGTGTTACCGCCCCCTCAACTCACCACACATATAGGCTTACGACCGAGCTACAGAGGTACCTGCGGCAAGAAGATCCCTATCGGCTTTTACACGAACCAATATATTACAAGTGGCGCCCAGTTATACTTCTAGTTTCGTTGCGCAACTCAAAATTCAGAGCAAGTTTCTCTCTTCATTCACTTAGATGATATACTCTTGTGAAGTCTGATGACTCACTTCGAAGCACACTGTCCAGTACACGAATTTAGTCCTTATGGTAGCAGTAAGAGATGTTTCAAACACTAGTTCAGACAATGACGAACACAACTTTAGTGTCGAAAGACTTTATTTTGAATTTCGACTTGCTTTGCTTCTAAACCTGACACCACTGAGGGAAGTAACTAATTGTGTGAATAAATAAATGAACGAATTGTATGCAGTCTGTTCAAGAGACCTTGTGTCATAATATATCATTTCCAATTTTCGGTCGATGATGTTGTACTTAACTATTTTTCATGAAAGAGATCGACGAAACAGTCGACGAAAGTAACGCGAGAGTAACAGTGTGTCCTCGGAGGGCTTTTGACGCTCTTCTCACGCCACTACAGTAGTGTGAGGTGACGCAGCGCAACCCGAGCCAAACGGCCGCTGGCGCCGCCCACAGGCGAGATCGCGTTTCGGTGACAATGGTTGCCATGCCGGCGAACAATGGCACACACTTCGTCGTCGGCATGTGGCTGGCCACTAATACGGCGATCTGCCAAACACCGTTACTCTCTCCACTGGCGTTCCGTAAGTAAGTGTGTTGTTGGCACAAAGGCCGACTCATTCTCTACCTGTTGTCCTGGTAACGTTCGTTTTCTGTCGTTACAAGGTGACCACCGTGGACTGTCCTTATAGCTTACTACACTAGTATAAGTGAAAACACTATTTCCCGACAAGTCATAGATACTCTACCTGCCAAAAAAATATCCGGACACCACTATGTAATGCAGAATTGACAACTGTTTATGTAACGAAAGGCACATATATATATATATATATATATATATATATATATATATATATATATAAAGTACATTACGTTTTGGAATTAAAAATAAATAAAGTACTGGAAATTTTTTTTATTATATACAAATGAAAGCCACACTTAAATACTACTTTTCTACATAGTTGCCATTTAAATTAGGGCACTTATCGTAACGATGGACGAGCTTCGATATTCCTTCGCCGTAAAATACGGCCGCCTGCGCCTTCAACCACCTGGTTACCTCTTCTTGAAGCTGTGCGTCGTCATCAAAACGCTGCACAGCCAACCACTTCTTCATTGCTGGGAATAAGTGGAGGTCGCTCGGTGACAGGTCGGGACTGTACGGCGGATGAGGAAACAACTCCCACTTAACAGATTCGAGAACTTCACGGGTGGCATTTGCCGTGTGGGCCCGGGCGTTTTCGTGAATCAGCAAGATCTTTGAGCCCAACTTTCCCCTGCGCTTGTTTTGTATTGCTCTTCTGAGGTTGTGCAGAGTTTGGCAATACCTTTGAGGGTTTATTGTAGTGCCTCTTTCCAGGAAATCCACAAAAATCACACCTTTTCTGTCCCAAAAGAGGTAACCACGTGGTTGAAGGCGCAGGCGGCCGAATTTTACGACGAAGGAATTTCCAAGCTCGTCCATCGCTACGATAAGTGCCTTAACTTAAATGGCAACTATGTGGAAAAGTAGTATTTAATTGTGGCTTTCATCTGTATATAATAAAAAAATTTCCGATACTTTATTTATTTTTAATTCCAAAAAGTAATGTACTTTGTGGATAGCCCTATATATACAGGGTGAGTCACCTAACATTAAGGCTGGATATATTTCATAAACCACATCAAATACTGACGAATCGATTCCACAGACCGAACGTGAGGAGAGGGGCTAGTGTAACTGGTTAATACAGACCAACGTTTTTTTAAATGGAACCTCGTTAGTTTTGTTAGCACATCTCAACATATAAACAAATACGTAATCAGTGCCGTTTGTTGCATTGTAAAATCTTAATTACATCCGGAGATATTGTAACCTAAAGTTGACCCTTGAGTACCACTCCTCCGCTGTTCGATCGTCTGTATCGGAGAGCACCGAATTACGTAAGGATCTAAAGGGAACGGTGATGGACCTTAGGTACAGAAGAGACTGGAACAGCACATTACGTCCAAATGCTAACACCTTTTTATTGGTCTTGACGCACATGTACATAACCATGAGGGGTGAGATACACGTACACACGTCGTTTCCGTTTTCAATTATGGAGTCGAATAGAGTGTGTCCCGACATGTCAGGCCAATAGATGTTCAATGTGGTGGCCATCATTTGCTGCACACAATTGCAATCTCTGGCGTAATGAATGTCGTACACGCCGCAGTACATCTGGTGTAATGTCGCCGCAGGCTGCCACAAAACGTTGTTTCATGTCCTCTGGGGTTGTAGGCACATCACGGTACACATTCTCCTGTAACGTACCCCACAGGAAGAAGTCCAGAAGTGTAAGATCAGGAGAACGATCTGGCCAATTTATGCGTCCTCCACGTCCTATGAAACGCCCGTCGAACATCCTGTCAAGGGTCAGCCAAGTGTTAACTGCGGAATGTGCAGGTGCACCATCATGCTGATACCACATACGTCGACGCGTTTCCAGTGGGACATTTTCGAGCAACGTTGGCGGATCATTCTGTAGAAACGCGATGTATGTTGCAGCTGTTTGGGCCCCTGCAATGAAGTGAGGACCAATGAGGTGGTCGCCAATGATTCCGCACCATACATTTACAGTCCACGGTCGCTGTCGCTCTACCTGTCTGAGCCAGCGAGGATTGTCCACGGACCAGTAATGCATGTTCCGGAGATTCACTGCCCCGTGGTTTGTGAAACCCGCTTCATCGGTAAACAGGTAGAACTGCTACGAATTCTCTGTTAATGCCCATTGACAGAATTGCACTCGGTGATTAAAGTCATCACCATGTAATTGCTGATGTAGCGACACATGAAACGGGTGAAAGCGGTGACGATGCAGTATGCGCATGACACTACTTTGACTCAGTCCACCGGCTCTCGCAATGTCCCGTGTACTCATGTGTGGGTTCATGACAACAGCAGCTAACACACCAACTGCACCCGCTTCTCCTGTGACGGGCCTGTTACGGACACGTTTGCGTGCTACGACCATACCTGTTGCATACAGTTGGCGGTAGATGTTTTGCAATGTGCGGCACGTTGGATGCTCTCTGTCCGGGTACCGTTCTGCATACACCCTGCAGGCTTCAGCTGCATTTCGTCGACACTCGCCATAGATGAGTGTCATCTCCGCCTTTTCAGAGTTCGAATAAACCATGGCCACAGTTCCTACAACACTACACTATCAGAGACGTCTGGTAACACGGTGTACTACTGTTGGTCTACATGCGGACACTGCGACAACTAGACCAAACCACAACACTGCACTACAGCCACACTAGTAAACACGGTCGTCATCGTAAACATGTCCCTGCAGATGCTGCTCGCCGACCGTGGCCCGTGTTCGTTGCAACACGCAACTGAACGTCGGAGGTTTCAAACGTCAACTTTAGGTTACAATATCTCTGGATGTAACTAAGATTTTACAATGAAACAAACGGCACTGATTACGTATTTGTTTATATGTTCAGATGTGCTAACAAAACTAACGTGGTTCCATTTAAAAAAACGTAGGTTTGTGTTAAAAAACATACTTCCGTGCATTTTTGTATCGTTTGTGTAAAGCAGTTACACTAGCCCCTCTCCTCACGTTCGGTCTGTGGAATCGATTCGTCAGTATTTGATGTGGTTTACCAAATATATCCAGCGGTAACGTTAGGTGACTCACCCTGTATATATATATATATATATATATATATATATATATATATATATATATATATATATATATATATATGTTTGTTGTTGTTGTGGTCTTCAGTCCTGAGACTGGTTTGATGCAGCTCTCCATGCTACTCTATCCTGTGCAAGCTTTTTCATCTCCCAGTACCTACTGCAACGTACATCCTTCTGAATCTGCTTAGTGTATTCATCTCTTGGTCTCCCTCTACGATTTTTACCCTCCACGCTGCCCTCCAATACTAAATTGGTGATCCCTTGATGCCTCAGAACATGTCCTACCAACCGATCCCTTCTTCTGGTCAAGTTGTGCCACAAACTTCTCTTCTCCCCAATCCTATTCAATACTTCCTCATTAGTTATGTGATCTACCCATCTAATCTTCAGCATTCTTCTGTAGCACCACATTTCGAAAGCTTCTATTCTCTTCTTGTCCAAACTATTTATCGTCCATGTTTCACTTCCATACATGGCTACACTCCATACGAATACTTTCAGAAATGACTTCCTGACACTTAAATCAATACTGGATGTTAACAAATTTCTCTTCTTCAGAAACGCTTTCCTTGCCATTGCCAGCCTACATTTTATATCCTCTCTACTTCGACCATCATCAGTTATTTTGCTCCCCAAATAGCAAAACTCCTTTACTACTTTAAGTGCCTCATTTCCTAATCTAATTCCCTCAGCATCACCCGACTTAATTAGACTACATTCCATTATCCTTGTTTTGCTTTTGTTGATGTTCATCTTATATCCTCCTTTCAAGACACTGTTCATTCCATTCAACTGCTCTTCCAAGTCCTTTGCTGTCTCTGACAGAATTACAATGTCATCGGCGAACCTCAAAGTTTTTATTTCTTCTCCATGAATTTTTATACCTACCCCGAATTTTTCTTTTGTTTCCTTTACTGCTTGCTCAATATACAGATTGAACAACATCGGGGAGAGGCTACAACCCTGTCTTACTCCCTTCCCAACCACTGCTTCCCTTTCATGTCCCTCGACTCTTATAACTGCCATCTGGTTTCTGTACAAATTGTAAATAGCCTTTCGCTCCCTGTATTTTACCCCTGCCACCTTTAGAATTTGAAAGAGAGTATTCCAGTCAACATTGTCAAAAGCTTTCTCTAAGTCTACAAATGCTAGAAACGTAGGTTTGCCTTTCCTTAATCTTTCTTCTAAGATAAGTCGTAAGGTCAGTATTGCCTCACGTGTTCCAGTGTTTCTACGGAATCCAAACTGATCTTCCCCGAGGTTGGCTTCTACTAGTTTTTCCATTCGTCTGTAAAGAATTCGTGTTAGTATTTTGCAGCTGTGACTTATTAAGCTGATAGTTCGGTAATTTTCACATCTGTCAACACCTGCTTTCTTCGGGATTGGAATTATTATATTCTTCTTGAAGTCTGAGGGTATTTCGCCTGTTTCATACATCTTGCTCACCAGATGGTAGAGTTTTGTCAGGACTGGCTCTCCCACGGCCGTCAGTAGTTCCAATGGAATATTGTCTACTCCGGGGGCCTTGTTTCGACTCAGGTCTTTCAGTGCTCTGTCAAACTCTTCACGCAGTATCGTATCTCCCATTTCATCTTCATCTACATCCTCTTCCATTTCCATAATATTGTCCTCAAGTACATCGCCCTTGTATAGACCCTCTATATACTCCTTCCACCTTTCTGCTTTCCCTTCTTTGCTTAGAACTGGGTTTCCATCTGAGCTCTTGATATTCATACAAGTCGTTCTCTGATCTCCAAAGGTCTCTTTAATTTTCCTGTAGGCGGTATCTATCTTACCCCTAGTGAGATAGGCCTCTACATCCTTACATTTGTCCTCTAGCCATCCCTGCTTAGCCATTTTGCACTTCCTGTCGATCTCATTTTTGAGACGTTTGTATTCCTTTTTGCCTGTTTCACTTACTGCATTTTTATATTTTCTCCTTTCATCAATTAAATTCAATATTTCTTCTGTTACCCAAGGATTTCTACTAGCCCTCGTCTTTTTACCTACTTGATCCTCTGCTATATACCTCCGGAATATTTTACCCAAGAGGACGCCATCATCATGTAATCACACAGTAAAGCTGCATGCCCTCGGGAAAAATTACGGCTGTAGTTTCCCCTTGCTTTCAGCCGTTCGCAGTACCAGCACAGCAAGGCCGTTTTGGTTATTGTTACAAGGCCAGATCAGTCAATCATCCAGACTGTTGCCCTTGCAACTACTGAAAAGGCTGCTGCCCCTCTTCAGGAACCATACGTTTGTCTGGCCTCTCAACAGATACCCCTCCGTTGTGGTTGCACCTACGGTACGGCTATCTGTATCGCTGAGGCACGCAAGCCTCCCCACCAACGGCAAGGTCCATGGTTCATATATATATATATATATATATATATATATATATATATATATATATATATATATATATATAATGCGTGTGTATCTCAGCCAAAGCCGGTGCCAAGCCCGGTTGAAGAAGGAGGAGGTGGAGGCGTAACATCTTGTCAAAAAACCTTGATTCAGCTGGCCCGGGTGAAAGTACACTACTGGCCATTAAAATTGCTACACCACGAAGATGACGTTCTACAGACTCAAAATTTAAACGAGAGGAAGAAGATGCTGTGATATGCAAATGATTAGCTTTTCAGAGCATTCCCACAAGGTTGGCGTCGGTGGCGACACCTACAACGTGCTGACATGAGGAAAGTTTCCAACCCATTTCTCATACACAGACAGCAGTTGACTGGCGTTCCCGGGTGAAACGTTGTTGTGATGCCTCGTGTAAGGAGGAGAAATGCGTACCATCATGTTTCCGACTTTGATAAAGGTCGGATTCTAGCCTATCGCGATTGCGGTTTATCGTATCGCGACATTTCTGCTCGCGCTGGTCGATATCCAATGACTGTTAGCAGAATATGGAATCGGTGTGTTCAGGAGGGTAATACGGAACGCCTTGCTGGATCCCAACGGCCTCGTATTACTAGCAGTGGAGATGACAGGCATCTAATCCCCATGGCTGTAACGGATCGTGCAGCCACGTCTCGATTCCTGTAGTCAACAGATCGGGACGTCTGCAAGACAACAATCATCTGCAGGAACAGTTCGACGACGTTTGCAGCAGCATGGACTGTCAGCTCGGAGACCATGGCTGCGGTTACCCTTGACGCTGCATCACAGACGGACTTCAATGCGAGATGTCTTTAATAGGTTCCACAACGAAACATTGTCTTGAAATTTGGTAGAAAATTCGAAGAAATTCTGGTCGTATGCAAAGTACACAAGCGGCAAGACGCAGTCAATACCTTCTCTGCGCAGTGCCGATGATACTGGTACTGACGACTGTGCCGCTAAAGCGGAGTTATTGAACGCAGTTTTCCGAAATTCCTTCACCAGAGAACACGAATGGAATATTCCACAATTTGAAACTCGAACAGCTGCTAGCATGAGTTTCTTAGAAGTAGATGCCTTAGGGGTTGCGAAGCAACTTGATACGGGCAAGTCTTCAGGTTTAGATTGTATACCGATTAGGTTCCTTTCAGATTACGCTGATACAATAGCTCCCTACTTAGCAATCATATACAACCGCTCGCTCACCGATAGATCTGTACGTACAGATTGGAAAATTGCGCAGGTCGCACCAGTGTTTAAGGAGGGTAGTAGGAGTAATCCATCGAACTACAGATCTATATCATTGACGTCGGTTTGCAGTAGGGTTTTGGAGCATATACTGTATTCAAACATTATGAAGCACCAAGAAGGGAACGATCTATTGATACATAATCAGTATGGTTTCAGAAAACATCGCTCTTGTGCAACGCAGCTAGCTCTTTATTCGCACGAAGTAACGGCCGCTATCGACAGGGGATCTCAGGTTGATTCCGTGTTTCTGGATTTCCGGAAGGCTTTTGACGCCGTTCCTCACAAGCGACTTCTAATCAAGCTGCGGGTCTATGGGGTATCGTCTCAGTTGTGCGACTGGATTCGTGATTTCCTGTCAGGAATGTCGCAGTAATAGACGGCAAATCATCGAGTAAAACTGAAGTGAAATCAGGTGTTCCCCAGGGAAGCGTCCTGGGACCTCTGCTGTTCCTGATCTATATAAATTACCTGGGTGACAATCTGAGCAGTTCTCTTAGGTTGTTCGCAGATGATGCTGTAATTTACCGTCTAGTAAGGTCATCCGAAGACCAGTATCAGTTGCAAAGCCATTTAGAAAAGATTGCTGTACGGTGTGGCAGGCGGCAGTTGACGCTAAATAACGAAAAGTGTGAGGTGATCCACATGAGTTCCAAAAGAAATCCGTTGGAATTCGATTACTCGATAAATAGTACAATTCTCAAGGCTGTCAATTCAACTGAGCACCTGGGTGTAAAAATTACGATCAACTTCAGTTGGAAGGACCACACAGATAATATTGTGGGGAAGGCGAGCCAAAGGTTGCGTTTCATTGGCAGGACACTTAGAAGATGCAACAAGTCCACTAAAGAGACAGCTTACACTACACTCGTTCGTCCTCTGTTGGAATATTGCTGCGCGGTGTGGGATCCTTACCAGGTGGGATTGACGGAGGACATCGAAAAGTTGCAAAAAAGGGCAGCTCGTTTTGTATTATCACGTAATAGGGGAGAGAGTGTGGCAGATATGATACGCGAGTTGGGATGGAAGTCATTAAGGTAAAGACTTTTTCGACGGGGCGAGATCTATTTACGAAATTTCAGTCACCAACTTTCTCTTCCAAATGCGAAATTATTTTGTTGAGCCCAACCTACATAGGTAGGGATGATCATCAAAATAAAATAAGAGAAATCAGAGCTCGAACAGAAAGGTTTAGGTGTTCGTTTATCCCGCGCGCTGTTCGGGAGTGGAATGGTAGAGAGATAGTATGATTGTGGTTCAATGAACCATCTGCCAAGCACTTAAATGTGAATTACTGAGTAATCATGTTGATGTAGATGTAGAACGCCTGCGATGGTGTACTCAACGACGAACCTGGGTGTACGAATTCCAAAACGTCATGTTTTCGGATGAATCCAGGTTCTGTTTACAGCATCATGATGGTCGCATCCGTGTTTGGCGACATCGCGGTGAACGCACATTGCTAGTGTGTATTTGTCATCGCCATACTAGCGTATCACGCGGCGTGATGGTATGGGGTGCAATTGGTTACACGTCTCGGTCACCTCTTGTTCGCATTGACGGCACTCTGAACTGTGGACGTTACATTTCAGATGTGTTGCGACCCGTGGCTCTACCCTTCATTCGATCCCTGCGAAATCCTACATTTCAGCAGAATAATGCACGATCGCATGTTGCAGGTCCTGTACGGGCCTTTCTGGATACAGAAAATGTTCAACTGCTGCTCTGGCCAGCACATTCTCCAGATCTCTCACCAATTGAAAAGGTCTGGTCAATGGTGGCCTAGCAACTAGCTCGTCACAATACGCCAATCACTACTCTTGATGAACTGTGGTATCGAATTGAATCTGCATGGGCAGCTGTACCTGTACACGCCATCCAAGCTCTGTTTGATTCAATGCCCAGGCGTATCAAGTCCGTTACTACGGCCTGAGGTGGTTGTTCTGGGTACTGATTTCTCCGAATCTATGCACCCAAATTGCGTGAAAATGTAATCACATATCAGTTCTAGTATAATATATTTGTCCAATGAATAGCCGTTTATCATCTGCATTTCTTCCTGGTGTAGCAATTTTAATGGCCAGTAGTGTACCTCGTGAGGGCCCCTTGCCTGGGACGGTGAAGACCTCAACAGCTGTGAAGGCGGAGATGAAGCACATCGGTACGGCGGAACTGGCGGAAGAGGCAGCCCACATTCTCCCGCGTCTGTTGGAAACCAGCGGGTAGTGGTCAGCGTCTGTTCACCTAGTTGGTGCGGCTGCTCCATGCTCTTTTTGATCTCAACAATCAAGTCACAAACCTAAATACAAGATCACCACAAAACAAGTTTAAACTTGAATAAGCATGATGGAACAAAAGGGAAGAAATCCACTACCCCAGGCAACAGTCTCTAGATTGAATCTTCCTGCTCATCGGAGTCTGGGGAACCAAGAACTTCATGCGCAGAAGAGTCAGAGCTTCTCAAAATCTCTAAGACCAAAACAGAAAAACTTCATATGATCTCTCAATGCAAACACTCTCCCCAAAGTAGGTAAACTCAAACAACTCAGAAATACTTTGGAAAAATTCCACATAAAAATCCTTGCGTTTCAAGAAACACGATTTACTGACGAAAATGATTTTGATTTAGGAAACTTCAGAATCTACAAAGGGAAACCTGCAGTCCAGCTGAACAAGGGACCCAAAAAATTTGGCACAGCTTTTGTTGTGTACAAATCAACTGTTGGGAAAGTGATCGTTACATGGAAATGCAAAGAAACCACCGCACCTAAACCAGATCCAAGAAGTCATCTTATTGGGGAGAGTCAAGCAAAGTGGTCACGGCGGGCAAAGTGGCCACTGGGGTCTGCAGGCTATAAGGTGCTGGCGTGGATGGGGATCGGCTTTAACTTATCCTCCCTCGAGGGTTCACTCACCTCATGTCTGAAGCCTAACCTGCTTGCCGTGCCTCTCATTACAGTCATAATAATTATTTTCTGTGGATTTTAGTTAGCCTGATGTGAGGTAAGTGATCAGTTTGTGTATTTGTTGTTTGCTGTGTCGCTCATCAGAGTTATAATTTTTTTTTACTTTTTATTTTGGTTATTCTGATTTAAAGTAAGGGGTTAGATTGTACATTTATTGTGGAGTGGTAATGTAACTTACGTCTTTTTAATGAAATGTTGTTGAAGGTGTCATATCTTGATTCCATAATCTTACTTCAGTTACTGAAATTTCGGTCATGTCATTAGAGGGTATACAATTTCGTCCAACGGCATCAGTGCGGGTAAAGCGGTCATTTTAGCGGTGGCTTCTGTCCACTTTGCCCGACAGGAACAGACTGTTTAGCGCGGAATTGTTACTCACGGGGAATCCTCATAAGAGTAACCTAGAAGCGGCAAATAAAGAAAGAGAGGAAAAAGAAAATTGAAACGTCCCCTTAGAAAAATTATATATGACTGTGCTTGAACTGACACACAATATTTTTAGCGCAACGCAATCTGACTTTCAATAATCCCTACAAAAGAATGGCCCTGACTAACATTAAACTATACCTTTCACAAATCACTTACCTCACAAAAATGTTCGTTACTCAAGCTACTGCAATACAGCGAGCGCCACTACTGTCAGCTAAATAAAAGATTCTAACTACTGAAGTCACCAACTACTGATAGGCATAGTTAGCAAATGAAAGATTTTAATAGAGAACAAACAATGTATTTACCTTAATAGTCATAATACACTCCTGGAAATTGAAATAAGAACACCGTGAATTCATTGTCCCAGGAAGGGGAAACTTTATTTACACATTCCTGGGGTCAGATACATCACATGATCACACTGACAGAACCACAGGCACATAGACACAGGCAACAGAGCATGCACAATGTCGGCACTAGTACAGTGTATATCCACCTTTCGCAGCAATGCAGGCTGCTATTCTCCCATGGAGACGATCGTAGAGATGCTGGATGTAGTCCTGTGGAACGGCTTGCCATGCCATTTCCACCTGGCGCCTCAATTGGACCAGCGTTCGTGCTGGACGTGCAGACCGCGTGAGACGACGCTTCATCCAGTCCCAAACATGCTCAATGGGGGCAGATCCGGAGATCTTGCTGGCCAGGGTAGTTGACTTACACCTTCTAGAGCACGTTGGGTGGGTGGCACGGGATACATGCGGACGTGCATTGTCCTGTTGGAACAGCAAGTTCCCTTGCCGGTCTAGGAATGGTAGAACGATGGGTTCGATGACGGTTTGGATGTACCGTGCACTATTCAGTGTCCCCTCGACGATCACCAGTGGTGTACGGCCAGTGTAGGAGATCGCTCCCCACACCATGATGCCGGGTGTTGGCCCTGTGTGCCTTGGTCGTATGCAGTCCTGATTGTGGCGCTCACCTGCACGGCGCCAAACACGCATACGACCATCATTGGCACCAAGGCAGAAGCGACTCTCATCGCTGAAGACGACACGTCTCCATTCGTCCCTCCATTCACGCCTGTCGCGACACCACTGGAGGCGGGCTGCACGATGTTGGGGCGTGAGCGGAAGACGGCCTAACGGTGTGCGGGACCGTAGCCCAGCTTCATGGAGACGGTTGCGAATGGTCCTCGCCGATACCCCAGGAGCAACAGTGTCCCTAATTTGCTGGGAAGTGGCGGTGCGGTCCCCTGCGGCACTGCGTAGGATCCTACGGTCTTGGCGTGCATCCGTGCGTCGCTGCGGTCCGGTCCCAGGTCGACGGGCACGTGCACCTTCCGCCGACCACTGGCGACAACATCGATGTACTGTGGAGACCTCACGCCCCACGTGTTGAGCAATTCGGCGGTACGTCTACCCGGCCTCCCGTATGCCCACTATACGCCCTCGCTCAAAGTCCGTCAACTGCACATACGGTTCACGTCCACGCTGTCGCGGCATGCTACCAGTGTTAAAGACTGCGATGGAGCTCCGTATGCCACGGCAAACTGGCTGACACTGACGGCGGCGGTGCACAAATGCTGCGCAGCTAGCGCCATTCGACGGCCAACACCGTGGTTCCTGGTGTGTCCGCTGTGCCGTGCGTGTGATCATTGCTTGTACAGCCCTCTCGCAGTGTCCGGAGCAAGTATGGTGGGTCTGACACACCGGTGTCAATGTGTTCTTTTTTCCATTTCCAGGAGTGTATATATAGCAGTTCATGACATCCATTCTTACAAATGTACTGTTTCTGATGGACACACCTCCAGATTACCCATTCTCAAAAATCCGCCATCTCACTTCCCCACATCCACCACTGCTGGCGGCTCAGCTCCAACTGCGCAACGCTACGCGCTGTTAACATCCAGCTGCCCAACACTACAATGGCCAACAACAATGCAAACCAGCCACAGACTGCACACTGCACAGCCAGTGATTTTCATACAGAGCGCTACGTGGCGTTACCAATATAAAAACCTAAACAACCTACTTACAAAATAAAAAGGAAGAAAAACGGAAAGCAGCTAGAAGAAGAAAGGAAGTAGAAAGAAGGGTACGAAGTGCAGGAACCACCACCCTAGAAGAGCCCTTTTTGACGACAACGATGAAAACAGCGAATACATGTACTGTGAAGAAAAGTTTTGAAATTGAATGGCAGAAGTGCAGTGGACTTATTGCTAACTGAATTCTTGCTTTGGGCTAACGAACTCTATATAGGAATTGAGGAGTACATTTGACTTTTATTTGTGAAAAGAGTCAATAGTTAAGGTCCAATTATGTTTTACAGTAAATATTTATTTAGTTATTTGTAAAAACATTTTTATCCCTTATTTTTTACTTAAAACTAAGTGACTACTTGTTTAAAGTACTTAATCTGATCCTAAGGTAATAAAACTATTCGATAGTTTACTTCAGTAACTGCACATTATAACCACTGGTTTCTATGCACTTCCGTCCATTGCTACTCAGCTTAAAAATGTAGGAATATCTTAGGCTCGCCACTTTGCACGCCTCTCCCATAGTGAGGGACGGGAACCGTAAGTGTTGCAGACGATGACTGTAAATATCGCATTATAACAGAGGAAATCACTAGTAAGTTCCAAAGTGCTAGCAGCAGGCCAGCTAGAAAAGTGACTGTGCATGGGAAGTTGAAAATAACGGGATGCAGTGGTGGAGCAGTTCCTCATAAGACATACATTTCTGTAAGTCAAAGCTAAGCAATGCTTGAGATGGTTGAAAGATAGACGCTACTGAACACTGGCTGACTGGACACGAGTGATGTTTCCAACCAATGGAAGGGTTTGCGTTTGGTCAATGCCAGGAGACTGTTAACTGGCACGACGTGTGGTGCCAACAGTGAAGTACGGAGAAAGTGGTGTTACGGTGTAGGGGTGTACAGCGTAGTTATGGTGTGGTCCCCTAATTCAGCTTAATAAAATGCGAATGTGGAAGGATGAAATGGTTCAAATGGCTCTGAAGCACTATGAGACTTAACTTCTCAGGTCATCAGTCCCCTGGAACATAGAACTACTTAAACCTGACTAACCTAAGGACATCACACACATCCATGCCCGAGGCAGGATTAGAACCTGCAACCGTAGCGGTCGCGCGGTTCCAGACTGTAGCGCCTAGAACCGCTTGGCCACTCCGGCCGGCGTGGAAGGACGTTAACACATTTTACAACATTGCGTACTTTTTACAATAGAGGAATACTTCGGACACAATGATTGTTAACAGCATGAGGGTGCACTCTGTCATGGACTAGCATCTGTGATGCAGTAGTATGTGAAAAACAACATTTCTGAAACGGACTGGCCTGACAAGACTAATAAGTTAGAAGGTCACCTCCGTCCCAGACCCGAGAGCGTCCAATATTATTTCTGCTTTTGAGAAAGAATGGGCCGCTATTACTCCACAGATATTCAAATACCACGCTGAAAGAGTACCCAGCATAGTTCAAGCCGTCATAAAGGCGATGGGTGGGCACGTGCCTTGCTAATGTTTATTAATAGGTAGCCCAATACTTTTGATCAGGTGGTGTAAGTCGACCATCCCAGTACACTATCGCCAGTCTACAGAGACATTTTATTTTATTTATAGCTGCTTCAGCTGGCTGTACCGTCTTGTGATTCCAAGAGAGGTTCTTTTATACTACACACCTATGTATTCTTTCATTATAACATTTACTGCACAATATTAAACAAATATAACTATATTTCTCTGCTATATTAACAGAAAAAACACAGACGAAATAAATGAAGAAGACTGAAGTGAAAGAAAAACCTTCCACCACAGTACCCTCTTCCCCTATTTTGTTGCAGAGACAGACAATATTCTTGGTAATCTTTATCTACAGCCCCATCTATAATCCGCAAGCCCCTTTTCCCTGTTCCAGTCGCGAGCTGCGCGCGGGATACCGATTATTGGTAACAATCCGCTGAGCCCAAGTCTCCCTAATTTTACCTTCAAAGTCTTTTTGCTAAAAGTACGCAGCAGGAAGCAAAATATTGATCAACTCTTCCAGGAACGTAAGCTCTGGGAATTACAATAGCAAACCACACCCCGATGACGAGAGCCTGTCCTGTAAGGTAAATGGCTCTAATCAGTATGGAACTTAACACCTGAGGTCATCAGTCCCCTAGACTTAGATCTACTCAAACCTAACTAACCTAAGGACATCACACACATCCATGTCCGAGCCAGGATACGAACCTGCGACCGTAGCGGTCGCGCGGTTCCAGACTGAAGCGCCTAGAACCACCTAGCCGGCCAGGAACCTCATCTAAACATGGCGGCTAGTTGGGCCGTCGAGATATCGTGTCATCATCGGAATGAAATCTGGCTGCATAATACCCGTAACGAGCATCAGGCAGGATTCGAACCTGTGACCGTAGCAGCAGCGCGGTTCCGGACTGAAGCGCCTAGAACCGCTGTCCTGTAACGTTTTACACTCCTGTCAGATAACCGTCTCAAGGAAGCTTTTCAGCTTTGTAATCCCACCTGTGTGTAAACACGTTGGTTTCCTCTATTAACTGCTTCTGGTACGCATCACTGGCAGACGAGAAATACTGAAGTATTAACTGAAAGATGATTTTGCAGGCTACCTTCTTCGCAGAACGACAACAATGCGCGAAGATCCATCCCATCAATCACAGCCCGACATAAGCTCTTCCTGTGATTAGTTTTTTGTGTGGCCTTTTTGCTTCAGTTCGCTCTGTACGCACACCACCAGATATTTAATGTATGCAATAGATTCCTGAGTTCGTTCGACTATCGTTTGCTCATACAGTACCGGGTATGTTAATATGCGTCAACTGTCAGTACCTGCACCAGGTTTCCATACTCTACAGATATCACTGCTCTCTAAAGCTGTGTTTACCCACATACTAAATTAGTCCGAAATGACCTTGCGTGACTTGGCACGACTCTGACATACGTATTATAATTTGGGTGACTAGGTCTAAAAATTTGTTATGTACTATTTGTTTGACACATGCATTCAAATGTACCATTTCGTTCTCTAATTGAAATACATTATGCTGAAAACACACTTCAGAGTATTCTACGAGGGGAGTTTAATAAGTAATGCAGCAAATTTTTTTGAGTCATTTTGGCTGAAAAAACGCGAAATTTGTTGTGGCATACCGTGGAACATTACTGCTTCAACCCCTATAATTTCATGAAGTTACGATAGGGGTGGCGCTATACGTACCCCTCAATATTTAAGGGACATGCGTTCCAAGCAGAGACCTGTTACTGAGCTTCTTTTGTTGGAAAACCAGAGCATCGCAGATATACATAGGTGCTTGCAGAAAGTCTACGGAGACCTGGCAGTGAACAAAAAGGCGTTTAATCGTCGGGCGAGGCATTGGTCATTACAGCGACAAGGTCGTGGAAACCCGTCCGATTTCCATCGTGTCAACCAGTCGCACAAAGCTCTGGCTCGTACGGTGTTGGAACGTGCGGACACTTTCGTTCGATGTTATCGACGAATCACAATCACACACCTCGTTGCCCAACTGCACGTCTCTGTTGGTGATGATGACACACTCGTTCACCAGTTGGGGTACTCAAAGAAGTGTGCCCGCCGGGTTCCTCGGTGCCCAACAAAGACCATAAATAGTACAATCTCTGCGGCACTGTTTGCGTTTTACCAAGCTGAACGTGACATTTTTTTGTCGAAAATCATCACAGGTAATGAAACATGGGTTCATCTCTTCGAACCCGAAACAAAACAGCAATCCACTGAGTGGCGTCACACCACCTCTCCTCCGAAGAAAAAGTTCAAAGACACACCCTCAACCGGTAAAGTCATGGCAACGGTCTTCTGGGGCTCTAAACTGGTTATTCTGTTTGTTGTCCTCCCTCATGCTGAGGCTTAGCGCCGTACACTGATCCTGCCTTGGAGGCGGTTAGGCGGGAAATATGTTTCAGAGCTGAATAGTGAGAGGTGGTGACGGGAGAATGGACGCGCACGTAGTTTATGTATCAGCCGATAGAGGACAGTATTGGATACGGGACTGTGATTTAGTTTCGACTGTCCCCACTAGAGTCCACTAAATTAATAGAATGCTTTTTATAAACTGTATTTTCATAAAGTGTTATTATGTCTTCTTGTGTATGCACAAAGTTATAAATGTGTTTTAGCAGTATGAATGATGCGTGAGTGTGGTTTAAGGTTAATATGAAGAAGTATGGATGTGGACAAAGGGGATGTTTGTAGAATTGATTTGTAAAGTAAGTTTATGGTAAAGGGAAAGTTAATTCAGGTATAAATAAAAATAAAAAATAACTTTATGCATAAAAAAAACTTCAGCATATTAGATAATTACGTCGGTAAAAAGTGCAGTCGTTAGACTTACTATTTGGCGATTGGTTATTCATGAAAGGCGCGGGCTGACACGGGAGAATGTTGTTTTGCTATTGGCTGTTGAGTAAACTGACCAATCGTAAAGCAGTATTCTTCGCGCACCTTTCTCTGCTGTTAGAGAAGAGAGAGTATTCTAGAGAGGAGTCGGAGCCTAGCCATGAAACAGTTCGGACGTGTGTAGCAGTAGTTCCGATGGAAATGATAAGTTGCCGGATTTAGAAGTGTTTCATACATCATAAGTGTTGTAAAGTGACAGCATAATTATTCCAATGGGTGCGTACAAATTTCGGAATTTTTAAGTGAATTTTGTGACGAGAAAAGACATAAATTCCGCGTGCAATATTGAGCAGGTCTGTGGCTAAAAACAGTGACTGCATTAGGTACCGACAGACTCAATATTTGTGGAGCATTCTCAATCAAAAACAATCTGTAGCTATTACGTTTTCGGGAAATGCAACACCATGAACTTGCTAACGTGAGTGAAAGGGATTGTGAGTGACTGTGTTAAGACTAGCAAGGGCTTGGCAGTGATACCTGTTCACCTAAGTTTCAGAATATATTTTAATTAAGGACAAAATTTCCAACCTTTCATTTCGTGTGAAAACTTTCTCCCGAAACGAAGATTACACACTAATTGCAGCCTGGTTCACGACGAAGTACAGCAGGTTTCGCTCAGCTACCCTACTAATGATCTACTGAGACAGTGTTCGCAGGTAGGTGCAGGTTCGTCGTCGTAAAGGGACGGAAGGAACTGCGCCGCCACACGTGGTGTATCGGTGTCGGGAAACACTAAAGCCGTAGTATTTTTAATCCACAGTCAAGAGAAAGATTTTGATGGACCGAGAGTGAACGTTAGTGAAAGAATTTAGTGAACCGGCACTGGCATAAGTTCGAACGGAACCCGTTTCGAGTTGCTGGAGCTGCAAGAAAGATGATCCGCAACGGCTGCAGTAGCGACGGGAGTGCAGCGAAGCAGCAGATGGCGCGGCCAGCCTACACGACGAGCGGGGACCCGGAAACTGTTACCGCAGCCGCAGGGGATCGGACTCGCAGTTTCAACGCGCCAAGGCGGCAGCATTCGACAAGAGATAAGTTAACTTTGTAACACCTGTTGTGTATGTGTGCTGAAACACTGAGAAACATGGCAAGTGATAAAGATTTTGTGAATACGGTGAAGGAGGAAGAACTTTCATTCAGTGTGAGTGCTTCACACGCTAGCACGCCTGAACAGAGAGAAATGTTAAAATAAAAGGGGAGGTTTTTGACGATATTTCTATGTTATTTACGGACAGTGGAACTGAGTCTGCTTCAAGCATGTCTGTTAATGTAACTAGTGGGGATAATACTAATCCCAAAAGTGACATTAAGCATGAACTCAGTAACGACAGGTGTGTAATGATAGTGTTGGTAATGATACTGAATCAAATGTGTCAAACGTGTCAAATGTGGATACCAAATTTGATATAGTTCCGGTGGAACAAGGTAAACAAGAAACAGTGATGCCAAAAATGGAACTTGGAAGTATGCAGGAAATATTTGCAGCTTTAATGGGCTCTATACAAGGACAAACTAATTTGGCTGAAAAAAATAATACTTAACTCTAAAAATTTGACAGTGGTTTTACTGAAAAAATTATTAAACCTGACAGTGGTTTTAATGAAAAAAATAGTAAACTTAATATTGGTATTAATGAAGAACTTGAAAGGCAGACTGCTGTTTTAAAAGAAATGCGGGTAAATGTGTTCAAGTCATTAGAAAATAAAGTAGTTGACAAAATTTCTCGAATTGAGGATAATTGCAAAAGATCTGTCACCATTGTAAAAGGTGAATTATCAGATGCTTTGAAAAGAGTTGCTATTGGAAACAAACAAAGAGTACATGAAATTAAAGAAGGTATACAAAAAGGACAGGTTAAAATAGCGGCTGTAGAATCTGTATGTGAAACTGATCACAAAGTGTTAGCCAGTAAAATCAGTTCTGAATCTGACAAATGTATGAATGAAGTGAAAACTGAGTGTGAACGATTGGATGAGTCTGATAAATATCTTCTTCAGCTAACTAACCAGGTAGAAGAGGTCGAAAGTAGATTGGATGAGCATGACAGTGGACTATGCCAAGTTGAAACTAACCTCAAACATGGAATTAACAGTAGTGGGTGTAGTTTTGTGGTAGAATTATCTGAAATTTCATATGTCACTAACAGACAGTTTTTACGTTTTGATCCAACTGGAATTGTGCACCCAAAAGAATTTTTGAATGATTTTGAAGGTGTTTTACCTAGTATGTGGATATACAAACAAAAAGAAGGTTTTATTACGTCAAAATTCTTAGGAGAGGCTAGAACTTGGGGGGGTTATTGCTACTGAACAGTACGATACTTTGGATAAATTTAACGAGACATCACAAAAGGGGTAGATGGTTCTTAATAGCGTACGTGATCACCAAGCATGTACAACGTGCCCTTGCCGGCCACAAGGTTGGTAAGAAGTCCTCGTGTTAGGTGTTAGGCCACCGCGCGGCCAACAACTGATGGATGGACTTTGGTGCATTTGGGGTGCTGCAATACATCTCCCCAACGCCTCCCACGCGTTGTGAATAGGACTTAAGCTGGGGGAACAGGAAGATCATTTACTAAATATCATCTCTTACACGAGCCCATCAACCTGCGCTGTTCGATGCGGTCGGGCATTGTCGTTCATAAAAATGAAATGAAAGCTCGAATTTCAGCCCTATAGAGACGCAAATGTGGAAGCAGCAGTGTAACACTGACCGGCGAGTGTGCAGTGACAGATGTTTTCGAGGTCAGTATGCTCTTAACGAGCTTGTAGCCAGAACGGGAGCACATTGCAGACCATGCATTTCCGACCGTGGTGATCAGACACCCTGATAAGAACTATATCCCTCGTTTTGCTACATCCAGAGGACCATAGTAAATCTCAGTGACTTCAGTGTCGTTGAATGAGTCTCACTTCTGTTCGCCTCATTGTGTATTTCATTCACGTAGCTCCTGTTCTGTACTGTAGAAGTTCTTTCTCTGATGGTCGGAGTTTCATTGAGTTATGTTACTTGTCAGTGACAGATCATACGAAAGTTACTTTCGTCCTTAATTTTGCGCACCAATGTAATTATGTACTTTGATTAAGTTGGATGTCATACAAATGCACGAGTAATTCTACTTTTTTCCAATTCAGAAAACAAATGGGAAACAAAGTCCATAGCAAACGCATTGTTTTCGGCTAGCTCCCTCGTCAAAAGAGGTTGAACATCAGAAAAAGGCTGAAAAATTACACAGGTCACACCAATGGCCAAGAAACGAAATATAAACATTCTGCTGAATTGCAGAGTCTTATCACTAGCACCGATTTGCAGTAGGATTTTGGAACATACACTGTGTTCGACCATTATGAATTATCTCAAAGATAACAATTTATTAACAAATAGCCAGTACGGATTCAGAAAACACCGTTTTTGTGAAACACCACCGGCTCTTCATTCTCGCAAAGTAATGAGTGGTATCGTCAGGAGACGACAAGCTCAATCCATATTTTTAGATTTCCAGAGGGCTTTTGACACAATTTCCTCACAAGCGACCTCTGATGAAAAAGCGTGCCTATGGAGAATCGCCCTAAGTTATGCAACTGGATTCGTGAGATTCTATCAGAAAATACACAGTTCGTAATAACAACCTGGCATTCCCCAAGGACGTTTTACAGGCCATCTGATGTTCTTTATCCACAAAAACGACATAGGGGACAATCTGAGCAGCCCTCTTAGATTGTTTGCAGATGATGCTGTCATTTACCGTCTCGTAAAGTCATCAGATGGTCAAAATCAAATGCAAAACGACTTAGACAAGAGAGCTGTGAGGTACGAAAAGTAGCAGTTGACTCTAAGCAAATGCTGCAAATTCAACAACAAATACTTAAATTCGATGTGGGGAAATGAAACCAAAGACTGTGATCTAGTGACAGAACACATAGAAAGTGCAACGGTTCTACTAAAGTGATTACTTACACAACGCTTGTCCTACTTGTTATGGAGTACTGTTGTGCACTGTGGGATCCGCATCAGAAGGGACTGACGGAGGACATCGAAAAAGTTCTAAGAAAGGTAGCTCGTTTTGTATTATCACGGGCGGAGAGATAGTGCCACGGAAATGACAAGCGAAATGTAGTGGTAATAATTGAAACACTGGAGTTTCTCGTTGAATCATGATATTCTCGTGAAATTTCTATCTGAAACATTATCCTCCGACTGCGAACGTATTTTGTTGGTGCCCATCTACATAAGCCATCGTAATGAAATTAGAGAAATCACAGCTCGTACAAAACGATCTAAGTGCTTGTTATTCCCTCGCGCCGTTCGAGAATGGAATGGTGGAGAAATAGCTTAAAGGCGGTTCGATGAACCCTCTACCAGGAACTTATTGTGAAACGGATAGCAATCATGTAGATGTAGTAACATATGAAAGATGTGAAACAAGCGTAGCAGAAGTAAATCGAGACTCAAAAATGGTTCGTACGAGTGGTAAATGCAAGTGAAACAGAATACAAATAACGGTAGTTTCCTAGACGGTGGTTTTACATAACCGTAAATTATGAATTATTTTGCGCTAGAGTCCTCATTACCAATTTTACGAATCTGCTCTGTCTTGGCAAGTGTTTGCCGAGAAGGCAGAGAAGCAGTTACTGGCAAAGTACTGTGTCGCCCGGTGGAGTAGCGTGAGGTGGGTCAGGAGTAGTTTGTGTATAGGCAGTTAATATCCGCTGCGGTGTAGGGCGGCGGCGTGTAGACGCTGCACACAGGGAAGGATGGCGCGGCGCCTAGAAATAGCAGAACAGGCCAGCCCGCAAAGCATCCGGGCCTCCCGGCGCCTTGTTTACACCGACCTGTCGAGTCTGCCAGCTACACACACACACACACACACTGTGCACTCCGATGGGGCTGCCGTCTCTGGCATTTCCATTCCAACGTCTCCGCTGAGAATTTCCTGCAGGGCAGTCGGCCACGGCATCCACAATTCCGGAAATGCAGTGTCCCTGGCGGGCTGTAGTATTGTTTTTTATGCGAACATTTTTAGGTTAGGCTTTACCGTGACTGTTACTGACATTAAGTGAAACAACAAGTTTACTGTTACCAGTCACCGTTTTATTTATTTCCACGACGTGTTTCAAAGGTTTAAACCTCCACCATCGGGTGGATTTGCATTAGTTAGTATGACATTTGTGTGTGTGTGTGTTGTGTTACGATTTTTTGGAGGAACTTGTGGCACTGTCTAGTGGAGAAACAAGATACTATTTGAGAACATGGTTTTGGAATTCTTCTGACAAAAAATTAAACTGATATCTAATGGTAAACATAAAATAAGTAAACTAGAGTACCTCCAGTGGTCACAGGTTCCTTCCGCTGTTGTAACACATCACATGTATAATGTCACATTTGTAAACAAATATGGCGTCTGGAAATTGCTGGGTGCAAGGTTCGTATAGCAGAAGAGAAGACATAAACGCAAAGTGCAAAGAATATACATCGTAATAACATTATTACAGAATAATTGTTTAAAGCATTTGGAGGTGTTTGTTTTGAGGTGTCAAGTAAACGTGTGTGTACTTCAGGTGGCATATAAATCCAATTTTGACAAGTTAAACATCGTAACATTCGTACTCGTTTATACAATCAGTCTGTAACATTTCATCTGATTGTTATTAACAATTATGAAGTTTAAGCCATTTTAACATTTCACCGCATAGTATAAACGAGTACGAATGTTAAGCTGTTTTAACTTCTCAAAATTGGATTTATATGCCACCTGAAGTGCACACACATATACTTTACACCTCAAAACAAACACCTCCAAATGCTTTAAACAATTATTCTGTAATAATGTTGTTACGATGTATATTCTTTGCACTTTGGCATTGATGTCCCGGTGTTCCAACCTGGGTAAGTTCGGCCGACGAATTGCAAGTCTTTTCTGTTGACGCCACATTGCGTGACTTAGTTGTCGATGATTAAATGATGATGAGTATAACACAACACCCTGTCCCACAGAGCGGAGAAAATCTCCGACCCGGCTGGGAATCGAACCCTGGCCCACTGCAGGGCAGTCAGACGTGCTGACCACTCAAGTAAGGAGGCGGACTTTATGACTGATAACAAATAAGTCAGTCCAGAATGACTGTCAATCGACGACTGATAATACAACCTCATATTTTTCTTTTTATTTCTTTGATAAAAATTCTGGTCATGGATGCTGTGCCCCTTAGACCTTCGATGGTGGCTTAGACATAGTTAGCAGTGGACGCGAAGCAAATCTTTTTAAAATTATCAATAAAAGGATTTTCTCCTCCACCTGACCTTGTCCTATCACTATCTTCCCCTCTCACCTCGTAAGTCCACTCCTTCACACCCCTATCTATTTCATTCTCCCCCCTCCGTGTGTCCATCTCTTGCTCTTCATCTCTTCCTCGCTTCTCTGTTTGCCCACATCCCCCTCATTCCTTTGTCTGTCCATCTACTCCTACCCCTTCTCTCTTCACGTTGTCACCCCCTCCCAGGAGGCTGGTGGTTCTTAACCTCTATATTATTTCTTTCGAGATGGTAACTACTATGTGTACCAAATCTGGTTGGAATTGTTCTATGGATTTAGAATGTGCTTTTCACCCGTGCATTAGTAGGCGTACGCACACGTCAAATGTGTTTCACATGTATTTAATAAGTTGACGAATATTTGTACAGATATTTCATCTATACCTCCAGCGAATTTCACCCTACAGTTTTATTTTCACGCAGCTCAGTGTTTTCGGCGTCGTATTCCTGATATATGTGTCGTACAGTGATATCATTTTCCAGGTACATCCAGTGGTGCATTTGACTTGTTAGTAACATATAATATGTTATTCTTTGACATTGTCAATGGGGGACAGATGTGCGATGTGTGGATTTAAAACATGAGTGGATAAAAATCCTACATCAAGATCACTAATTTTTTTTTTATAGTTTTTTTTTATTACGGTTTCGGCCGATTACCGAGCTATGAATCAAATGGCTCTGAGCACTATGGGACTTAACGTCTGAGGTCATCAGTCCCCTACAACTTACAACTACTTAAACCTAACTAACCTAAGGACATCACACACATCCATGCCCGAGGCAGGATTCAAACCTGCGACCGTAGCGGTCGCGCAGTTCCAGACTGTAGCGCCTAGAACCGCTCGGCCATTCTGGCCGGCTACCGAGCTATCTTCAGATTTAAAATGCAGAAAATTACGAATGAAAAGTGAACAATAAAAAATACATTCAGTATCAGAATTGCCATTATGCAATACATAACAATCTAAGATGTTAAACAGAGTGTGACACTCATTCCACATCGTCGTAGTTCTTAGAACTAATACGCCCTAGTTAAATAAAAGATTCCACACGCATAACCGGGATATTTAAGAACGTGAGAGAATAAAAAACGCAAAAATAAATAGGGAGTAATATGATGAACCTTACCTAAAGTGACTGTATTAGTTGGTTGTGCAAAGTGACAACGTTAATCACTATTAAAATGTTGTTCAGTGCCCATTTTGGCACACGTATGTACAAACGATTGACGCAATGATAGATGCATCGGCCATGAGAGAATGAAAATAAGGTATCATTTCTAACATTCATATCAAGAACATCAAGCGTCTTTGAGACAGCTGTAAGCTAACTGGGTAAAGTGTATCGTCATGCCTGTTTTAAATTAGTTGGACCGTAGCGCTATCTGGCAGGCAGTGTTTTCGTATAGCCATAACGCTAAACGTCAGCCACATAGTCACACAGAATCTTCCTTGTTCCTGATATAAATGACAGAAATGAGAGAGATAGTGACAGACGAGAGAGCGGCCTTCGGAAGCAATGGATGAGGTAATAGCAGCAACAGAGAGCAAGAGGACGATATTGACAGTGAGAGGGAACGGTAGTAGTAGTAGTAGTAGTAGTAGTAGTAGTAGTAGCAGTAGTAGAACAGAACGAAGGGGATACACAAACAGATATTGACAATGCGTTGTTCTCAGTGAGTGAGCGAGCCTGGGCAAATGGGAGTGGATGGGTATGAGCGACTTACAGCGTTGCACTAGTGGGAGTGAAAGTCGAGTTACATGTAAGAAAGAAAGCGTCTATCTTCGCTGTTTTGGGAAAATTTTTTAGGGTACTGAGGAAGGTAGAATGAGGCAGCACCTACCCCACTTTTGAAAGTGTTTTAAACAGGAGCACTCTCGGCTTTTTGGCCTACGGTAGGAGCTTTTTCCCTATGGTAATATAACACTTATCCTCTTATCAAAAGATAGATCTAAAATATTTCAGATTGTCAATTCGTTGGATTGCCTATGATCTGTGTCAAGATACAGAGGTCGCACTTTCATGTCACTCGCTGAACGGATGAACCAAAAACTACAGTCCATTCAAACAATGAAACACAAAACCGTAATACTGTTTGGAGGGATTACAAACAGATGAACGTTTGACTTGAAAATGCGCAGATTAAACTTAGTTCAGCTCCATGTTCTGTTCGCATAACAGCGTCTATATGTGACTTTAAAAAAGTAAAAACTAGAATAATCAGCCTGTTTGTATTTAATAACGTATTCAGGAGTTCTTTTTTGTGAAAGTCAACTTACAAGTACAGTGTTATCGATTCAAGGGAGCATTTCATAAGAATTTATCTGCTATTTATCTTAGAACGCATGCAGACTTCCTTATGTATAAGAGAAATACTGGTTTGACTACTTTTTCAGCGAACGTGTACATATTAATCTCAGTTCTCGGTACCAATAATTTTCTTCAAACCAAGACTGCAATCCAAAGAAAGCCGTGGGATCTAGTATCCAACATTAATACACACATTATTTAGTACCGTCTGAAAATATATGGAAGACCGTGTTGCTAATACGGTGCAATTTTTATAATTTTCTGTTGATAAACCCAATTCACTTAAGATGTGTGTATTCATAGTGATTTCTAAACATAAAGCAACCCCAGGAGTATTAACAACATAGTGCTATAATATTGTATAATATATTGATGGTTGGTTCCAGACAGCGAAGCGATGTTATGCAAAAGTTCACATCATATTTCGGACGTGTATTCACTGCAAATGTTGACACTTGTTATTATTCGAACTCTAGGTAGGGAATACCTGAAAACTGACGCTCGCATATTTGCAGCCTTTCAATTAAAGGTTATAGCTATGAGAAAAAGGATACTCATTTGCAAGTTACCTTACATTATCTACAACAGACAATACATCTGAAGATCTAAAATTCATAAGTGTAGAGTTTATCACAGTCAATAAGTGTATTCATCATGGAGACGTGTACAGCTATTATAGAAAGCTTGAAACATTACATAAAACAAAGGATAGGAGTATTTTCATATTTAACGATGAAATTGAGAGTATATTTCATTACTTTTGATACATTATGGGAGTGACAGTGATCAATGTGTTACAAATATTTACTATTAAAAATAGTCTTGATAACAATTTATTTGTTACAGTGGCCGGTTTCGACCACTAGTGTGGTCATCTTCAGACCAATGAGCAAGAACCTCCATCTGCTGAAGAATCACTACTCCAGCAGAAGGAGGTTCTTATTCATTGGTCTGGAAATGACCACATTAGTGGTCGAAAACGGTCACTGTAACAAATAAATTGTGATCAAGACAGTTTTTAATAGTAAAAGAGGGTATATTTGAATCAGAAGGGTAATCTTCCTTCGCAAAAAGTCGTGGCATCAAAGTAGAAAAGTGTTGGCTCAAGTAGCTCGTCACATTCAGATAAGCTTTGTGTTGCATTTGTAATTATTTTCAGTTCTTTCCTGTAATTCTTCTCCAATAAAAACTTTAGTAAGTGAAGCCTGCCTGCTTTCGGGTACATTTTCTTACATTTCGACAACAACTGGTCGCATTTCTCGATTTTAAGGGTGACGTTATTGACCTACATGAAAAAAACCCACATTACTTACAAACTACTGGATACTTACACTTTATTCGACATTTAAACGTCACTACAGATATTCGGATTTAGGTTATGGCATTTTCGATACATCTCTCATCGTTGGAGATGATGTGGCGCAAACGAATGACGAATTCTGCGCGACCCGCTGAAGTGTCAGAACATCTATGCTGTCGATGACCCCCTGAATGGGTGTTTTTAGCTCAGAAATTATTTTGAGGTTATTGTTGTACACCTTGTTTTTTTATATAGCCCCACAAAAAGGACTCGCATATGTTCAGATCCAAAGAATATGGCGGCCAAACGAGGCCCGTCCCAGTGACCTCTGGGTATCCTAGAGCTAGAACGCGAGCCCCAAATGCTCCCCCAGGACATAAAACCCTCTCCTGTTTCGATGGGGTCGAACATCGTCTTCCAAGAACCGCATCTTGTCGAAATCAGTTACACTTTGGATAATAGAGATGATATCATCTTCCAAAACCTTCAAGTACCGTTCGGTAGTCACGGCGGCATCAAGAAATATAGCACCGATGGTTCCGTGACAACATTGCACACCACACAGTCATCCGTTCAGGGTTAAGAGACTTCTCGTCCGCGAAATGTGCATTCTCAGTTCCCCAAATGCACTCAGGCCATTCTCACGTGCAAATGGCCAACAAAAATAAGGCGCGTGCGCATGCGCGTACATTCCCATCGTGCTCTGCGGCCAACCGTGCAGTTACAACGTCTTAACGCAAACCATTCATAAGTTGTATCAATTTGATTTGAATTTTGACGGTTACTATACTCGTTTGATTTTACACTCCATAAGTCTGTCAGACACCAGCAGACTTCGAATAATTTCAATATGAATGTCAGTTCCGTTGATTTCCAAGGTATTTCCACAATTCGGGCCAGCCGGTGTGGCCGAGCGGTTCTATGCGCTACAGTCTGGAACCGCGCGACCGCTACGATCGCAGGTTCGAATCCTGCCTCGGGCATGGATGTGTGTGATGTTCTTAGGTTAGTTAGGTTTAAGTAGTTCTAAGTTCTAGGGGATTGATGGCCTCAGAAGTCAAGTCCCATAGTGCTCAGAGCCATTTGAACCATTTTGAACCACAATTCGGCTTACACAACGCACGTACGGAATCAGCTGGAGAAAACGTACAATATTAAAATCAAATTGCTCTGAGCACTGTGGGACTTAACTTCTGTGGTCATCAGTCCCCTAGAACTTAGAACTACTTAAACCTAACTAACCTAAGAACATCACACACATCCATGCCCGAGGCAGGATTCGAACCTGCGACCGTAGAAGAAAGAATAATCATTGTAACTACAGAATATACAAGAAACTTAAGCAATATCAATAACGTAAACAGAAATGAATAAATGAAGGAAAACGTAGGAGCGCGAGCGAACGCACAGTAAATGCAATCTTTGAGAGCGTGCTGGTACTGCATTATAAAAGGTAAAAAAGGCTGAACAATACACAAATATAAAAGGAGCAAGCAGGAAACGCATTAATATTTTACTCAAAGTTTTGACTATGTAACTGAACCAAGTAAAATAACACAATACCTAATGAGACAACTACAAGAGTTATTAAATATTGAAAGTAATACAAGTACCAGTTAAAAGAAAGCCTTAACGACTGAAACTAGTCTATGTGGATTACATACACGGTTTCAGTAAAATAAAAGAACTCAATTAATTCAGAAGAACGGAGTACCATGAATGAACAGACAGTGTGGGAAGTAATGAAAAACAGAGAGGATTATATGAAGTTTAGGAGAGGGGAAGTGTTGAGCAGTGTCTGATCATTCAGGATTAGATCTGAACTGTGAGAGTTAATTCCCAGAACTTCCAGCAGGCTGACTTTATGCCCTTTGTTTGCTGACTAAAGAACATGGTACTCTGGCTGGTAGTTGTGGCCCTCACTCAGTATATGCTCAGCAAATACGGAGCCATAATTCTGCAACCTCCAGCTGCGTTCATGTTGAGCCAGCCTAGTTGCTATATCTCTGCCTGACTGGCCAATGGAAAACTTGTCACAATCAAAACATGTAATTTTGTATACCCCACTATTGGCTAATCCCGGAACTTAGGTATTGAAAATACACTCTGCTGTAGTGTCCTTAACACAGTAGGAAAGCCTATACGCGCAGACATTCAGTGCTTTGGCTACAATCCACCATACCTCTCCTAGGTATGGTAATGTACACCATTTCTTGCAGACAGTGGATGATGAAGCAGGTGGAGCATAGAGGAGGGGAATATTTTTCCTGTTTTGCTTCCTGTGCAAGATGAGGTCAATAAGGATTGAACTGTAGCCATTGACTCAGGTGATAAATTTTATTGTATCCAACTCTGCTTTAAAATTATTTGTAGACATGGACACAGATATGACACTGTGTACCAGTGAGTGGAAAGATGCATGTTTCTGAGCTATGGGGTGTTGTGAGTGAGAAGGCATTACTGTGTCTGCAGTTGTAGCTTTTCCATAAATTTTGAAATAATGTGTCTGTGCACTGATGTCAGTAGTGAGATCTAAGAAGTTTACGGATTTATTGCCCACCATTGTGAATGGAATATTTTTATGTTGACTGTTCAGGTTTCTTCAAAAATGTGTTGAGTTGACTGGTAATACGACTCCACATACACAGGACATTATCTACATATCTAAACCAGTATTTGATATTTGCACTCAAACGTTCTTTTTTCAGAAAATGTTCATATTGGTCCATAAATATTTCAGCCAACAAAGGATTAAGAGGGAAACCCTTAGCTAAGCCATCTAATTGTTTTATAAAGAGTCCCTTGGAACTGGAAATAATTCTGTACCAAGCATGTTTGAGTGCGCAGTCTTGTCATTGCATTCCAAAGGACTGACATGAGACTTGTACATCAAGTTGTAATGCCTCCATGTGAGGCGCTACTTGGCTTGATACGTCATATACTGAAAACACTCAGGGAAGATCAATCGTCTGCTGACGTATGCGTGGGCTGTCTGCTGTGGATTCTATGAGCGCGGAGATGCAGTTTAGCCAACCACTGTATTAAGTAGAGTGCTACTGCACTGGACCAGAGAGACATAATTTTTCCACACGTTAGCAGGTCTCGTTAGGTTGGCAAATAGCCGCTGTGCAGACTCTGTAAGCCCTTCCGACCATCGTATGTGGATCCCGGACGAAGGGAGATGGTTAGACATTCCCCGCTGAGACTCTGGTGAATATAGACGTACTACGTCATGGCTACTATAGTCATCTTAGTTAGGACAGCTAGTTAATTTGCATAAAATTGCTGTTTTTATTCTGTATTACTGATAACGGGCCAGCATTCCATATAATCGTACTATTAAGTAAAGTGAGTGATCAAGGAGTATTTTCATGATTTTTATTAAATAAATGTTGTTGTTATATAAAATTTTTAACTTGATATCTCACAGAAACGCTCTATTTCCGATACCATTCCCATTAAGTTATTCATACTTTCAACTTAACCGTGCAGTAGGCACGTGCTGTATCGTTAAAGGGTTAGGCGCGTTGGGGACTCTGGTCCCCCATTTGTGTTTCTTTATTACTCATTGAAATGATTATCAAATATCCTTTAGTTGCTTTTTCTATGTTTGCATATGTACAGGGATGGAAACAAAACACAAATTTCCAAAAAATATTTCAATAATTTATTTCAGAGAGAGTTAACACATACAGAATGCAAATGATGCAAACACATCCACCTTTTAGATTTATAACACCATTTTCTAGTTGACTTGCCTTTCTGCTTTCCATAGTCGTAGTAACATCCTTTGGAACCTTTTCCGGAGATGGTCTTGTGGTGTAGCTGTTGAAATTAAGTGCAATAGAAAAGGTGCATGCAGCCATAATTCAATGGGAACTTGAGGGACAGCAGATCTGTACTGAATTAGAGGTTTCATCATTTCCCAGGCCAGCCTCTGCAGAAACTCCAATGTTTTCAATTATTTTGGTGCTCTAGAATATTCTCAGTATATGAACAGTGAGTTCTTCTGCTCTAGAAATTTCTCAGTACATGCACAGTGCGTTCATGGCAGAAAAATTAAGTAAATTATAGAAAACAACCATAGAACACGTAGGAGTGTTTCACGACACATTTTTTTAATTAGTTGCTCAAGTAAATCAACTCCAATCTTTGCCCTATTGTAAAAAGTTACAATTTCTGATTTCAGTGAGTCTCTTGTATCTTCATCAATGGTATCATCATGATGTAATGTAGACATCAAAAGAACAGCTTGATTTTTAGGACAGTATGAAACTCGCGTACAATTCACTTGGAGGTCAAACAAAGAAAAATATGGAGGTCCTCGCTTATTAGGTAAAAACTCCTTGAGGACTTCCTTCTTGTTTTCCCGGAGCATTCCCATGTATGTCAGTCCCCTTTCTTCTAGCAGGTTCTTAGCCAGTGGTATACTGCTGAACCAGATGTTCAAAATGGTTCAAATGGCTCTTAGCACTATGGGACTCAACTTCTGTGGTCATCAGTCCCCTAGAACGTAGAACTACTTAAACCTAACTAACCTAAGGACATCACACACATCCATGCCCGAGGCAGGATTCGAACCTGCGACCGTAGCAGTCGCGCGGTAAAGTCTCAGATTATCAATGCATTCCACTGCTGGTACTTTGGAAAACAAACTGCAGATATCAAAGGATACTAATTTTTCACTGTGTGACAAAGGTATAACTTTTTCTCATTTACAATGCCCACAGAATTTTAAGTACCTTGCTTTGGTTTGAATTTAATCTTGATCTTAATTAAGATTTTCAATTTACTACTAAGTTTGTAAGATGGAACAGTGAATGATGATACAACAGGACGAATAGGAACATCTTGATTATACAGTTTAGTAAGCCCATACACTCTGCGACACTCCGAATTTATATTAGTTAACAGTTTGGCTTGAAAATCAGAGAATATGATTTTCATAAATTGATTCACATTTAACATCCTTTTTTAATAATTTAATAGGGTCTTTAGCAAGGACTTGGAAACATTTGGTATACAAGAAATCATTAACTTTATCCACATGATCATGTTTGTTCAAAAGCAAAATACTGTTGCCTTTATCAGATTTTGTGACAATGTTGTCTTATTGTTGTAATTTCTGTTTTAAGGACTTGAGGGTGTGAAAATCAGTGACCTTTGGGATGTTACACTCAAATTAGTTTCTTTCTTTAGTGCATTGGCAGCTAAATATTTTGCATTGGGGTCTTTCGTTAGAGCACATTCAATATCTGCTTTCATAACATCCAGTTGTTTTCTGATGGCGGGTGGGAAAGAGTATATTTAAGACCTTCCTCAGCCACTCTTTGTTCATTTGGTGACAAAACCAAGTTCGATAAGTTAATCATACGTTGGAAAACTTTTATCTGCAATTTTAGATTAGAGGTGCACTCACATTCCTAAACATATATAATATCCCGTTCTGCCGCAAAAATACAGAGTGAATAAGGTGTTGTGTTGACTGTGCTTCTTGTTTCAGTAATATACTACAAAAGAAGGATAGTTATGCTGTTGTTGCACATTTTATTTATTTACTCTTCAACTTTTTACTTTTTAGATTGCACTACCACCATATTGTCAAAGATGTTCTCTCCTGTACGTTTGTGCTTCAATCTAGACACGTAACTTCTCTCCCAGTGTTGTTTAAAAACATTGTAACTTCTTTACTGACAACACTCAGTAAATGTTTGAAGATGGCGTTGCAGTCCCAAAACCCGAAAACAAAATAAACGTTATATTGTAGAAAAAAAAGCATACTAGCGATTTTCATTTATTCTAGAAGTTTTCGTGTAAAACATTCGGAGAAATAACTCTTGAGCACGTCCTGAATTATTATCACAGCAATATTTAAATATTTCCCACTTTTAAGTCGTTCTTTTTACTGTTATTAAGCAAAAAGAACAGTTTCGATCTGTTTCTACGTTCCAGAGACTCCTTTAAGTAGTATCCATGGAAAATGAGCCACGTAACACAATGTTTTGCCCAAAAGAATTTAATCAGTCGTAATAATCTGTTGCAGGTTTGTTTGCTTCATGTTTGTCATCAGTTATGACAGCAATACTAACCATCATATCAAGGATCTTAGAAGTACATTTTTCCATTGGTTACCGAATAAATAGTCTGGCCTTTTACCTAATTTTTAGAACTGCAGTAGATCTTCACACTAATGTTCCTTATTGTACAACACGCATTCTATTTTCGGCAATTTAATAACGAAGCAGGGCAACACATATTCCAATACGTGACAGCAGCCCATTGCAGGTGGCTTATCAGAAGTTTATAATTCCACTCTACCTCTGGTTCTTCTATCTAACAAACCCGTTCCGCGTAATCTCCCTGCCCGGGTGTCCACTGCAGATTTTTAACAACGGGCCCGTTTTTGGCGTGCAGCATCTGCATGGTACACATACAAAAAGACGGAATATCGCATCTGGTGCTCCATATGGAGCCCTGAAATAACCGAAATATCAGGAAAAAAAAAACAGCGCCTAGCGTTTTGCCTGCGGACTCATGGAGTACCTTTGTGATATTAAATCACGTACCCCTAAAGTCGTAACAGAAATGAAATGAACACTTAGGGACTTTCTGAAAGCACGTGGTATTTCCTGCTGCCCTAGCAGTGCTGTGCCATTACCTAAATTGCGGTGCACTCTCATTCCAATGCGCAGAAAAAGTTATCTCTGAGCTAATGTACCGTGCCACGGAGTGAATAACAAAATTTCTTCCTCGAATTTCTGGCGGTGTACTGTTACCGTTAGTGCCTTAATCGGTAACGTAAAAAGCTAGCAAGACGGGGCAGCTACGCCAGAAACTCGGATGCCCTTTGTGGAGACTTGGTTTGTGTTCAGTAGTAATTTAAAATTTCACTGGCAGGAGAACTTCTATGAGCGTGAATTTAGGGTCGTGAGTAATCGTCAAAATGAAACTTCCTGGCAGATTAAAACTGTGTGCCAGACCTGGACTCGAACTCGGCTCCGGCACACAGTTTTAATCTGCCAGTAAGTTTCATATCCGCGCACACTCCGCTCCAGAGTGAAAATTTCATGCTGGAAGCGTCAAAATGTTTTGCAGGGCTAATAATTAATTGTAACCCCAATTTATGGCTAATATTTTGTGGTTGGTTTGGTGAGAGGCTCTACACGTATCCCACAAGCAAGCACTCCGTCTTTAGGCCACAAGTGGCCCATGGGGATCATCCGAGCGCCGTGTCATCCTCAGTTGAGGATGCAGTTAGGAGGGACGTGTGGTCAGCACACCGCTCTCCCGGTGGTTTTCTTGACCGGAGCAGCTGTTATTCGGTCGAGTAGCTCCTCAATAGGCATCATGAGGCTGAGTGTACCCCAAAAATTGCGACAGCGCATAGCGGCCTGGATGGTCACCCATCCAAGCACCGGCCACGCCCGACAGCGCTTACCTTCGGTGACGTCACGTGAACTGGTGTATCCACTGCGGCAAGGCCGTTGCCTATTCCAGAAGCAACCAATCGTTCAATCTGTTTACGAGGTTCACGAGGTTCAGTGAAGTCTAGGTAGACATCGCATTTTCTTCGTAATGCCTTCGATGTGGTTCTCCACCGACGTTCACTAAACAACATTCGCAATAACGGAGTAACGAAATCAGCATTTTCTTTTTTGCCGATATCCCGTTACTCCAGCGAGATGGATAATAATTCAGAGATTGGCGGCGATCGTAAAATTGCTACTCATCTATGGAGAATGTATGTAATATTTACTTATTTACAGTACGGGTACCTGTACTACAGTACAGTTCTTCATTTAAGCGGTACTACGCGTGCAGCAAAAGCAGCCTCTAATCAAAATGTAAGTCTCTACCTTCTCTTCCCTGGCGTGCATTCTACTCACACAAACCTTCTACAGTAAACAGTCGACTGAAAGAACTCTCAAAATCGACGGTGTTGTGTTTTTGGCACTAACTGTTCTTAGCGCCTAATTCAAGTTCTTCGCAAAGGGGCTGTTTAGGCTAAATAAATGACTTACACGTTTCAGAAACACCTTAAACCGCCAAAACCCCTCAGACATACGGACAAACAAATCCGAAAATTTTTGTTAAATAATACCGAGCATGGAATTTTCGAATTTTTATTTGTATTACTCGGTACCCTCAAAGGTCTTAGAATACATAGTCCACTACCAAGTAATCAAGTACCTAGCCTCAAACAACATACTAGAGAAATAACAATGAGTCTTCCGCAAACATCGCCGCCCAATATCTGCGTTAATACACTCCTGGAAATGGAAAAAAGAACACATTGACACCGGTGTGTCAGACCCACCATATTTGCTCCGGACACTGCGAGAGGGCTGTACAAGCAATGATCACACGCACGGCACAGCGGACACACCAGGAACCGCGGTGTTGGCCGTCGAATGGCGCTAGCTGCGCAGCATTTGTGCACCGCCGCCGTCAGTGTCAGCCAGTTTGCCGTGGCATACGGAGCTCCATCGCAGTCTTTAACACTGGTAGCATGCCGCGACAGCGTGGACATGAACCGTATATGCAGTTGACGGACTTTGAGCGAGGGCGTATAGTGGGCATGCGGGAGGCCGGGTGGACGTACCGCCGAATTGCTCAACACGTGGGGCGTGAGGTCTCTACAGTACATCGATGTTGTCGTCAGTGGTCGGCGGAAGGTGCACGTGCCCGTCGACCTGGGACCGGACCGCAGCGACGCACGGATGCACGCCAAGACCGTAGAATCCTACGCAGTGCCGTAGGGGACCGCACCGCCACTTCCCAGCAAATTAGGGACACTGTTGCTCCTGGGGTATCGGCGAGGACCATTTGCAACCGTCTCCATGAAGCTGGGCTACGGTCCCGCACACCGTTAGGCCGTCTTCCGCTCACGCCCTAACATCGTGCAGCCCGCCTCCAGTGGTGTCGCGACAGGCGTGAATCGAGGGACGAATGGAGACGTGTCGTCTTCAGCGATGAGAGTCGCTTCTGCCTTGGTGCCAATGATGGTCGTATGCGTGTTTGGCGCCGTGCAGGTGAGCGCCACAATCAGGACTGCATACGACCGAGGCACACAGGGCCAACACCCGGCATCATGGTGTGGGGAGCGATCTCCTACACTGGCCGTACACCACTGGTGATCGTCGAGGGGACACTGAATAGTGCACGGTACATCCAAACCGTCATCGAACCCATCGTTCTACCATTCCTAGACCGGCAAGGGAACTTGCTGTTCCAACAGGACAATGCACGTCCGCATGTATCCCGTGCCACCCAACGTGCTCTAGAAGGTGTAAGTCAACTACCCTGCCCAGCGAGATCTCCGGATCTGTCCCCCATTGAGCATGCTTGGGACTGGATGAAGCGTCGTCTCACGCGGTCTGCACGTCCAGCACGAACGCTGGTCCAACTGAGGCGCCAGGTGGAAATGGCATGGCAAGCCGTTCCACAGGACTACATCCAGCATCTCTACGATCGTCTCCATGGGAGAATAGCAGCCTGCATTGCTGCGAAAGGTGAATATACACTGTACTAGTGCCGACATTGTGCATGCTCTGTTGCCTGTGTCTATGTGCCTGTGGTTCTGTCAGTGTGATCATGTGATGTATCTGACCCCAGGAATGTGTCAATAAAGTTTCCCCTTCCTGGGACAATGAATTCACGGTGTTCTTATTTCAATTTCCAGGAGTGTAGTTTCACCCCTCCCGACACAGTGTGCGTACAAGACAGCCTTGTTTTCTATTAGAAAAGCTATCAGATAAATAGTTTACACGATAATTAATTGAAACCCTCTGCTGCCGACAGATGTTGTTGATATACTTCGATGGGGCCAGCTGAAAATGTGGGCTCCAACGGGGACTCGTACCCGGGATCTCCTGCTTACATGGCAGACGCTCTATCCATCTGAGCCACCGACGACACGGATAAATAGCGCGACTGCAGGGAATTACCCACATTCCCAACTGTCCACAATCTACATACATAAAGCCATGTAAGCAGCAGATGCCGGGTTCGAGTCCCAGTCGGGGAACATGTTTTCAGCTGTCCCCGTAGAAGTATATGAACAACACCTGTCGGCAGCTGAGGTTTTCAGTTAATTATCATTTATTCTAGAGAAGCTGCATGGTCATCAATGGTATCTGTTCTTTCGAGAACAGTTACTATCTTCATACATATAAATAGTTTACGGCGAGTGCTGAGTTGGTTCCTTTTGAACTGTCACGGCCAAATTCCCTCCTTCTCTTTGCACAACGGTATCAGCTCTTTGAACCTAATAATGACGTCGAGACCGGACTTAATTACAAACCATCCTTCCTTGCCTGTTTGCTGCAAGCAGCACTTTTTGGGCCGCTGCAGAGGCACATGTGTGAGCATTCCACACCATCGCCTCACTAGTCCAGAGTACTACGTAGCGGTGGACGCGGGTCGAGATGACCTCTCGGCGAACCGAGCGGCCTGTAGTCACGTCACAGTGTAATTAATTGACCACAGGACATATAAACCTAATATACACCATGTTGATAATTACGTAAACCGATTCAATTACGTCTATCCGCCCATCTGTCTGTCGATATCTCGGCTACTCACACATCAGTGTATCACATCAATTTGCGATTCCAATACTACATGTACACACATTTTATAAGCGAAAAGGTCAGTATGGCTTATTATAAAGATAAGAAAAACACCTTCTTTTGCAACTGAATCTATTATTTGCGTCCACCAAACATGTCTCGTCTGTTTATGCTTTTCATCATCAAAGGTCTGTAATATAAAAAAAAATATTTAGTTATATACCTAATAATGTTTAAAAGTGACCTATAAAACTGTACTAAGCGAATCTACTACATACAGGCCACTAATATTGCAAGTTTGGTAGAAGCAAATAAAACAGTTAGTTGCGAAAGGCTGAATTTTCTTACCCATATGATAAAGGCCTTTAGCATCACTGTGTTCTGAGAGCGTACGTTGCTAGAAGAGTGAACAAGTCAAGACAAGAAGAGTCCTCCTACGTACATCACGCGAGAAGAGCATGAAGATGAAATCAGAGAGGTTTTAGCCTACGCAGGGGCTAATTGGCAACAGTTCTCCCCGTGAACTACTCGCGAGTGGAACAGGAAAGGAGGGGAAGTGACCATGGTACGTAACCTGCGCCACATACCGAAAAGCGGCTTGCGGAGTGTGGGTGTAGACCTGGATGTAAGGTATAACTGAAATACGTAGTAGCAGGTCAGGTAAAACGGCTACAAATATTAACAACATAAAAAGACAGCTGTATTTGTACTTTGTCTCACAGGCGAGGTCGGTATGCACTTATTGTGACTCTTAAATAATGACAAAATTAACAAGTGACAAAATAAATTAGTACAAAAATCTGATTAAGTACATGAGCTGCAAAGAACTGGCATACACATTTTTGAAACGAATAACTTTTTAAAAATTATGTCCTTTCATACCATGAATAAGTTAGTTTTTTCTCTGTTATTTTTGTGTCTGTGTACGCTGTGATGACAAAAGTTATGGGATAGCGATGTGTACATTTACCGATGGCGTCAGAACGAACTTTATGGCTAAAGATAAATCCGTCGCTTCAATGAGTACCACAATAATTCGATCAAATGACCGAAGTTCATAGTAACCACATGGTCAAGATCATGTTAGTCCATTGCACGATTGTTGGTTGCAAGGAGTAGCAAAGCAACTGTTCCGTTCAACTTTGTGTTCCGGTATGAAGCACGCTGCGAACAGCAGCACAGGTACAAGCGCATTTGTTTCAAAGGGCTGCTAGAAAAAAATGGTTCAAATGGCTCTGAGCACTATGGGACTTAACATCTACGGTCATCAGTCCCCTAGAACTTAGAACTACTTAAACCTAACTAACCTAAGGACAGCACACAACACCCAGCCATCACGAGGCAGAGAAAATTCCTGACCCCGCCGGGAATCGAACCCGGGAACCCGAGCGTGGGAAGTGAGAACGCTACCGCACGACCACGAGATGCGGGCGGCTGCTAGAACATGTAAAGTTTTTTTTTAGTTAGACAACAACTGAGCAGGTAGTGCGGTCGTCTTACGCAGTCAGAAACATTAGCCCTTTTTGCGAATTTTCGGTTAAATAACAGCAAATTAAGTCAGTTGGGTTTAAATATTCATTATAGTCAGTTGTATATTCATTACCAGTCCACTGCGTTTGTTTATTCAACACTGGTCACAGGCTCTCAAATAATCAATCATTACCCACACGTATGTAAGTATCAGGGCCAATCTGTTGCTCTTATAAATTTGTTTAAATAATATTAAATCAGTTACAATCTTTTCATCAACTCCAACCACAATCTCTTAAGACTTACAATCTGCACTTTTTCTGGATGTGGAGTGGTACTGTTAGAGAATTTAGAGGAAAGAAAGGACCAGGTCATCAGAGAAGGACCACAAACTCTGATGGTGATTAGGATGGGGAAGAAATTGGGCCTTGCACTGTTCAGGCGAATCACAGCGGAATTAGTCTTAAGCAACGTACAAAATCCAAGGAAATGCTAAACATGGTTCCAGGATGAATTTTCACTCTGCAGCGGACTGTACGCCGATCTGAAATTTGCTGGTAGATTAAAACCCTGTACCAGACTGGGGCTCGAACCTGAGACATTGCGGCACTTCCTCTTCTCCATCGAAAGGATATTGCGAAGAAACAGCCAGAGCCTAGTTTGAGACCTAGGTAAAGAGATGCTGGCGGAAGTAAATCTGTTGCGTGTGGTCGTCAGGCGTGATTGGATATCTCCGTCAATAGAGCACTTGGCCGCAAAACAGAAAGATTCCAAGTTCAAGATGCAGACCTGCTTACAGTTATAATCGGACAGGTTCAGACAGGACTCTAAAGAGTTATCCACCCCAGTGGAAGTCCACAACTTTCTTCAGTATCCCTTATCCAGCTCAAGTCAGTCATTGTTGATTCGATTACATTCATGGTTCTGTCCCATTAATGTAGTCTCCGCCTATATTCGACGTCAACGTGCAACAACCGCTCACAGACGGCAGGGGGCAGCACTAGCAGTGGAGGATGTGTAAAGCGTGTCGGGGGGACGCAGAAAACAGTATCTTCGTTGTGGTAACGCGGATATTGAGCATTTTATCTGACGTCCAAAAGGGCACGATCTCAGGTTTACGGGCCAAGGGTGGAAGCATTTCTAAAGAGGCCAAGTTTGAAAGCAGTTCATGTGCTACCATGGTTAAAGTCTACTGTGCACGGCAAAATGACCTTATCGTGAACCGGCACGGAGGCAACTGCGCTGCACCACAAGCCATGAATGACAGAGGAAAATAAAAATTGGAAATTCGTGGTAAGGACTATGAGACCAAACGGATGAGGTCATCGGTCCCTAGACTTGCGCACTACTCAATCTAACATAAACTAAGGACAACACACACACTCATGCCCGAGGGAGGACTCGAACCTCCGACGGAGTGAGCCGCGCGAACCGTGCAAGGCGCCCCAGACCGCACGACTACCCCGCGCGGCCGACAGAGGAATGACCGCTGATGGGATGTGTGCGGGCGAATAGACGTGCAACTGTTGAGAAAATGACCTCGTAGACGGTTCAGTGAACACTGGTGCATATAAGCATTTTCACCACGTGCCTTGGGCCGGCCGCTGTGACCGAGTGGTTCTAGGAGCTTCAGTCTGGTACCGCCCGACCGCTACGGTCACAGGTTCGAATCCTGCCTCGGGCATGGATGTGTGTGATGTCCCTAGGTTAATTAGATTTAAGTAGTTCTAGCTCTAGGGGACTGATGACCTCAGATGTTAAGTCCCATAGTGCTCACAGCCATCTGAACCATTTTTGAACCACGTGTCTTGTTCATGGTTCAAAAATGGCTGAAATGGCTCTGAGAACTATGGGACTCAACTGCTGAAGTCATTAGTCCCCTAGAACTTAGAACTACTTAAACCTAACTAACCTAAGGACATCACAAACATCCATGCCCGAGGCAGGATTCGAACCTGCGACCGTAGCGGTCTTGCGGTTCCAGACTGCAGCGCCTTTAACCGCACGACCACTTCGACCGGCTCTTGTTCATGTACCAACTCTAATTGTTGATCATCGGCAACGAAGGCCGACGTTTGCACACCAATATCGCAACTGGACATCTACTAAGTGCTGACAGGTTGTCTTTTCGGATCAATCATCAGACTTTTCACAGTTGGTGTGTACGGCGTGAAACTTTTGAAAGCAAATAGCCTGCTACAATCGTCTGAGGGGTTCAAGCTGTAGGAGGCAGCGTAAAAGTCTCGGGGATGTTTTCGTGGCGTTCTCTGGGTGACCTCGTGCTCCTGCAAGGCGCAATGTATCACACAAGAGTACATATATCCTTGAGGATTAAGTCCACACCTACATGTTGCTATTTATCCTCAGCAAGATGGGTTCTACCAGCAGGAAAATGTAACGTTTGTAATAGCTTTCAGTGTACATGCATGGTTAGCGGAGGAACATGATGAATTTACTGTACTCTTCAGGCCTCCAAAATCCTCGAATTCAAACCCAATGGGAACCCGAGGGACCACTTCGATGCGTTTGTAGACGCCAGGGATCCTCAGCTGAGAAACCTAGTACAGCTAGACATGGCTCTGGAGTCAGCATGGTCATACATTCCTGTCGGGGGCTTCAAGAACGTCATTGATCCTCTTCCTGCGCGTATCGCTGCGTTTAGCGCTACAAAACTTTGTTATTCAGGGTTCTGACGTTAATGTGACTGAGCATTGTAGAAGTACCAGTTGACAAGTATCTTGATTGGTACGTTTCATCCGCTGTTCCGAATGCCCATAGACGTTTCTATGGGATTAAATTCTGGTGATTCATAGGCTGGTCGACGTGCGATAAAGTTTCTTAGCAGTCGTCCAACCAGGAACGTACGTGTGCAACTCAACCACTGCCGTCTTGGAAGACGGGGGCGTCCACAAAACACCTGTCATTAAGATGTAGTACAATAGGTCATATCGTTCAATACTGGACGAATATTAAGGAATTTTAACATTATGAGTGTGTTCCGTCCACCCTCTAAGACTAGGGCACTACTCGGCTCTGTGAAAGATGATTTGGGCTTAGGAAACCCGGTATATACAAAATTCCGCGTCAATGTGGGAAGGCTTTCATTGGCCGTTCGATTCGCACATGTGTGGAAGATCGCCGTCATACGAGGCTACAACAGCCGGAAAAATCGGTAGTAGCAGAACACTGCTTAAATGAGGGACACTATGAAATATGATGAAACTGTGGTAGTTGCCAATATTTCCGGTTTTTGGAACTGTCTATAAAGAGGCGATTGAAATTAGGTTGGCGGGTAATTTAATCAACACAGACAATGGGTTTCCCCTTAGCAAGATGTGGAATCCTGTATTATCTCGCATGGAAACTGAACGTTCTTCGGTGCGTCCCTGAGTGCGATATATCGTTGCCAGCAGTGTTCCACTAAGGGCGGCGCCACCTCCCTGTCTTAGACGGCAGCAAGCGTGATGGGCGTCGCATGGGCCGTGTATTTAACGGTGGCCTATATAGGACGTCGATTTGCAGCCTGGCGTCAGTTCTCAGCGTAACTCATCAGCAGAAGCAGCATACTCCTGAAGATTGCGACCAGCTGCATCGCCGAAATATCGAGTCAAGTTGATTTTAGGATCCGGTAGCAAACCCGAAGAGACTTTCAAGACAATAGGTCATCACTTGGTCACACTAAGAGTTAAACATACATTGTAACCTGGTGCACGAGATCTCTTACTACATTTAAAAAGAGGCAAGATCTGGATAAGTAGGACCACACTACACGCTACCAGTCTAGCGATCAGTATCTCTGTTGTTCCACCCATCAATGAGGCGCACCATTATGTGCCACTGTCAACAGTGACCTTTTACGAAGCATCCGATTCCAAATGTCCACTGGATGCAGTTCCCTTTGCAATGCTCGTTCGGCAATTGGCTGAGATGCACCTGATAGCAGCAACTGTTGTCAGGTCAGAAACCGAATGTCATTGACAAGGCGTGACACACCTTTCTGTCACTTATCCACGTTGACCCGTTTCACGTCACATTTCTCCGTTAACCGACTGTCGCTTAAGTGCTGCCGTATAGTTCTACTGCATTTGCCGCTCTTTTCGTAACTCGAGATCGATTGCGACCACTTCGACTGTTCCAAATCGATTGTACCAGTTCACAATTGCTTTGACTATACTCTAAAATTCATCACAGTAACAGTTGATTCCTGTGTGCCGCTAACTGGGACTTTAGATTACTTGATAAAATTTATTGAATTTATACAACGCTTTCGATTTCGACCTTTTTGTTAGTATTTACTTATCAGCTTCCTTTTTTCTGGTTCAAGCTCTCGTATATGGTTTATGTTTCAGAAATCTGATTAACACGTTTTCGAAGTCAGGACCACCTCCTATTCACAGTGACATAATACGCTCACCAGAGGAAAAATTAGTGAGCCTAGTGGCTACGCACTAATGAATGGCGGAGCCTTTACTGATGGCAATGCGATCTAATCCCGTGCCCAGCCACGCGCACACTGCTTCTACGTAGCGTAGGGCAGTAGCGATAACTGAGACATTTACGTTTCGTACATGCAGTAAAATGGAACACCTAGAGCCGTTCTTATGACTGATTCACTAAGTACGGTGTGTTAAGTTGCTGGCAATGTTGGTCCTTAACAGAGGACTTTTCAACGTATCAACAAGTAGTGGTATAAGACACGTGTCCACAAAAAACGACCTCAGAGCTGTGGTCCGTAAAAGCTCCTGACTGTGAGTGACTGGACATGCATTTCAAGGCGTCTGAATCAAAATCCCTTCGAAACCCGACACGAATTGGTGCGGGCAGTAAATGAAGGTCCATCCCCATATGTTATCGAGAAAATATAGCGTAGGGAACGGCATGCAATGGACATTTCGAGTCGATGACCTCGCATGAGGCCAATGGTCACACAGGCACACAAAGACGACAACAACAATGTTCATGGGGCTGGAAGAATGAGGCTGTGTTTATGAATACTCCAACACCCCATTACTTCTCGACTGGTTTGAAAAATTACTTGACCTGAACCACACAGAAAATCCAGGGAACATATTGGAACAGCACTTAAAATACTGACATCAGCATCTCCACAATTTGGTACAATTTCTCGAACAGTTCTCGGCGAGCGGCTTACCCGTAAAACTTTGTGGACTCACTTCCTACACGAATCCAGGTGGTTAACAAGTCCAGGGTCCGAATTACACGGTATCAAATGATGCTTGTAGTGATTTCTCTAGGTGTGGCTCACTTTTTGTCTGGTGAGCTTATGTTTTCTGGGGTTCATCAAATAATCCTGTGACGTGTGATGTGAGTGCACTGCTCATTCTTAGTATGAACACTCGTTTTTAAAAAGCCTTTTGAAGCAGCTGATGTATTTCAGTCGAATCATGAGGTCAAAATTCCTCAGTTTTGATAATTTGATTTACATAAAAAAACTCTTTAAGTTACTATGAATTAATTAAGACGTGGACAACTTTTATAACAGCTTGCCTAAATAAAATCTAATTTCAGTTTCGTAAGCCTCTGATCAAACAGAATCACTTGATACGAATTATAATAAGATTATTATTTATTTAGCGTATGGCTAATACAGACATATCATGAAATTACATATACATATGTACATATTGACACACAAGAAACTTAAGTTTGTCTTTACAACTGAATATCCAGTCCTTCAATCCAGCGCACTGCATCGGGAGTTGCTAGCAGGAAGTCCTCTTTGGCGCCGAGATAGGCTCGAATCCTGCATTCACTGACAATGTGGTGAACAGTCTGGTATGGAGCCCCGCAGTCACAGGCTGGATCAGGCAGCTTCTTCCACTTAAAGAGAGCATCCCTGCATCGGCCATGGCTGGTACGGATTCTGTTGAGAGTAGACCACGTCTTGCGTGGTAAGTCGAATCCACTTGGAAGTTTAGCACCTGAGAAAGCGTTATGCAGGTGCACGTCTGTCACTGCTTCCCATCGACCTTTCCATTCTTCAAGAGGTTTGAAATCCTTAGCAACCGTGTCACCAGCATCGCACAGAGTTGGATGACGTGATTTCAGTCTCTTGCGATTTATAAGTGGCAGGTCGCTGTGCACGGCTAGGTTAGAATTCCTGGAGATCTTGTGGAATTCTCTCATAAGGGCAGTAAATCTGCGTAGATCAGGAGGCATTATATCGGTTAACAGTGGGAACCAAGAAACTGGAGTAGATCTGATTGTGCCAGATATTATGCGCATTGTCGTATTCAGCTGGGTAGCTGAAGCCTTGTATGATGACTATTCATCCAAACAGGTGCACAATACTCAGCACTTGAGCATACTAGGCCCAGAGCTGAAGTTCGCAGGGTGGCTGCTGAAGATCCCCAGGTAGTTCCGCATAGCTTATGGAGGATGTTGTTTCGAGTCCTCAGCTTTTGAGCTAAGTTAAGAAGGTGTTGTTTGAAGCATAGTGTACGATCCAGGACGACACCAAGATATTTTGGGTTCCAGTTGTGACGAAGAATTCTGCCTCTGAAACTTACTTCCAGTTTTACGTTCTCCAACTGGTTATTTAGATGGAAGCAACACACTTCTGTTTTACTCACACTGGGTTGGAGTCTCCAGATTTTGAAGTAATTGTCTAATGCAGACAGGTCATTGGCTAAAATCTCTTCTGTTGTCTTCATTTCCTGGTGTTTGACGGCTAGAGCCAGGTCATCGGCACAGCAGTATTTTCTGGACGAAGTGCCAGGTAGATCAGATAGATATAGGTTGAACAGTAAGGGTGAGAGAACTGATCCTTGAGGCAATCCGTTGTTCAGCTTCCTCTCCTTACTCATGTTGCTTCCAGTGATTACCTGGAACTTCCGATCATTTAGCATGCTGTTAATCAGTCGAGCCATTGTTCTGCAGGGTATGATGCGGAGAAATTTGTAGATAAGGCCTTCACTCCACACAGTGTCGAAGGCGGCAGTTAGATCAACAAATGCCACAGATGTTTTCTGCTTCATTTGGTATCCTGACTCTATGAAGGATGTGAGAGACAATACTTGCTCACAGCAGCTGCGCCCTGGTCTGAAGCCTGCCTGATCAACTGGAACGTTCTCTAAGATAGCGCTACTTATTCTGTTACATATTAGCCTTTCAAAAAGCTTGTAGCAGCAGCTGAGTAGGGATATAAGATTATATTTCATTTTTACTTTTGAACTTTACCGTTGATTTTTCTTTTTGTATGTTTTTAGCTCCCCAAAAGAACCGGAAGTTTGAGGGTGCTAGAAATGTCATTTAGATGCACTGAGACTTATAGTCTTATGAAACATAATTTGATTCACAGGAGCGAAAGCTAAGACCTACGTTCTGGCCCAGGCGTGCCACTGGAATGGACCGACCATCGTGAGATCCTCTGCCAATGGCGTCATTCGTTTCCGGTGGAGCAAGCACGTCCGCTATCTTGGCCGTTCTCGGCTTTCTTGAGCTCGGAGCCGCTTCATTCCACTCCATTAGCTCCTTAAATGGCATCACGATGCTCAGTGTGACCCGTTTCAGTCCTCTGAACAAACACAAATTTGTTGAAGTGCAAGGAATCCAAACCGGCTCGTCCACAGATCAACCTGACCCACTGATCACTGAGCTACGAGGGTGGACGATTTGATTCACAAGGCAATTCGTTATTCTGACGCAACGCTTGTTGGAAGCCGTGAGAATGAAGTGGCATGCCACCAGAACAAGAGAAACAGTCAAAGCTGAAGGAGGGCACCTGTGTCGACAGTACTGGAGTAAGCCGAGTTTGTTAGGCCAGTGATCTGAATTTCTCAGTTTTATGAAACAGGTTGCCTTTTCTCCGCAGCTTTGACGGTATATGCGTTCGACAGATATTGCGTGGTTATAATTAAACTGACAGTGTTCTGAGTGGAGCAGTGTGAGTTGTACAAGCTCAAAAATCGTAGTTATGTTGTTCATTAATCCGTGCGCTCGTGAAGTATAGCGACAAAAATTATAGTTCCACTTTGTACCACCACGTGAAAATATGGCGCTGTTAGTCAATTAAACAAAGGATGAGAGTGGTTCTGAGACGTTTATTAGGACATTCTCACAAAATACAGATTTGTTTAATATGGCCCCCAAGGTCAGCACCATGCTGTATACTTAACATAACATGGTCGCCAGTTATTCGCAGCATATCCAGCGTGATCACAGTGATATGTCGTCTTGTGCCATACTTCATATCAAGATAAGGCCGGATACATCCCTTATAGGCACGATATTTCAGATATCCCCACAATCTGAAGTCACATGTATTTAGGTCCGGAGATCTGGAAGGCCTAGAGTTGATGGAATCGTTCTCGAAGATATCTTGAAACAGACCTTTCACCTGCTAAGCGACAAGTGGTGTCGCCCCATCTTTCATAAAAATAGTAGTGTGTACACTGTTGCGTTCTTGCAATTCTGGAATCGCAAGGAGGTACTTATAGTGCACAGATGTCACTGTACACCTAACAGGTCCGCCAGACGCCATCTCCTCGAATAAAAACGGATGAAAGAGCGTGTGAAACCACACTACACAGTCACGTAAACGTATTGCAGTGGATGTTACTGCATAACATGTGGCGGAGTAAAACTTCACAGACGACAGTTCTGCGCATTCACGTCACTGTGCAGTGCAAAATGTGCATCCTCCGCCCAAAGAACATTCCATAGGAACATGTGATGCGTTTCCATGCGTGCCAGATATACGAAGGGCAAAGTCATGGTCTTGTAGCCACCTAGGGGCTTCAGTTAGAGCACGTTCTGAATCTTTTAGGGATACCAGCATAAAATGCACCCAAAATCTTTTGAAGAGACGATCCCCAGGACACAGGTCGACGAGTGGCTGCAGAATCTGACGCATGTACTGCACAGTGGGCTACGGCTACAGCAGCTTCGTGAGCAACTGCCACTGAAATGGACCGCCTGCTTCTCCCTAACGCATCATCCATTTCAGTTTCTTCAAACTTCTTGATCACATTCTTTAGCCCACAGCAGTGCTCTGCCGTTCTGATAAGACAACGTTACCAGCAGTGTACAGCCTTTCTTGTCAACAGCCACTGTCTTCCATACGGAAAATTTCAACTTTCCCAACACTTTTATAGTCACTTCACAAAAGATATCAACAAGTTTCGCCATGCGACAAACAGCATACTGGCGTCAAAACAGGAAAAAATTCACATTTCGAGTGCTTCCAGCTCCATATTTTCAAGTGGTGGTAGAAAGTGGAACTACTATTTCTTTTCAATGTATTTCACAAGTGCAATGATTAATGAACACATCTACGATCTCTCGCCATCCTGTGATGTAGGCAGCCTATATTACATCACTCAGTACATCATCAGATTAATTATGGCCTCCTGGAATATTGAACATTCCTCCTCCTCCTCCCCCTGTCTGCGTATACCTCTTCCTCCCTAGGTTGGTCCACCTCATCCTGCTCCTTTACCTCCTCTACCCCATTCTCTCTGTACCTTCATCTTCTCCTCCCCGTCTCTTTCTGCATTTCCTTCATCCTCTTTCTCTGACCATGCCTTGCTGCCGTTTCCCTCAATCATACACTCCACCCTCTCTCTCTTTGCTTCTACGCCTCCTCGTTTTCCTTTTCCACCTATCCATTACCATTCTGCACCTTCCACCCGCCTAATAAATTTTCCCTTTCATCCCTCTTCTCTTTCCATTTCCTCCTCCTACTCATTTTCTGCATCTCCTCCACTCTACATCTCAACTTTATGACTTATTAACTCACGATTTGTATCACCTGGCGATAGTGGTTTTGCATTTCGCCTAACAAGATGCTGTGAATACTGTTATGAGCCTGAACATGGTCAGATGACTGAAACTACTTTTATGAATAAAACAGTTTATCAGCAGATCAAGGCGGTAATATGACATTTTTAGAATATATGGAGTTAAGCACAATGTTTGTGCACATCTAGGTCTCAACTACCCAAAGTCATTGTTATAAGACTAACTTTTAATGCTACCTACAATATATGTAACTAAGAGTGTGTAGTTTGAACGAGATTTGTACATATTGTTTTGCTTTCAGACAGGTAGCATACATGTACACGTAAATACTTTGTGTACTCAATTCTAGTAACAAAGTGTTTCTCATAAACATCTTTATATTTCAAACGCCTGCCGTTCCTGTTCCAGTAGCTTAGTAACACTGACAGCTCAAGATTTTCATCTGTTATGTTTGTAACTACTAACTGATCACTTCACACTGAAAACTTATTGTAAATGTGGTGAATACTGAGTAGATACTGGTGGAAAACTTTGTGGGATGCTTGATCAACGTACAGCACCCAGTAAGTCAACTGCAATCATACAACTTGCTAAATTAAAAAAAAAAAAAAACCGGTTCTATTGCGAGGTTTAAATTCTTGGAGGGTCCTCGTGTTAGTTGTCCTGCAGAAAACATCTGGATGGTGATCCTGACTGATAGTGTTGCTGTAAATCCTGTTAAATCCATCCAGCGAAGCTCATAACACTACATTTTCAACAATCAACAATTTCTGGAACAAGATCTACATCTTCAGGCCCACGAAATCCAGCTGACACAACAACTGAAGATAAAAAGTGTTGGACATTTACTCATTGGGTGCTTGTGAAGCAAACAGCAGACAATAATTTCATCGAGATAATAAACTTCACGGATGAGGGGCACTTTCTATTGAATGGCTTTATGAAAAATCAAAACTGCAAGTTATGGGACGCAGAAAACCTCTGAATATTTGCGATGAAGCCGTTACATCCACAATCAGTGACTGTGGGCTGTGGCACTTGGGCTGAGGACGTAATTGGGCCACACTTAGTCGAAAATGGCACTGGAATAGCCGTAACAGTGGACAACAGTTGATGTCCAAAAATGCTAAGACAGTTTTTGTGGTGTGAGCTGGATTATTTATTTGCTGAAAAAGCTTGGTTTCAAGATGATGCGGCCGGGCATACATCAATTGGAACACTGGAGCTGTTATGAAGGAGTTCCCTGGTCAGTGATTTCTCGGAACGTTGATGTAAATTAGCCACCATATCTTCTGTGTCCTCGGAGTCTTTCGCGACGGCATAAAACGTTCTCGGTTTTCAAACCGCGTCAATTCTAATAAAATCGTCGTGCTTTCGATAACCATCTCCGCCATCGTCGTCAGGAGTTCAGTGACTGCCATAGCTGCTTTTTTTTTTCTTTATTGTATTTCAATTCCCCATCGTAGCCGGCTGGCAGCAGCATATGCGCTGTTCTTCAGCCGAAAGACATAGAACAAACAATAGAAGACATTTAAAAATAACAAAGGAGAGAATATGGTGAACAGAGATATAAAAAAGGGGGAACATCATGGAAGGCAATAGACAAAAAACGGGGTGACTGTAAAAGGGAGATAAAAAACTGTTTAAAAGTAGCACACACAAAAAGCCACACACTGCGACAGTTAAAAGAACACAAGGCACATTATGACTGGAGCATAAAAGGTATCAACGGATGGCTTAGCACATAACAAACACTGACAGCGAACCTCAAGGCAGCACACAATTAAAATCACATCTCTTGACACACACGAGAAACAGCACTAAACACAACACTGATGTGGCACACTGACGATGATCAAAACGGAGGGTCTGCCAGGCGCTAGGAGATGAGGGAGACCGGAAGAAGGGAGGGAGGGGAAGAGAGGAGGGAGGGGAGCTGGGGGTGCGAGGAAGAGGGCCAGGTAGGGAGGGATGTGGGAAGGAAAGAGGCAAGTATGGGGTGCAGGGTCTCAGGGGGGGAAGGAGGAAAATCCGCTGTGGGAGAAGGAGGGGAGAGAAAAGAGGGGGCCCTGGGGAGGGGGGGGGGGGAACAAGGCCACGTTATAGTTGGAAGGAAGGGTAGATGTCACGGCGAAGTTCGTCATCTGGGAGGGGGAGGCGTTGGAAATTGCCCTGATGAAGGAGATGGAGGGTGTGGAGGTTGAGAGCGGGAGGGATACAGCGATAGAGACGCGGAAACAGGTGGGGGGTGGAGAGGAAGGGGGAAACCAGAGGGTGGGGGGGATCAAGCCTGCGGACAATGTAAAGGATGTGGAGATATTGGAGGAACAGGAGGAGGTGGGAGAAGGGGATCAGTTCATACAGGAGCCGTGTGGGGGAAGGAAGGCGGATATGGAAGGCAAGGTGGAGCACATGGCGTTCAAGGATTTGGAGGGCCTTGTAAAAGCGGGTGGGGGCGGAGATCCAGGCAACGCTGGCATAACAGAGGATAGGACAGCTGAGGAATTTGTAGGTGTGGAGGATTGTAGAAGGATGCAATCCCCATGTCCGGCCAGACAGGACTTTCAAAAGGCAGAGGCGGGAATGGGCTTTCTGCTGGACGGTCTGGAGATGAGGGGCCCAGGTGAGGTGTCGGTCGAGGTTGAGGCCAAGGTATTTCAGGGTGGGGGTGAGCTGGATGGGACGACCATAAAGGGTGAGGTAGAAATAATGGAGGCGAAAGGAGCGAGTGGTGCGGCCTATGATGATTGCCTGGATTTTGGAGGGGTTGAGATGGAGAAACCACTGGTTACACCAAGCGGTGAACTGGTTAAGGTGGGTTTGGAGGGTCTGTTGGGACCGTTGAAGGGTAGGATAGAAAGCCAGGAAAGTGGTGTCATCAGCATACTGGAGAAGGTGGACTGGTGGGGGTGGCTTGGGCATATCAGCCGTATACAAGAGATAAAGGAGAGGGGAGAGGACAGAACCCTGGAGGACGCCAGCCATGGGATAAAAGATACGGGATTTGGTGTTGTGGAGGGTGACATAGGAAGGATGGTGCGAGAGGAAGGAAGCGACCAGATGGAAAAAGTGATAGGCAGGGCGTAGGTTTGGAGTTTAAAGAGGAGACTGGGATGCCATACACGGTCATAGGCATTTTGGAGGTCAAGGGAAACAAAAATGGTGGAGCAACGGGAGTTGAGCTGGAGGGACAGAAGGTGAAAGAGGTTGCGGAGTTGGTCTTCAGCAGAGAAGGAGGGTCGGAAGCCACACTGAGTAAGGGGGAGGAGGTGGTGTTGAGCAAGGTGCTGATGGATATGGTGGGAGAGGATAGATTCAAAGACCTTACTGAAGACGGAGGTGCAGATTGGACGGGGGGCTTGTTGGGTTTGAGGAATAAGAGGACACGGGAGTTCTTCCACAGGTCAGGGTAGAAGCCAGTAGAGAGGATGACATTATAGAGACAGGCGAGGACAGTCAGAAAGGAATAGGGGCTTTCTCGAAGGTAACGATAGGTGACACAGTCGTGACCAGGGGCCGTGTTGTGTTTGGACCAGAGGATAAATTTAATGTCTTGTGCTGTGATGGGAGTGTTTATGTCGGAGGGGGGCAACTGCCCCAAGTACTGGAGACTAGGAGCAAGTGGAGCGACCAAGGTATCGGCATGTCCCATGATGGTGGGGAAAAGAGAATAATCAAAGTACGGATCATCGGGGATGGAGAAGACCTCGCAAAGGTGGGAAGCGAAGTGGTTGGCCTTATTGAGGTTGTCAGGAAGGGGGCGATCGTTATTGAGAAGGGGGTAGTGGGGAGCGGAGAGGGAACCAGTAAGGCGATGGAAGGCGGACCAGTACCTGGAGGAGTTGATAGGGAGGGTGGCGTTGAGTCGTGTGCAGGTCTGACGCCAGTCTCGGCGTTTCGTTGCTGTAATAAGGTTCCGTAGGTGTCGCTGTATTTGCCGGTGGCGTTGGAGTGTATCCCTGTCACGAGTGCGCAGGAAGGAGCGATAGAGGCGGCGGGATTCACGAAGGAGGAGGAAAGCCCGTGGAGGGAGAGTGGGACAGTGTGGGTGGATGGTTTTAGTAGGAACATGGGCCTCCACAGCGTCAGTAATTACCTTCTGAAGGAAGGACGAGGCGTGGATGATGTCGTCAGGATGGCGATAGGTGAGATGGTGGCTTTCGACCTGGGTGGAGATGGAGTCTGCCACAGCTGCTACGGTTTCTCGCTTATATAGGCATGATGACATCAGCAGCAACCAATCAGGTAGACCCAATGTGGCGCGCGAGCCTAAGTCGATCCGGGCATCTAGCGGAGCTGTTGCCCGTGGCAGCACCGGTGACGTCAAGCGGCGCCAGGGGCAGGCGCCACGGTTAAAACTGCCGCTCCCGCGTCGCGCATTTGTCTTTGCTTTCTTTCGATGTTCCGGCCCGCCCCCAAGATACGAGATATGTTGCGCCCTGTTAAAGACGACATTTCTCTTCGAGTGTCCGGCGTGTATGGTGTACGCTGTGAATGTGGCAGCATGTACGAGGGGGCCCCAAAAGAAACCGGATTATTGTCATAAAAAATTTATTGATGAACCTTTTTATAAAATTACTTCAGTCACCTTCAAAATACTCTCCATTACATGCGATGCACTTGTCACGTCTCTTTTCCCACTGTTGGAAGCATGTTTGGAACTCTTCAAGTTTGATATTGTCCAGAGCCCTTTGCGAAGCTGTTTTTACCGCCTCCACATCGTCATAACGCTCCCCTGTTAGCGTTTTTTTCATTCGTGGAAACAGGAAAAAGTCGCACGGGGCTAGGTCCGGCGAATACAGAGCGTGGGGAACGACAGACCACCTCTGAGATGCCAAGTAGTGGTTCACTCGTAGGGCCGTGTGTGCTGGAGCGTTGTCGTGATGCATAAACCAGTCACCTGATCGCCAAAGTTCCGGACGTTTCCTCCTCACATCCTCTCGCAGACGCCTTAAAACATCCAAGTAGAAGTGCTGGTTAACAGTCTGGCCAGGGTATACGAATTCCCGATGCACAATTCCACGAACATAAAAAAAAAAGATCATCGTCTTCACATTTGACCTCACTTGCCTTGCTTTTTTTGGTCTGGGAGAGTTGGGAGTCCTCCACTGGCTTGACGCTTGCTCGGTTTCTGGGTCATACCTGTAGCACCAACTCTCATCCCCTGTAATGACTTTGTTCAAGAAGTTTGGATCAAGTGCAATCTCTATTTTCAAGTCCTCACACACATTCATGGGGATGGTTTTTTGCTCCTGTGTGAGAAGGCGCGGAACAAATTTAGCAGCAACACGTCTCGTGTGCAAATCCTCACTCAAAACCCGATGGCACGAGCTCCAACTGATTCCTGTCTCTGCTGAAATTTGGCCGATCGTTTGGCGACGATCCTCGTTGATCTTTTGTCGGACCTTTTCAATGTTCTCCTCATTTCGCGATGTTGAAGGGCGTCCAGAACGAGCTTGATCTTCAACACACATCTCACAACGTTTAAAGGGTTCAAATGGTTCAAATGGCTCTGAGCACTATGGGACTAAACTTCTGAGGTCATCAGTCCCCTAGAACTTAGAACTACTTAAACCTAACTAACCTAAGGACATCACACACATCCATGCTCAAGGCATGATTCGAACCTGCGACCGTAGCGGTCGCGCGGCTCCAGACTGTAGCGCCTAGAACCGCTCGGCCACCCCGGCCGGCACGTTTAAAGGGCCCAAGCCACTCGAAAACCTGTGCGCGGCTCACAGCGTCCTCCTGGAAAGCTTGCTGAAGCATTTGGTGTGTCCCCGTTGCAGTTTTTTTAAGCAGGAAACAAAATTTCACACACACTCTTTGTTCTTTTAAAGTTGCCATAACGACTTCGCAGAGGTAACCCGCCAACAGTCAGAGAAACACAATACCACACTTGCACGTTCAGCACTACACTGACGCCGTCTGCACAGCTGATTCATGAAGGTCTCTACTAACACCGTCTAGCGTGAGAACCCTGCACTACGTTTACGAGTGGCAGCGCCCTCGGAGTCTGATTTCTTTTGGGTCCCCCCTCGTATATCGGACAAACAGTTGGCATGGTTGCGGAGCGTTGTACTGAGCACAAGCGCCATACAAAACAAAGGGACCTGGACAAGTCGGCCATAGCGGAGCATTGCCTAGAAAACGGACATAAAATACAGTTCGAAAATACAAAAGTGCTGGCTCATGCATCTACATATTGGGATTCCGTTATAAAAGAAGCGGCCGAGATTCGGTTAAATACCAACAATTTCAGCAGAGGCCAGGGGTACACATTCAGCAGGACATGGGGGCTGGCGTTGGACGTCGAAAGAAAGCAAAGACAGATGCGCGACTCGGGAGCGGCAGTTTTAAAGGTGGCGCCTCCCTCTGCCACGGGCAACAGCTCCGCTAGCTGCCCAGGTCGACTGGTAGTGGTTGCTTTACCCTAGCCATCGTACGTTGTGAAAACGCCTCCCTTCCTGGACTTGAAACTTTCGCCGATCGAGATGTCATCGGCTATAAGACGTAGCATTGTGGTATCGATCTGGACCCAAAGTAGACCTAGCTATGTTTATAGTAACATGCCCTTTACATTGAATACACGCTCCTGTACAAAAGTTAGTAATGATGAAAAAATACATGTATGGTTGAAAGGACTTGATGTACTTGCTGAAAATGTAACTATAACTGGAGATATTACTTTGTACTATAATTATTAATAAAGTGTGATCCTTGACCTCTGTAACCTGTAGTTGTACGTCTGGTGAACGGGGGCTCAAGGATGCAACAGTCTGAAAAAATTCGAAAACATAGTGCCGCACTGCGCACGCGCCACATTGGGCCTACCTGATTGGCTGCTGATGATGTCATCATGCCTACATGAGCGAGAAACCGTAGCAGCCGCGGTAGTTGGTGAACTCCTGACGACGACGGCGGAGACGGTTATCGAAAGCTTGAGGGTTTTATTCGAATTGACGCGGCTTGAAAACCGAGAACGTTTTATTCACCATATCTTTTGATTGCACACTATGTCAGTTCTGCCTGTGAGGGTATTAGAAATTTCGTGTGTACGCCAAGAAGCGACGATCACTTTCAGATGTCAACGCTGAGATTCAGTATTCAGCGTGTAATATGAGAACTAGAGGTACAAGTATGTCGCGGAGTAAAGAAAAATTACATAGAAAGTGTTGTGACTTGGCAAGACAGCCAATCCACAGTGACGGGTAACCGAAAGGCACGCGCTTAAACTCACGCAGGCTGGCGTGAGGTCTGAAACAGGATACGTAATGAATGCTATAAAGAAAAGTACGTAGCTGCTGGAATACTTAACTTTAATCCACAATTGGTGAACATTGGTCTTGTTACTGTACGTGCTTCATTAGATACATAGCAAAGGATAAATGGCGCCTTGCTAGGTCGTAGCAATTGACTTAGCTGAAGGCTATGCTAACTATCGTCTCGGCAAATGAGAGCGTAATTCTCAGTGAACCTTTCCTAGCAACGTCGGCTGTACAACTGGGGCGAGTGCTAGTAAGTCTCTCTAGACCTGCCGTGTGGTGGCGCTCGGTCTGCTATCACTGACAGTGGCGACACACGAGTCCGTCGTATACTAATGGACCGCGGCCGATTTAAAAGCTACCACCTAGCAAGTGTGGTGTCTGGCGGTGACACCACAGAAAGAACGAGGGCGTGTTTGCAGAGTCTTGGAGAGCAGTTAAGTAATTCCGCATTCCATGCGCAGTGAGGAAGGTTCGTGAGGATGCTGCAACATAGGTAGTGCTGTGAAATAATTGTTTAAAAAATGTCGATAAGTCGCGCTGTTTCCGAGATATTAAGCATTGAAGTTAGCCAATGAGCCGTTGCGTGCACAAATTCAGACAGCCCACCAGATACATGTGGTAAGGAACGGGCAGCATGCATTCATATACCTGATAGGCCTAGCGGGGCAACGGACCGGTCTTCTACAGTGCGGGTGCACAAATACGTTCGACCTCCTGTGGGAGTGAGTAGCGAACGGGAGTATAGTGGACAGGGACTGTGGACAGGTGGCGCTCGGAGTGAGTGTTGATCGACCTTGAGGCTTCTCGAAGTAGACTGTGCTGTTGCGATTACGCTGTATCCCGGATGGCGCACTATATTAGATACCGCACCTGCCTAGTAAGCAGGCGATCCCGGGCTCGAAACCCGACTGGGTACACATTTTCGCTCGTCGCTGCTGATTCCGCTCAATGTTCCGCTGCAGCTGACAGCAATGATCCCCAATAAATTTTCATAAATTAAGTTTTTCTTGTTTTCACAGCGTACATGATATCGCACGACCCTGCTCTGCCTCTGGTTCGAGTTCGATTCTTAATGCCGTTCCATGTCTAATGTTTGTATAGCTCTCTTACTGGGTTTTAGGAAAGCAAATGAAGAACACATCTGGCGATACCGCCAGTGCCGGGACGCTTGAATTTTCCCACGCAACGACGTTATTGGCTAACTTCAATTCTAAAGTAACCAGAGAACTGTACACTGTACGAATTTTATTCTTAACAATTTTTTCTCAGCACAACCTACCCTGCAACACCCTTACAAACTTTTTAGTATAAAATTTTATCTACAATTTTACATGTTACTATGCACTCAAAAGTTGTGCTCTTCATGGGACACCTTAAGGGGCTCCGGAACGCCGTATACTTGCAATGTTAAAATAACGCTTATAAATTACATCTTTCCTCACAAAGTATTTGAGGTAGGAAGTTGAACTTTTTACAGATTATTTATTGGAATATGGGCTACAACTTAACAAAGGGATTTTACAAAATTTTAGTTCAGTTATTAAAGATGATTTTTTTTTTCAATTCTAATGAAAATTCACAACATTTTTTTGCAATTTTTTATTTATATATTCAAAAATATACAGTTTTTTGGAAAAAGGCTGTGATAAATTATGCAGAAGGTACTGTGTAACATTTACTGAAAGTTTGAAACAAATATGTTTGGAAGATCCTTAGAAAACATGTAATTAGTATGTGAAAATAAAAGTTTTGGGAATCGAGGTACAAAGATTGGATTAACTTTTTAGTGCATTCCAGGTCCATAGGATGGATTATCTTCATCCTCTGCAAACTCCTCGTCCAGCTTCCTCTTGTTCCTCCTCCTGTTTACTCTTGCTTGTATTTCTAGACTCTTTACAGCCCTGTCTGCAGCCCGAAGGCGTTCCTTGTCTAAAGCAAGCATCGCTCGTTGTTGTGTTCGTAGATTTTGCTACCATTTTCTTCAGTTGCAGTTACTGCAACACTGTTCCAAAAGGTGGTCATGTATGAACACTTATCACATTTCAGTTGTATTTCACTAGCAAGGCCTACGTGCTTTATTATGGAGAGTTCCAGACCAACTTCACTACAATGAATACATCTTACACAGTTTGAAAAACTTCCTTTGAGAACCGACATATCAAATATTTCATTCACATCCGATTCGCCCATAAAACATTCATAGTTTTCACTCATTGAACAAAGCTTCTTCTGTGAAGTATTTTCTTTCCCACTTTGACTGCTATGGGCAGGTGTACTTGAGAGGTTAGGTTCACTCACTTGGTTATCGTCTTTATTGTTTACAGTAATAACACATACCTTTGGCTTTCCAACATTTCTCCTCTTCTTAAAAGCCTTCAGAGGATTTCTAATAACTTTACTTTTACTCATTATTATACTTCAACAAAACAGAGACTCAAGAAACAGAATTAATTACGAATATTTTCGAGATAACGACAGAGTAAATAAACATGAAACAATCGACAATGAAACCAGCGATATATATTGAACCATCACAGGTTAGCCACAACACATACTTTATCTCACATCACTAAAATGTACCTGATGAATACGGACGTTAATAATAACACCATTTGACAGCAGTTTAACAGCGCCACAGTGGGTCACGCCCATGTAGAACACATTTCAAAAAAAATTTAAAAGTAGTTGTAGTCTTCGGAATTGAATAAATTATATATCTATTAAAAGGTAATAGTCTGCAGATTCAGAAAACGCAAAAAAGTAAAAATTGAACTTTTCATGATTTTGAGCCTTTCCGGACCCCTTAATTTGTCACGGGGCCAGCAACGCGAGGGAAAACATTGCGGACTGTACTTACAGTGTTATTAGAATCATTTAGAAGCGACAGTTACCTGACATTTTCCCCTCAGAGACAGGTAAGGCTGAGCGCGCGGTCTGATATGACAGGTGAATGGGCGTGACAGCGCGAAAAATCTGCTTCAGGTGCACGTCGTTCCTCAGGACACGGTGTCGGGTTAGGCGTGGTGTCTGATAACCGTAGCAGACAGTAATTGGGACTCCGTTACTGGCGGAGACGAGAGCCCGCGAAATAATGCAGCTAGCAAAGGGGAAGGAAGCAGAGGGTGAGGTGCGTTACTGGCCTGGTTTACTGTGGCTGGGAGAACCGAGGCGGGCGACTGTTGTAGGGGGACAGTTGGTGGGGCCAGGCACCAAACGGCGGGAACTTGGTCCATCGAAAGTACTTTGCTAGGGCCACGTAACTACACCACTATAGCTGAAAATGAAATAAACAATTACCCGGGGCGAGAATTTACGTGTAAACATATTCACGATACGCTCAGTAGCTTTTAAGTTATTCAAGACGCAAGGTTTGTAAATACGTATGAGCTTTGAAAATTAATAACTCCCAAACGCATTACGTGATTTTAACAAACTGTCTACGCACAGCCCTTTAGGACCTCTACCGAAATACTGTAACTTATGTTTTCATTTGTATGCGGGAATGTGTATTCCGAGACATAAAATCGTCGCATCACGGTAAATAACTGGCAGTATCATAAAGTAAAGAAAGGTACCTACCAATAATTTGTGCAGACTTCATTGTGTTTGTAAATAATTGACAGCAAAATAGCATACGGCAACTACCTGACTGATGTAAATGATTTATAAACCAAGAGAGCCAGCGAAAATCTAAGCAATCATTGAAAAGCTGCCAAAAAAATCTGGTCTGTACTCATTCCCCACATGTATGCTACATATAAAAGAAATGTATATTTGGAAATTCGCATGATGACTATTTTCTTTTACAGCCTGGCCCTGTCATCCTGGCACAGACAGTTTGTGCTGGGCCGTGGAACAAGTCAGACCTATGTTCTATGAGTAACAGATCACTCGAAACTTTGATGAATTAGGAACTTTCTGTGTACTTGTAACATATTCAGACACCAGTGCTGAGAACTTAGATGTTTCTCAGGCAAGAGCTCATTGGAGGTTTGTGAGATTTTTTGCAGTGAGCGAGTGAAACTTAGAAAAATTTTCTGCGAATTATGTTCAAATGGTTCAAATGGCTCTGAGCGCTATGGGACTTTACATCTATGGTCATCTGTCCCCTAGAACTATTTAAACCTAACTAACCTAAGGACATCACACAACACCCAGTCATCTCGAGGCAGAGAAAATCCGTCACCCCGCCGGGAATCGAACACGGGAACCCGGGCGCGGGAAGCGAGAACGCTACCTCACGACCACGAGCTGCGGACTGCGAAGTACGACTTCCATTTCTAAGCAACCGTACCGACTTGTAATATATTACGTCAGTTTGCTGAAAACCTTTCTTACACACAAGAGCTGTACTTGTTACCATTTTACATCAGTTAGTAGTTTCTGAATTAAAGAGAAAGTGCTGAACCTGTAATACTTTAACGCTAGCTATTTAGTGTTGGACTTTTACTTTCGTGTGAAAGAGCCGAACTTGCAGCAGTTTATGCCAGTTAGCTGAGGAACTTTAAAATGCGAGCACACGCATTGGACTTGTAAAATTTTTGATCGTTAACAACAATCACTTACAAGGGACCGCACATATTGGTCGTCACCTGCTACGTCCAAATTTATGTTACATGCAGGTTTTGCGCCGAAACGAAAGTAATAGAAGTGGAGTTCGAGACGGCAAAGCATTTAAAAAGAGAAGCATTGTTTTGGTGTGTTTCAGGCGAAGCATGAACTCCTTACGTAAACGTCGTTTTCAGAAAGCAGTAGGAGCAGCGGAGTAGTTTGAAACAGACGATCTGAAAGTCGTGGGTTCGAGTCCTTCTGCAAAAACTTTTTTTTATTTCCAGTTTTCACATTATTTCTACAACGGATAAACCGTAATAACGCTTAATATATTTCATTTATTGATATTTTCTTTAAAAACATGAAAAGCGAGCGACTGTAAGGCGTACACGAGGAACTCGTACGTAAATTTAGATGCTTCTATTATTTTACGATTGATAATTTAACCCTACTGGGGTCACATTCATAAAAAAAAATTAGGGCACATATTGCCTGTTGTGGGTTGGCAGGTGAGCCAACACCGGTATACTAGAGGAAGCCGAAAGGCACGCGTTTAGCTCACGCAGGCTGGCGTGATGTCTGGAACAGGACAAGGAAATTAGAACTTTAGAAAAACGGACGTAGCTGGTGGAATACTTAACATTAATCCATTAATGATGAGCGTCGTTCTTGACGGTACATGATTACAGTATCAATAGTAACTGGTACTGGCGCCTTGCTAGGTCGTAGCAAATTACGTAGCTGAAGGCTATGCTAACTATCGTCTCGGCAACTGGGGCGAGTGCTAGGAAGTCTCTCTAGACCTGCCGTGTGGCGGCGCTCGGTCTGCAATCACTGAAAGTGGCGACACGCGGGTCCGACGTATACTAACGGACCGAGGCCGATTTAAAGACTACCACCTAGCAAGTGTGGTGTCTGGCGGTGACACCACATTGCCCATGCGGCTACCAGGGCCTGCTCGAAACCAACGAAATTTAAAGTCTTGAACGCTTTAATTATAATTCCTTCTTGCAAAATTGTTGGCAGTCTCAATGGACGCTGTAAGTGCAGTCCTTTCGTGGCTATTATTTGCAATCCGAAATTTTATTTTGCCCCCCTTTTTGTGCCTTTTATGAAGATATTAAAAGTAGAATATATTCAACTTTATTTAGCTCTACTTGCAGTATAAATAACGTAAACATTGAAACCAAATAAAAAGAAGTTTCCGCTAGGCACTTGAGCTCACGACCCTCTGATAACCGTCCTGTCTTCATTCCACTTTGCCAATCGACGCCTGCAAACTGCGCTCACATAAATGGCTCATGCCTGTACCGACCCATACCAAAACTGCTATTTTTTTTTCTAAACGCTTAAATTTGAAAAAAAATGAGACGGAACAAGTTATTCCTCTTCGTTACCTTATCACGATAGCATAATAATTTTGTTGTCTCAGTGATGTAATAGTTGCCGCGCGGGATTGGCCGAGCGGTCTGAGGAGCTGCAGTCATGGACTGTGCGGCTGGTCGCGGCGGAGTTTCGAGTCCTCCCTCGGCGTGTGTTTTCCCTTAGGATAATTTAGCTTAAGTAGTGTGTAAGCTTAGGGACTGATTACCTTAGCAGTTAAGTCCCATAAGATTTCACGCACATTTGAACTTTTTTTTTTTGACGTAATAGTCATTCTCTTTAATTTAATATTATTCTGTGAACCTCTGCTTGCGCTGCGGTCAGCAACGTCTATGTGAGACAAAAAGTGTCTGACACAGTTGTTGGATCGGGTACTGATGCTACAATGCCAGGTAATCAAGATTTAAGTGAGTTTGAATGTGGTGTTATAGTCGGCGCACGAGCGATAGGACACAGCGTCTCTGACGTAGCGATGAAGTGGGGATTTTCTTGTACGACTATTTCACTAGCATATCTTGAATATCAGGAATCCGGTAAAACATCAAATCTCCGAAATCGCTGCGGCCGGAAAAACATCTTGCAAGATCGGGACCAATGATGATGGAAGAGAATCGTTCATCGTGACACAAGTGGAACCCTTCCGCAAATTGCAGCATAATTCTATGCTGCGCCATCAACAACAGTCAGCGTGCGAATCATTCAAAAAACATCATCGATATGGACTTTCGGAACCGGAGGCCTACTCGCATGCCCTTTACGCCTTGATTGGGCCCGTCAACACCGACATTGGACTGTTGATGACGGGAAACTTGTTGCCTGGTCAGACGAGTCTGATTTCAGATTGTATCGAGCGGACGGACGTGTACGGTTATGGAGACAACTTCATGAATCTATGGACCCTGCATGTCCGCAGATGATTGTTCAAGCTGGTGGAGGCTCTGCAATGGTGTGGGGGATGTGCACTTGGAGTGATATGGGACCCCTGATACGTCTAGATACGACTCTGACAGGCGTCTCGTATGTAAGCATCCTGTCTGATCACCTGCGTCCATTCTTGTCCATTGTCCATTCCGACCAACTTCGGCAATTCCTGCAGGACAATGCGACACCCTACACGTCCAGACCGGATATAGAATGGCTCCGGAACATTCTTCTGAGTTTAAACACTTCCGCTGGCCACCAACCTCCCCAGACATGAACATTATTGAGCATATCTGAAAAAACAATGTCTTGGCGACGTGCTGGTCACAATAGATCTCTACCACCTGTTACTCTTGCGGATTTATGGACAACCCTGCAAGATTCGTGGTGTCAGTTCCCTCCAGCACTACTTCAGACATTAGTCGAGTCCACGTCACGTCGTGTTGCGGCACTTGTGCGTGCTCGCGAGGGCCCTACACGATATTAGGCAGGTGTACCAGTTTCTTTGGCTCTTTGGTGTTTTGAATGTTGAATTGTCATGTGGGAAAAGTCGTCCTTTGGGTGATGTAGTATTAAAGATAGGTAAGCTGTTGAGTTTCAGATGCTAACCTGAATGCTGGTGTGGCTTCAGTAAAAAATTCAACTGTTCCCGTCTATGAGGCTGCGCCTTTGGAGAAAGCAGGGCGACCGTTGTAGGTGGTCGTCATCTTTTCGTTATTCGTTCCGTGGATGGCAGAAGGTGAGCACGGGGTCAGGGTGATGGTCGCCGCCATGCGAAGTTTCGAAGAGAATAGGGATGAGGTATCATTTACGTGTATAATCCACTCTCTTAGAGGCGACTGATAGTTAAATTTTCGTTACCACCACCATATGTAGTACACTATGTGATCAAAAGTATCCGGACTATTTCCTACTGTATATGATATACAGTAGTATTCAAAGAACTGTGACTGACGCCCGAGCAACAGGCAACTGACATGCATCGAGACTAGAAATAGTGCATTGATAGTGCCTAAGCATTAGCCGAAATCAGGATTTGTCAAATAAAACCTGCAAAAAAAAGGACGACTGATGGTTGCGCTCTATAATTTATAAATGTTTAAGAAATATCAGTGAGTGCAAAAATTTGCTATTTAGAGCACTTTTCTGCAAGTAGTCATTTTCTCCTATCTGTCGACGAGGGCACCCCCTACAGGAGAACTGAACGTCAGCATCGTGATTTTAGTATGCATTGTTAAACAGTGCGAAATTTTGCATTTACTTTAGGCCAAGAACAAGAGTGATTAAAGTATGGAACATTTGGACCGTTCTTCGAAATTTCAGTTGAGGCACAAGCGAGAGACGATTTGCGGTAGTCCAGGAGTATGTCATTACAAGTGGCGAGTAGCGTTGATTACAATGACTGACATCTACCAAACTGGCTATGACAGCATAAAACTGCGTGGTGTTACACGCTCTTATTTTCATTCTAAATAGCGTGACATGGCAATTCTCAAGAGTTCACGATGGATTATATATTTGTGCTTGAACGGTACATCTTGATTCGGTTTTAACGGACATTTCGTTGCCTCCCAGCAGAGCAACGTAGATCCCACCAAAATACACGTGCATGTCTTATCTAAGAGATCAGATGCTTACAAAGCATGCGCCATTGGCAAAAGGACATTGTTGATGCTTACATTTGGTTACTTCCATGTGTATGAAAGATGTAATAAATAGTTTTGCTATAATACGAATATCTCCTGCCTTACGTGAAATGATTTGGACCACAGTCCCACCATTTTTACTCTTGCTGTATTAATTGTAAACATAATAATAAGCATAAACTAAGTAATACAAAAGTTTATCAAAAACATGATCCGCGTCAGAATATGTGGTTTAGAAGGCTAGCTTCCTCAGCCACCGGAGCCCTCCCTTGCCTTATCCGTTGTGCTAATATGAATCTCATTTGTTAAATAATTAATTCTTTCGGGCCGTCCTCCGATTATACCTATCCCAGTACCGTATCAAGGGAGGTAGCGAGAAGAGGGAAAGTAGCGGCTCATACCACAGGCTGGCAATTATCTGCAAGGAAGTTACTCAAACCAAGTGTCCTTGAATTAACAAAAAGGCAAATTAAAAAGCGAGTAGGAAGCTTTCAAAACTCGGTGATGAAGAGTAGGCACGATCCCCTTCCTGGAGTGCCACAGTAATGTGGTACGCTGTTCTAAGCGATTTTTCATAAGGAACTCAGTCTGTCGTTGCGGTAGTTTTATTTGCTTTAACCTTAAAACTTCGAGCAGTGACAACATGATTAAATTTCACCACTACCCACATTGCATGCATTTATTCAGTTACTGTCTAGTTAGTAGATCTATTTACTGGGTAATGCGGCACATGTTTGGCTGTTTCCAAGACCTCAACGAAGCCAAATAAAATCTTAAACATGGCTGTGGAACAACTATGTAAATCTGAAGAGGTTGAAAAACCAGTCAAAAAGTTGTGAAACAAAGGTTTATTAGCCCTTGACCTAGGTTTCGATATTTCTATAAATATGTTCTTCAAAAGGAGTGGATGATAAAAATGTATAAAATCTGTCACAAAATTATTTTTACAAACATAAAAAAATATTAATAGAACAGTATTTCTGAAGTAGGCGTACTCATTCGTTACATTACATGATGGACCATTAGATTAGATGAAGCCGAGCGGCTATTGTCATAAACAAAATTGACGAAAGAAGAATTATCTCAAGCCATGGATTTAGATAGCAGTCAGATTACATATATTGTATTTCAGAATTAATTCGCAGAAGGAAATGCCCACCGATCGATGCTCTTATCAACATAAAATTATAACAGGAGTCAAAGGATAAAATATTTGCATAAGTTACGTGTACATCATGCCAGAGACTAAGGCCAAGTCTTACAAATACACAGACTCTAGTGACCAGGAGAAATTGGGCTGCAAAGGGCGCTAAATACATGAGCGTAAGAACTGCGCCTTTTGCTTGTCTTGAATAACAGCATTTTACGAAAAAGTAACCATGAAATTTCCTTTAAAAGGCTTTTAAAATGTAATAGATTTACTAGTATACATTACGTACAAAATTACTAATACATTTGCTGACAGATTAAAACTGTACATTAATCCAGCGTGCAGAGGGTAGAGTTCCGTTTACAAAAGATCACTGTTACGAATGTATGGGGAAAGAAGAGCAAATGTAAGCTAAAACATCAGTAAAACGAAAAAAAACTTCCGCTTGACACTACGGAAGCTTAAGCGATAAGGAAAATTGGAAAGCAGCGGGCGCTATATACATACGCGTAAGCACTGGGTCTTTCTGGTGTTAAGTATCATAATTTCACATTAAAGCAATATGACAATTTCTTATAGAAGACCAGTAATAAATGCAACGATTTTAGAGATATACCTTAAAAATCAAATCTGTAAAACATTTAAGCAGCAAAGTAATACTGGATGTAGCTTTAGTGTGCAGAAGATAACAATTACAAAACGTATTTCTGTTACCAAAAAGGTGGAGGACGTAATAAACGGATAAAGTTTCATCACAACATAAAAAAGAGAATCTTCTGTATAACAGTACCAGTACCATTTTTCGAATATCAGCTGTAAGAACATGTGTTGATAAGGACAACAGAAATGAAACGCAGCGATATGAAACGTCAGGAGCTCAACGACAGCCGGCCGCTGGTGGCCGAGCGGTTCTGGCGCTACAGTCTGGAACCGCGCGACCGCTACGGTCGCAGGTTCGAATCCTGCCTCGGGCATGGCTGTGTGTGTTGTCCTTAGGTTAGTTAGGTTTAACTAGTTCTAAGTTCTAGGGGACTTATGACCTGAGCAGTTGAGTCCCATAGTGCTCAGAGCCATTTTAGCCAGCTCAACGACAGAGGAAAAAATTATTTGAGGAAGACGCCACATTCACCGATATTAGCCGAGATCGGTAAACACGTTATATGTGACTGTGAGCAGCGGTTCAAATCCATCAAGGAAGTGCTTACTCGCAAGTTGCAACTGATCGTCCGAAACATTGCCGTCTCTATAAGCCAAATTTTATAATTTTCAAGTTCTTCTAATAAATCCAGTTTCCAGCCTTTTATTTCCTTACGTAAAACAACGATTTCTTCGGGTTTACTCAGAGAATGGTCTAAAATAACTAAATGTTCAGCAAATGAAGAACTATGCAAAATGATACTGCTATTCTGTTTGCGTAATTTCAGATCAATGAAATTTAGATCACCGTTCTCATCTCAGTTTTATTTAATCCCTTCCTAAAAACTGATGACGTGTTCTGTTATTTGCTGTAGCTTTATCATAATTTCCCGGTGCCCCGTTCTTTGCTTTTGACAGTTTTATTTCGTATCAGATTTCAGTTTCATATTTGCGGTTATACGACTAATCGTAGCCGCGCTGGATTAGCCGAGCGGTCTGGGGCGCTGCAGTCATGGACTGTGCGGCTGGTTCCGGCGGAGGTTCGAGTCCTCCGTCGGGCATGGGTGTGTCTGTTTCTCCTTAGCATAATTTAGGTTAAGTAGTGTGTAAGCTTAGGGACTGATGACCTTAGCAGTTAAGTCCCATAAGATTCCACACACGTTTGAACAACTAATCGTTGATACCGTTACAGAGATTTAGATTTATTATTTAACACCCTTAACGGCATAAACGAGAAAATTACAAAAGAAATCCAAAATCTCGCAGTTAAGTTATCTTTCAGTTTCATTATAGTTATAACTACGCTCCTTACTCTTCCATGGTCATTTATTTTGTATCCCTGTCCCTTCCAGTTATCCCAACCTTCCGCATTCCGTTGCTCACTGACTAGCACTGAAATTTAGAATGGTTTTTGTGTTAGACGCCAATATGTCACTCCCTGAAATTCGTTACACAAGTTATAGTAAAGACTTATTGTTTGGCATTGACCAGAAGCTCGGGACTGGAAACTCTATTCAGGTCAATAAAAAGCACTCTGCTTTATTTTTAGTCTTTTGTCCACTCAGTGACTGCTGAAACCTTCTCGTGTTCAAGAGTCGTCGCAGCGTTTCGACGGGTTTCCTGCTACCCATCTTCAGGTGGATGTTGTGTCCAGTACGTGCCTTCGTATCCGCTGCACCGCAAAGTCTTCTGCCCCTGTTGGCCCATCGCATGCCTCCAGAACAGATGGGCAGCTGCTCTTCGCCGTCGTCCCATCAAAAGGGGCCGATGGGTGGAGGGGGGTGGAGGTAGGGGGGCGGGAGGGAATGCACCGGACAGACGACCGCCTCCACAGAAGACGCAGTGACGCAGGAAGCCGCAGAGGCGCTCCCGGACAAGGGGGCGCTTGCACGTGCTGCCGTCTCGGCCCTTGAGAGGCCGCCGGAGCAGACGACCACTGGGCCGAACACACAGAATCGCTGGCAGCGTGGAGCAACGCTCGCTAAGGACGCCACAGCCGTCCGCACACAGGACGTTACCATCACGAAGCACGACAGACGTGATGTCCTTCCGTCGTGGTTGCTGCACTATCTGAAGCGATCTGCTAGAACTCACGGAACGTGCTCCTCATCGTGCTTTGCGATATCAGCACTTGGCAGCGGCAGTCTGCGGCATCTGGCGCGTAAAGCCAGAATATCCACATAACATCCCGAAGTATACGCTCTGCTTCGAGACTTCTTGTGCCGCAGTCATATGTTATTCGACACTTTCTTTGAGTTGTCAAGGCTGTACGCCTGGTTGGTTAGGAAGGAGTTGAACTTTGTGATGACTGAAGATGGGTGTAATCCCGAAACGCTTAACATGTTCTAATGAAAGAGTCAATTGAACATCCCATGACTTTATTGCGATTGTACAGCAATGGTTGCCAATTATTAGCCTCAGATTGTGGTACAAGACACATAAAAAAAAGTAATGAGACTGATTTCTTAGCTACCAAAGTCGTTTTTGTCTTGCAAACCAATAATACTCTCACCTTCATAGTAGTTCCGTTTGGCTGCCAAATGCCGGATGAGTCGTTGTTCCCAATCTTCACCGGAGCACAGAAGGCTTCAACTGACAGGGCATTTAAAATGTTGGGCACATCATTTTTGTGTTCTCCACAGCCCTAAAACGACATCCTTTTAAGACAAGTTTTGGGAAACAAAGAAATCGCTGCTTCTGTTGCATTTTCAGCAGAACTCCTTTTAGATAGTAACCAAAGCAGAGGTGACAGTACATCGTTTTAAATAGTCATTGTTGTGGACTGGCGAGACAGCCAATCCACTATGACAGGAAGCCGAAAGGCACGCGTTTAAGCTCACGCAGGCTGGCGTGAGGTCTGGAACAGTACACGGAAATGAGACTAGTAAAAAAGGTGTATAGCTTCTGGAATACTTAACTTTAATCCATAATTGGTGAACATCGCTCTTGACGGTACATGCATCACAAGATAAATAGCAAATGATAATGGCGCCTTCCTAGGTCGTAGCAAATGACGTAGCTGAAGGCTATGCTAACTATCGTCTCGGCAATTGAGAGCGTATTTGTCAGTGAACCATCGTTAGCAATGTCGGCTATACAACAGGGTCGAGTGCTAGGAAGTCTCTCTAGACCTGCCGTGTGGCGGCGCTCGGTCTGCAATCACTGAAAGTGGCGACACGCGGGTCCGACGTATACTAACGGACCGCGGCCTATTTAAAGGCTACCACCTAGCAAGTGTGGTGTCTGGCGGTGACACCACAGTCATCATGTAAGTGCGGTCGTGGAAGGGCTCGACTTAAGATTTACAAAATATATGAGCATAAGCTTCAGTTAGGAGCAGCACTTCCCCTCTAGCACTCGGTGTTTCCCCTGCAGCGCCCTCCCCCCCTCCCCCCCCATCACCACCACTACCGCCCTCTCCATGCGTGTCGTGCCTACTGCGTGTACCAGCCACGTTGTTCTGTGTGCACTACACATAGGAGCTGCCCCATGGGGTGTTACCTTAGCTCCTGCGTGACTGTGCACCAGGAACCTGATCTGAAGATGGCGGCCAGTTTGGCCGTCGAGATATCGTGTCATCATCGCAATGAAATCTGGCTGCTTAGTACCCCAAAAGAGCATCAACACCAAGCTCGTTAGTTTCTGCCCCTTATCTGATCGCCCGAGTTCGGCGAAGATGCAATCGAGACCTGAAAGGCGAGCCGCTTGCGTCATCCGTCTCGACTCTAACGCCAAATGGAGCATCAGCTGGCGCCTATTCATTCGAGCCCCCAAGGCTGACGTTATAGTTGACGCCGTATCTCCACCCCTCAGTATTGTTCGCACTCTCGTCTCTGAGGAGGGGTGGACTGTCAGCGCGGCACAGTCCTTACGGAACAAAGGCCCCCCGCTGTCTCCAAAGCACTTTGGTGGCCACCCACGCAACACGTGAAAGCGACTGCGTACCTGGGTGGGTTCGCCTGACCCGACTCCTGCCGGACATACCATCGCTTTCCGTTCCATCCCACACAACAGAGACGAGGGAACCAAAACACTGACACAGAGAGCTTGCGCACTGTAACTGGACCTCTATTAATATGTGACTTTACCTTACAACAAGTCAGACAGTGAAATCCTTATCTCTCTGAGTTGTAGTAATATCTCGTGAGAATCAGTTACACATTCGCCGTAACTTAGCAAATAATATAGTTAAATACTATCTCCAAATGAAGCACTAAAGTGGTAGCAAAGACTGCACGCAGAGAATTGTTCCTCACTCTTGTTTTGATTTAATTCCTTATTTCTTTTGTATGGTCGCGCTTGAAAAATCTGTTTACTGGAAATTACTCTAGACCGTGTGAAGGCACCGAATTCCACAGTAAGAAAACTATATGCTGGTTCGGATAAACGGCAGATACAAAAAATAGCTATTAAAAGGGAAAATAAGTTGACTGTATCACAAAGATTTACACTAGCTTCCACTGGGACAATCACGATGGCGACATTTATCTTTTACTCTTCAGGATAACAAGGAGATGAAAAATTACCCAAGGAAAGTTAAATAATTCTTTTCAATCATTATTATTCCAATTACAACAAGAAACTTACATTCATCAGTTTAGAAGTGCTTTCAAATTCGGTGCCGACCAGAATAAAGCCAGCAACGAACGATTCATTGTACTACACGGCAATATAACACGAAACGCTGGCTTCTTAGTGTGTTGTCACTCTTACAAGTGTGAATCGTGTCACTGCAAGATACAGTCATTTCCATTATGTACATGTAAAATTACTTTTAAAAATGGATACTCTCTCTTAAAATACGGATGTTTCAGTAAGAGGTGCCGCAGTACACATGCACTATAAGAATCTTAACTGCAAGATAAAGGTATGCAAATTATTAGTGGTGAAACATTGCCCCTGTCTCTCGTAGCCACTTACTTACTGATTGAAAACAAAATTGAAGCTAATGTGGAAATAAAATCACATAATCTCGAATGTGCTCGATTGTCTTTCAAAGAGGGGGAGTAACTCAGACGTAAATCTGGCGAAGATTCTTATAGATTATGCATCAGGACCTGAAGCCTTGTTACATTTTAGTGATTTCAGCTGTTCCTCCAACAGCACTTGTAACCTCCCCCCTTTTTAATCGGCCTACTGTACTGCGATATAACTGAACGTGATCGCATAAGCCCAACGAAATTTTACAGTGAGTGAGGCTATCGTTACACCGGTTAGCTGGAGGAAAGTGTACAACAGAATCTTCTGAAGGAAGAAACTGCTGTAAATTTAAGCTAAATACTGCTGAAAATTTTGAAATGAGTGCAATATACACTCCTGGAAATGGAAAAAAGAACACATTGACACCGGTGTGTCAGACCCACCATACTTGCTCCGGACACTGCGAGAGGGCTGTACAAGCAATGATCACATGCACGGCACAGCGGACACACCAGGAACCGCGGTGTTGGCCGTCGAATGGCGCTAGCTGCGCAGCATTTGTGCACCGCCACCGTCAGTGTCAGCCAGTTTGCCGTGGCATACGGAGCTCCATCGCAGTCTTTAACACTGGTAGCATGCCGCGACAGCGTGGACGTGAACCGTATGTGCAGTTGACGGACTTTGAGCGAGGGCGTATAGTGGGCATGCGGGAGGCCGGGTGGACGTACCGCCGAATTGCTCAACACGTGGGGCGTGAGGTCTCCACAGTACATCCATGTTGTCGCCAGTGTTCGGCGGAAGGTGCACGTGCCCGTCGACCTGGGACCGGACCGCAGCGACGCACGGATGCACGCCAAGACCGTAGGATCCTACGCAGTGCCGTAGGGGACCGCACCGCCACTTCCCAGCAAATTAGGGACACTGTTGCTCCTGGGGTATCGGCGAGGACCATTCGCAACCTTCTCCATGAAGCTGGGCTACGGTCCCGCACACCGTTAGGCCGTCTTCCGCTCACGCCCCAACATCGTGCAGCCCGCCTCCAGTGGTGTCGCGACAGGCGTGAATGGAGGGACGAATGGAGACGTGTCGTCTTCAGCGATGAGAGTCGCTTCTGCCTTGGTGCCAATGATGGTCGTATGCGTGTTTGGCGCCGTGCAGGTGAGCGCCACAATCAGGACTGCATACGACCGAGGCCCACAGGGCCAACACCCGGCATCATGGTGTGGGGAGCGATCTCCTACACTGGCCGTACACCACTGATGATCGTCGAGGGGACACTGAATAATGCACGGTACATCCAAACCGTCATCGAACCCATCGATCTACCATTCCTAGACCGGCAAGGGAACTTGCTGTTCCAACAGGACAATGCACGTCCGCATGTATCCCGTGCCACCCAACGTGCTCTAGAAGGTGTAAGTCAACTACCCTGGCCAGCAAGATCTCCGGATCTGTCCCCTATTGAGCATGTTTGGGACTGGATGAAGCGTCGTCTCACACGGTCTGCACGTCCAGCACGAACGCTGGTCCAACTGAGGCGCCAGGTGGAAATGGCATGGCAAGCCGTTCCACAGGACTACATCCAGCATCTCTACGATCGTCTCCATGGGAGAATAGCAGCCTGCATTGCTGCGAAAGGTGGATATACACTGTACTAGTGCCGACATTGTGCATGCTCTGTTGCCTGTGTCTATGTGCCTGTGGTTCTGTCAGTGTGATCATGTGATGTATCTGACCCCAGGAATGTGTCAATAAAATTTCCCCTTCCTGGGACAATGAATTCACGGTGTTCTTATTTCAATTTCCAGGAGTGTAGTACAATCGCTCACGAATGCACAGGGGTGGGGGAAAGGGTCGCACGTAATATTTACTACAGAAATAGCTGATAACACAAAGAAAGCTCTGATTAGCTAAAAAAAAAAAAAAACAGGATAATTAAAAGAACGCCAGCCCACTAGGGCAATGAATCTCCAGAATCCTGAGAAACGTAATGGCAAAGAAATTTAAGCAAATAGCGGCGCGTTTCGTCACAGGGTTATTTGGTAACCGTGATAGCGTTACGGAGATGTTTAATAAACTCAAGTGGCAGACTCTGCAAGAGAGGCGCTCTGCATCGCGGTGTAGCTTGCTCGCCAGGTTTCGAGAGGGTGCGTTTCTGGATGAGGTATCGAATATATTGCTTCCCCCTACTTATACCTCCCGAGAAGATCACGAATGTAAAATTAGAGAGATCAGAGCGCCCACGGAGGCTTTCAGACAGTCGTTCTTCCCGCGAACCATACGCGATTGGAACAGGAAAGGGAGGTAATGACAGTGGCACGTAAAGTGCCCTCCGCCACACACCGTTGGGTGGCTTGCGGAGTATAAATGTAGATGTAGATGTAGATATGTGGCAACGGAAAATTGTTACTTTTTTCAACAGCATAACAGTTCACAAGAAAATAAATAAATCAGAAAGCACTGAATTTGCAGATACTTCCTCCGAAATACTAAATTTTGAGAGTAAAGTTAAATGAAATTACTGGTTAAATAAATGACTGACTTAATGTAAACGTGACGTAGGAAAATTACTTTCAGTAAACTCAGTATAAAGTAATGCAAAATTTAGAAAAAAAGCAAGCAATTTACTTTTCACTATTGAAAGACCGAAATGAATTTACTTTAACACATGTGACGCAGCATGTGAAAGTTGCTGGATTTGGACGGGTTACTCCTGTAACTGAAATATCAGATCTGAAGATGGTTCTGAATGAACCTAAACCGGTCATATGAATAAAAAAAAAAATTTGCAATCAAGACGGATAATAAATAACATTATACAATCACTGATTACTGCTATCCCATCAGACATTATGTGTGTTCTTGTGTACAAATTTCACTGGATGGCATTTTCAAACATCCTGTTGCCTCTGGGTTGAGTGCCTCACTTCTTCTGCATACATTTACTGCTAGTGCGATTCATGTCCGCAACAAATCTGGCATCCAGCAGTGGGTCGCAGACGCAGCTGTTGTCCCAGATGCTCATTCGCAGGTTCGCCGACAGTTGCGCCTTGTAGCCAAGCCTGGGGGAAGTGGTCCCGCACGAATCCCGATGAGGTTGGCCTGTTGGGCGGTCCCGTGGAAGGTGCAACGCGAGCTTCAGGCAGCGATACTTCACACCCTCTGCAGCTGCCCGATGTCAGTCGCAGCGGCATCTCCCGACACTACGAGCGCACACTCCAGCGCAGCGTAGAGTATGATTGCGTTTTGTGGAGGCAGTAAAAAACTCTGGGTTGACGACAGCACAGAAGGCGTGGAGGTGCTCCAGCTCCCTATTTGCGTGACTTCCCGTATGTGTAGAAGACAGGTCAGACGAATAGCCAGTACTGGTGGACAAGAAATAACGTTAAGTGTCACTTGTCACAAGTCACTGAAATGTCACAGTGTTGATAACAAGCCATGAGTATCTTGCTGTGATTTCAATCACAGCTAGACTGCGCGCCATCTCCTTTACCGCATACATACTACGACGGTTGGATCGGACATTTTTTGTCGGCCGAAAACAATGCAACGAATGCGAAACGTTACGTACCACTTGCATGAATATCAAGAGCTTTGCTGGAAACCCAGTTCTAAGCAAAGAAGGGAAAGCAGAAAGAAGGTTGTATACATTGAAGAACCCTGGAGATACTAAAAGGTATCAGATAGATTATATAATGGTAAGACAGAGATTTAGGAACCAGGTTTTAAATTGTAAGACATTTCCAGGGGCAGATGTGGACTCTGGCCACAATCTATTGGTTATGAACTGTAGATTAAAACTGAAGAAACTGCAAAAAGGTGGGAATTTAAGGAGATGGGACCTGGATAAACTGACTAAACCAGAGGTTGTACAGAGTTTCAGGGAGAGCATAAGGGAACAATTGACAAGAATGGGGGAAAGAAATACAGTAGAAGGAGAATGGGTAGCTTGGAGGGATGAAATAGTGAAGGCAGCAGAGGATCAAATAGGTAAAAAGAAGAGGGTTAGTAGAAATCCTTGGATAGCAGAAGAAATATTGAATTTAACTGATGAAAGGAGAAAATATAAAAATGCAGTAAATGAAGCAGGCAAAAAGGAATACAAACGTCTCAAAAATGAGATCGACAGGAAGTGAAAAATAGCTAAGCAGGGATGGCTAGAGGACAAATGTAAGGATGTAGAAGCTTATCTCACTAGAGGCAACATAGATACTGCTCACAGGAAATTTAAAGAGTCCTTTGGAGAAAGGAGAACCACTTGCATGAATATCAAGAGCTTTGATGGAAAACCAGTTCTAAGCAAAGAAGGGAAAGCTGAAAGGTGGAAAGAGTATATAGAGGGTCTATACAAGGGCGACGTACTCGAGGACAATATTATGGATATGGAAGAGGATCTAGATGACGATGAAATGGGAGATACGATACTGCGTAAAGAGTTTGACAGAGCACTGAGAGCCCTGAGTCGAAACAAGGCCCCCGGTTTAGATAACATTCCATTAGAACTATTGACAGCCTTGGGAGAGCCAGTCCTGACAAAACTCTACCATCTGGTGAGCAAGATGTATGAGACAGGCGAAATACCCTCAGACTTCAAGAAGAATATAATTATTCCAATCGCAAAGAAAGCAGGTGTTGACAGATGTGAAAATTACCGAACTATCAGTTTAATAAGTCACAGCTGCAAAATACTAATGCGAATTCTTTACAGACGAATGGAAAAACTAATAGAAGCCGACCTCGGGGAAGATCAGTTTGCATTCCGTAGAAATATTGGAACACGTTAGGCAATACTGACCCTACGACTTATATTAGAAGGAAGATTAAGGAAAGGCAAACCTAAGTTTCTAGCATTTGTAGACTTAGAGAAAGCTTTTGACAATATTGATTGGAATACTCTCTTTCAAATTCTGAAGGTGGCAGGGGTAAAATACAGGGAGCGAAAGGCTATTTACAATTTGTACAGAAACCAGATGGCAGTTATAAGAGTCGAGGGGTATGAAAGGGAAGCAGTGGTTGGGAAGGGAGTGAGACACGGTTGTAGCCTATCCCCGATGTTATTCAATCTGTATATTGAGCAAGCAATAAAGGAAACAAAAGAAAAGTTCGGAGTAGGTATTAAAATCCATGGAGAAGAAATAAAAACTTTGAGGTTCGCCGATCACATTGTAATTCTGTCAGAGACAGCAAAGGACTTGGAAGAGCAGCTGAACGGAATGGACAGTGTCTTGAAAGGAGGGTATAAGATGAACATCAACAAAAGCAAAACGAGGGTAATGGAATGTAGTCGAATTAAGTCGGGTGATTCTGGGGGAATTAGATTAGGAAATGAGACACTTAAAGTAGTAAAGGAGTTTTGCTATTTGGGGAGCAAAATAACTGACGATGGTCGAGGTAGAGAGGATACAAAATGTAGACTGGCAATGGCAAGGAAAGCGTTTCCGAAGAAGAAAAATTTGTTAACACCGAATATAGATTTAAATGTCAAGAAATCGTTTCTGAAAGAATTTGTATGGAGTGTAGCCATGTATGGAAGTGAAACGTGGACGATAAATAGTTTAGACAAGAAGAGAATAGAAGCTTTCGAAATGTGGTGCTAGAGAAGAATGCTGAAGATTAGATGGGTAGATCACATAACTAACGAGGAGGTGCTCAATAGAATTGGGGAGAAGAGAAATTTGTGCCACAACTTGACTAGAAGAAGGGATCGGTTGGTAGGGCATATTCTGAGGCCAAAAGGTATCACCAATTTAGTATTGGAAGGCAGCGTGGAGGGTAAAAATCGTAGAGGGAGACCAAGAGATGAATACACTAAGCAGATTCAGAAGGATGTAGGCTGCAGTAGGTACTGGGAGATGAATAAGCTTGCACAGGATAGAGTAGTATGGAGAGCTGCATCAAACCAGTCTCAGGACTGAAGACCACAACAACAACAACAACACGTATCTTTTATTTGAAGTCTCCTGAGTGAACGCGCCATCTTTCCGTCACTTCAGACGAATAGCGTAGTGCAGGTCAGTTTCAAAATGTCGTCTGTAGTTTATGTACGTTACAGGGAACGTTCAGGCACTGAATTTATCACAGCACAGAATATTCACAAACGTCTGTGCAAAGTCTATGGAGCATCTGCTGTCGACAGAAATGCTGCTAGTTGCTGGGCACGGAGGGTGAGGTAATCAGAAGACGGCTCGGCGGAGCTCCACGATTTGCGGCGGTCGGGGAGACCATGCACGGCTGTCACACCTGACATGTTGCAGCGAGCTGATGTTGTCATTCCCGTGGACAGACGTATTACGACTCGGCAGTTGCGCTGCATCTGTCAATCAGCAAAGGAAGTGTGGATGCAATGCGCTCTTGGTTATTCAAAACTGTGTGCAAGACGGGTCCCGTGGTGTCTAACGGTGGATCATCGCACAGAAAAAAAAATTGTCTTGCTTTGTTGCAACGTTTTGAAGTTGAGGGAGGCGTTCTTGTCCCGGACGTTGCAGGTGATGAAACCTGGGTTCACCATTTTGAGCGCGAGACGAAACACCAGTCGATAGAATGGCGCCATTCCCACTCCCCACAGAATCAAAAATCAAAGCAACTGCTTCCGCCAGTAAGGTCACGATCACCGTGTTCTGGGACACTGCAGGTGCGATTCTCATTGATGTGATTCCAAGAGGCCGTACCATTAATTCAGAAGCATAAGCAACCGAGGAGATGTTTTGCTGCAACACGATAACGCTCGACCCCACACGAGTCTGAGGACTGCTGGTCACATCGCAAAACAGGTTTTGGCAGTGTTACCCCATCCACCCTAAACCCCTGACCTAGCCCCCTCGGATTCCCACTTGTTTGGGCCACTGAAGGATGCCATTCGTGAAAGACATTTTGTAGGCAATGGGGAGGTTATTCACGCAGTCTAACACTAGCTGCGCCACCACGATATGGATTCCTACCGACAGGGCATACACGTCCTTGTTTCACGCTGGAGGAAGGCCATAGAACGGAATGGAGATTACGTGGAAAAATAATGTGTGTGGATAAAACACCTTTCATTCCTGTGTGTACTTCTCAGTCTGTTCAATAAAGAATTGTTGAAGAAAAAAAATTCGGTACATTACTTTTTGGCAACCCTCGTAACATGGAGGTCATGAGTTATTTCGACTGCTGTAACTTTATTTCGAATGTCCTCAGAAACAGTGCAGGTCACAGGTAACAACTAAAATGGGCACTATGACATTCAACACTCTTTTCCAGCACTTGGACGAAGTTCGTACGCGTCTAACATTCCTATGTCACACTATCGAGTAGCGACTGTCTATCACAATGTTATTTCGTCTGTTCTCTAGAATAATAAGTCACAAATTGGCATTATAAGTTTAACTGCCGTGTGTCATCTGTTCACCAACGTTTGTACTACGTTGTAAAAACCTTGTGTCTCTACCGTATATGTACACTGGGATGGACAAAACTTATGGGATACCTCCTAATACGTATCGGACTTCCTTTTGCCCGTCGTAGTGCAGCAACTTGACGTGGCATGGAACTAACAAGTCTTTTCAAGCTAACACATTTCTACATCTACATCTACATCTATACTCCGCGAGCCACCTTACGGTGTGTGGCGGAGGGTACTTATTGTACCACTATCTGATCCCCCCTTCCCTGTTCCATTCACGAATTGTGCGTGGGAAGAACGACTGCTTGTAAGTCTCCGTATTTGCTCTAATTTCTCGGATCTTTTCGTTGTGATAATTACGCGAGATATATGTGGGCGGTAGTAATATGTTGCCCATCTCTTCCCGGAATGTGCTCTCTCGTAATTTCGATAATAAACCTCTCCGTATTGCGTAACGCCTTTCTTGAAGTGTCCGCCACTGGAGCTTGTTCAGCATCTCCGTAACGCTCTCGCGCTGACTAAATGTCCCCATGACGAATCGCGCTGCTTTTCGCTGGATCATGTCTATCTCTTCTATTAATCCAACCTGGTAAGGGTCCCATACTGATGAGCAATACTCAAGAATCGGACGAACAAGCGTTTTGTAAGCTACTTCTTTCGTCGATGAGTCACATTTTCTTAGAGTTCTTCCTATGAATCTCAACCTGGCGCCTGCTTTTCCCACTATTTGTTTTATGTGATCATTCCACTTCAGATCGCTCCGGATTGTAACTCCTAAGTATTTTACGGTCGTTACCGCTTCCAATGATTTACCACCTATGGCATAATCGTACTGGAATGGATTTCTGCCCCTATGTATGCGCATTATATTACATTTATCTACGTTTAGGGAAAGCTGCCAGCTGTCGCACCATGCATTAATCCTCTGCAGGTCCTCCTGGAGTACGTACGAGTCTTCTGATGTTGCTACTTTCTTGTAGACAACCGTGTCATCTGCAAATAGCCTCACGGAGCTACCGATGTTGTCAACTAAGTCATTTATGTATATTGTAAACTATAAAGGTCCTATCACGCTTCCCTGCGGTACTCCCGAAATTACCTCTACATCTGCAGATTTTGAACCGTTAAGAATGACATGTTGTGTTCTTTCTTCTAGGAAATCCTGAATCCAATCACAAACCTGGTCCGATATTCCGTAAGCTCGTATTTTTTTCACTAAACGTAAGTGCGGAACCGTATCAAATGCCTTCCTGAAGTCCAGGAATACGGCATCAATCTGCTCGCCAGTGTCTACGGCAGTGTGAATTTCTTGGGCAAATAGGGCGAGCTGAGTTTCACATGATCTCTGTTTGCGGAATCCATGTTGGTTATGATGAAGGAGATTTGTATTATCTAAGAACGTCATAATACGAGAACACAAAACATGTTCCATTATTCTACAACAGATTGACGTAAGCGAAATAGGCCTATAATTATTCGCATCTGATTTATGACCCTTCTTGAAAATGGGAACGACCTGCGCTTTCTTCCAGTCGCTAGGTACTTTACGTTCTTCCAGCGATCTACGATAAATTGCTGATAGAAAGGGGGCAAGTTCTTTAGCATAATCACTGTAGAATCTTAAGGGTATCTCGTCTGGTCCGGATACTTTTCCGCTACTAAGTGATAGCAGTTGTTTTTCAATTCCGATATCGTTTATTTCAATATTTTCCATTTTGGCGTCCGTGCGACGGCTGAAGTCAGGGACCGTGTTACGATTTTCCGCAGTGAAACAGTTTCGGAACACTGAATTCAGTATTTCTGCCTTTCTTCGGTCGTCCTCCGTTTCGGTGCCATCGTGGTCAACGAGTGACTGAATAGGGGATTTAGATCCGCTTACCGATTTTACATATGACCAAAACTTTTTAGGGTTCTTGTTTAGATTGTTTGCCAATGTTTTATGTTCGAATTCGTTGAATGCTTCTCTCATTGCTCTCTTTACGCTCTTTTTCGCTTCGTTCAGCTTTTCCTTATCAGCTATGATTCGACTACTCTTAAACCTATGATGAAGCTTTCTTTGTTTCCGTAGTACCTTTCGTACATGATTGTTATACCGCGGTGGATCTTTCCCCTCGCTTTGGACCTTAGTCGGTACGAACTTATCTAAGGCGTACTGGACGATGTTTCTGAATTTTTTCCATTTTTGTTCCACATCCTCTTCCTCAGAAATGAACGTTTGATGGTGGTCACTCAGATATTCTGCGATTTGTGCCCTATCACTCTTGTTAAGCAAATATATTTTCCTTCCTTTCTTGGCATTTCTTATTACACTTGTAGTCATTGATGCAACCACTGACTTATGATCACTGATACCCTCTTCTACATTCACGGAGTCGAAAAGTTCCGGTCTATTTGTTGCTATGAGGTCTAAAACGTTAGCTTCACGAGTTGGTTCTCTAACTATCTGCTCGAAGTAATTCTCGAACAAGGCAGTCAGGATAATGTCACAAGAGTCTCTGTCCCTGGCTCCAGTTCTGATTGTGTGACTATCCCATTCTATACCTGGTAGATTGAAGTCTCCCCCTATTACAATAGTATGATCACGAAACTTCTTCACGACGTTCTGCAGGTTCTCTCTGAGGCGCTCAACTACTACGGTTGCTGATGCAGGTGGTCTATAGAAGCATCCGACTATCATATCTGACCCACCTTTGATACTTAACTTAACCCAGATTATTTCACATTCGCATTCGCTAATAACTTCACTGGATTTCACCTCTTAGCAAAACATACTCCTGAGTTCATAACGAGTATCAAAATTGATGCAGGGATTAGTGAACACACGGTTGTCGTAGCGAGATTGGTTATCGTAGCCACCAAATCCACCAAAAAATAAACCAAAAATATACCTATTCAAAAAAAGCAGATAAAAATTCACTTTACGTCTTCCTGAGAGACAATCTCCATTCCTTCCAAATTAATATTATAAGTTTATACCAGATGTGGCTTTAAGAAACAGTATTGGCAGCAATTTGAGAGATTTATACCAGATAAATTAACAAAAGACGGAGCTGATCCTCCATGGTACACAAAACGAATCAGAACACTGTTGCAGAAACAAAGAAAAAAACATGCCAAATCTAAACGGATGCAAAATCCCTAGGACTTGAAATCTTTTACGGAAGCTAGAAATTTAGCGCGGGCTTCAATGCGAGATGCATATAATAGTTTCCACAACGAAACTTTGTCTCGAAACCTGGTAGAAAATCCAAAGAGATTCTGGTCTTCAGCCTTCCGAAATGTCTTCACAAAAGAAGATGAAGTAAGTAGTCCAGAATTCGAATCAAGAACAGATGCCAACTTGACTAACGCCGAAGTAAATATCCTCGGAGTAGTGAAACAACTTAAATCACTTAATAAAAGCAAGTCTTCAGATCCAGACTGTATACAAATCAGGTTCCATTCGGACTATGCTGATGCATTAGCTCCATACTTAACAATCATATACACTCCTGGAAATGGAAAAAAGAACACATTGACACCGGTGTGTCAGACCCACCATACTTGCTCCGGACACTGCGAGAGGGCTGTACAAGCAATGATCACACGCACGGCACAGCGGACACACCAGGAACCGCGGTGTTGGCCGTCGAATGGCGCTAGCTGCGCAGCATTTGTGCACCGCCGCCGTCAGTGTCAGCCAGTTTGCCGTGGCATACGGAGCTCCATCGCAGTCTTTAACACTGGTAGCATGCCGCGACAGCATGGACTTGAACCGTATGTGCAGTTGACGGACTTTGAGCGAGGGCGTATAGTGGGCATGCGGGAGGCTGGGTGGACGTACCGCCGAATTGCTCAACACGTGGGGCGTGAGGTCTCCACAGTAAATCGATGTTGTCGCCAGTGGTCGGCGGAAGGTGCACGTGCCCGTCGACCTGGGACCGGACCGCAGCGACGCACGGATGCACGCCAAGACCATGGGATCCTGCGCAGTGCCGTAGGGGACCGCACCGCCACTTCCCAGCAAATTAGGGACACTGTTGCTCCTGGGGTATCGGCGAGGACCATTCGCAACCGTCTCCATGAAGCTGGGCTACGGTCCCGCACACCGTTAGGCCGTCTTCCGCTCACGCCCCAACATCGTGCAGCCCGCCTCCAGTGGTGTCGCGACAGGCGTGAATGGATGGACGAATGGAGACGTGTCGTCTTCAGCGATGAGAGTCGCTTCTGCCTTGGTGCCAATGATGGTCGTATGCGTGTTTGGCGCCGTGCAGGTGAGCGCCACAATCAAGACTGCATACGACCGAGGCACACAGGGCCAACACCCGGCATCATGGTGTGGGGAGCGATCTCCTACACTGGCCGTACACCAGTGGTGATCGTCGAGGGGACACTGAATAGTGCACGGTACATCCAAACCGTCATCGAACCCATCGATCTACCATTCCTAGACCGGCAAGGGAACTTGCTGTTCCAACAGGACAGTGCACGTCCGCATGTATCCTGTGCCACCCAACGTGCTCTAGAAGGTGTAAGTCAACTACCCTGGCCAGCAAGATCTCCGGATCTGTCCCCCATTGAGCATGTTTGGGACTGGATGAAGTGTCGTCTCACGCGGTCTGCACGTCCAGCACGAACGCTGGTCCAACTGAGGCGCCAGGTGGAAATGGCATGGCAAGCCGTTCCACAGGACTACATCCAACATCTCTACGATCGTCTCCATGGGAGAATAGCAGCCTGCATTGCTGCGAAAGGTGGATATACACTGTACTAGTGCCGACATTGTGCATGCTCTTTTGCCAGTGTCTATGTGCCTGTGGTTCTGTCAGTGTGATCATGTGATGCATCTGACGCCAGGAATGTGTCAATAAAGTTTCCCCTTCCTGGGACAATGAATTCACGGTGTTCTTATTTCAATTTCCAGGAGTGTACATTTGTTCGCTCGACGAAAGAGCCGTATCAAAAGATTGGAAAGTCGCACTGATCACACCAATACTCAAGAAAGGTAGCAGGAGTAATGCACTTATCATTGCCTATATCATTAACGTCGATATGCAGCAGGAATCTGGAACATACATTGTATTCCAACATTATGAATTACCTCGAAGAAAACTATTGACACACAGTCAACATGGGTTCAGAAAACACAACTAGCTCTTTATTTGCATTAAGTGTTGAGTGCTACTGACAAGGGATTTCAGATCAATCCCGTATTTCTGGATTTCCGGAAGGCTTTTGACACTTTACCACACAAGAGGTTTGTAGCGGAATTGCGTGCTTATGGAATATCGTATCAGTTATGTGACTGGATTTGTGACTTCCTGTGAGAGAGGTCACAGTTCGTAGTAATTCAGGGAAAGTCATTGAGTAAAACAGAAGTGATTTCTGGCGTTCCCCAAGGTAGTATGATAGGCCCTTTTGCTGTTCCTTAGTATATAAATGATTTTGGAGACAGGCTGAGCAGCCGCCTTAGTTTGTTTTCAGATGACGATGTCGTTTATCGAATAATAAAGTCATCAGAAGATCAAAACCAATTGCAAAACGATTTAGGAAAGATATCTGAATGGTGCGAAAATTGGCAGTCGACCCTAATTACGAAGAGTGTGAGGTTATTCACATGAGTGCTAAAAGGAATTCGTTAACACATCGGTTACACGATAAATCAGTAACTCTAAAGGCCGTAAATTCATGTAAATACCCAGGAATTACAATTACGAACAATTTGAATTGGAAGGAACACATAAAAAATGTTTTGGGGAAGGCTAACCAAAGATTGCGTTTTATTGGCAGGATACTTAGAAAATGTGACTGATCTACTAAGGAGACTGCCTACACTACGCTTGTCTGTCCTCTTTTAGAACACCGCTGCTCGGTGTGGGATCCTTACCAGATATGACTGACGTTGTGGATCGAAAAAGTTCAAAGACGGGCAGCACGCTTTGTACTGTCGAGAATTATGGGAGAGAGTGTCACTGAAATGATACAGGATTT